>NW_024728009.1:252500-560000 GCF_018991925.1 Homarus americanus | reverse complement strand
GAATATGCCATGGTGTGAAGTATACGCTATGGTGTGTGAAGATATATGGTGTGTGAAGTATATGCCATGGTGTGTGAAGTATACACCATGGTGTGTGAAGTATATGCCATGGTGCACCATGGTGTGTGGAAGTATGCCATGGTGTGAAGTATACACCATGGTGTATGGTGTGAAGTATGCCATGGTGTGTGAAGATACCATGGTGTGTGAAATACACCATGGTGTGTGAAGATAATATGGTGAAGTATACGCCATGGTGTGTGAAGTATACGCCATGGTGTGTGAAGAAATACCATGGTGTGAAGCATACTATGGTGTGGAAGCATACCATGGTGTGTGTAAGACACACATGGTGTGTGAAGATATGCCATGGTGTGTAAACATATGCCATGGTGTGTGAAGTATATGCCATGGTGGGAAGTATACTGTGAAATGTATACACAATTGGGTGAAGTATACGCCATGGTGTGTGAAGTACACGCCATGGTGAGTATGCCATGGTGTGAAGTATAGTGCCATGGTGTGTGAAGTATATGCCATGGTGTGTGAAGTATAACATGGTGTGTGAAGTATATGCCATGGTGTGTGAAATACGCCATGGTGAAGTATACACCATGGTGTGTGAAGTATACGCCATGGTGTGAGTGATACAACATATGGTGTGTGAAGTATGCCACCATGGTGTGTGAAGATACGCCATGGTGTGTGACATACTGTATTGTGTGTGAAGATACACGGTGTGTGAAGACACACATGGTGTGTGAAGTATACGCCATGGTGTGTGTGAAAGATACGCCATGGTGAAGTACGCATGGTGTGTGAAGATAATATGGTGTGAAGCATACGCCATGGTGAAGTATACGCCATGGTGTGTGAAGTATACCATGGTGTGTGAAGATACGCCATGGTGGAAGATATGGTGATATGGTATACACCATGGTGTGGTGAGATACTATGGTGAGCATACCATGGTGTGTAGCAGCCATGTGTGAAGACACGCCATGTGTGAAGTATATGCCATGGTGTGTGAAGTATACGCCATGGTGTGTGAAGTATATGCCATGGTGAAGCATACACCATGGTGAGTATCGTGTGAAGTATACTACATGGTGTGTGAAGTATACACCATGGTGTGAAGTATACGCCATGGTGTGAAGTATACGCCATGGTGTGTGGCATACACCATGGTGTGTGTGAGATATGCCATGGTGTGTGAAGTATACACCATGGTGTGTGAAGCATACGCCATGGTGTGTGTAGCACGCTATGGTGTGTGAAGTATATGCCATGGTGTGTGGTGCGGCACTATGAGGTGGTATACACCATGGTGTGTGAAGTTATATGCTCATGGAAGTATACACCATGGTGTGTGTGAAGATACGCCATGGTGTGTGAAGATACGCCATGGTAAGATACACCCATGGTGTGTGAAGTATATGCCATGGTGTGGAAGTATACACCATGGTGTGTGAAGTATATGCCATGGGAGTGTGAAGACACAACATAGGTGTGGTAAGATACGCCATGGTGTGTGAAGTATATGCCATGGTGTATATACACCATGGTGTGTGTGTGTGAAGTATACCATGAGGTAAGCATACCATGGTGTGTGAAGACACTATGGTGTGTGAAGTATATGCCATGGTGTGTGAAGTGTAGCACCATGGTGTGTGAAGATACGCCATGGTGTGTGAAGTATACGCCATGGTGTGAAGTATATGCCATGGTGTGTGAAGTATACGCCATGGTGTGTGAAGTATATGCCATGGTGTGTGAAGCATACGCCATGGTGTGTGACATATGCCATGGTGTGAAGTACACACCATGGTGTGTGAATATATGCCATGGTGTGAAGGCATACGCCATGGTGTGTGAAGTATATGCCATGGTGTGTGGCGATACGCTATGAGGTGAAGATACACCATGGTGTGTGAAGTGCACCATGTAAAGACACACATGGTGTGTGAAGATACACCATGAGGTGTGAGGCGACACCATGGTGTGTGAAGTATATTGTAGAAGACACAATTTGGTGTGAAGTATACGCCATGGTGTGTGAAGCATACCCAGGTGAAGCATTAACACCATGGTGTGTGAAGACACGCCTATGGTGGACTGGAAGTATACGCTTGGTGAAGTGCCATGGTGTGGGTGAAGCATATGCCATGGTGTGTGAAGTATATGCCATGGTGTGTGGTGAGCATACGCATGGTGGTGAAGTATACACCATGGTGTGTGAAGCATACCATGGTGTGTGAAGTATACGCCATGGTGTAAGCATACGCCATGGTGTGTGAAGCGACACGCCATGGTGTGAAGTATACGCCATGGTGTGGATGTGAAGTACACGCTATGGTGAAGATACCATGGTGTGTAATGATACTATGGTGTGAAGATACGCCAGCAGGTGAAGATACGCCATGGTGTGTGAAGTATATGCTATGGGTGGTGAAATATATGCAGGTGAAGACACAATCATGGTGTGAAGACATGCCATGGTGTAGAAGTATATGCCATGGTGTGAAGTGACATGCTGATGGTGTGAAGCATACGCCATGGTGTAGAAGACACAATGCAGGTGAAGTATCAGGTGTGTGAAGTAACGCCATGGTGTGGAAGTATACCTATGGTGTGTGAAGCATGCCATGGTGTGTGAAGCATACCATGGTGTGTGAAGTATACGCCATGGTGTGTGAAGTATACGCCATGGTGTGTGTGAAGCATACACCATGGTGTGTGAAGCATAATGCCATGGTGTGTGAAGTATACGCCATGGTGTGTGAAGCATACCATGGTGTGTGAGTACATATGCCATGGTGTGTGAAGTATACGCCATGGTGTGAAGTATACTATGGTGTGTGAAGATACGCCATGGTGTGTGAAGTATACGCCATGGTGTGTGAAGTATACACCATGGTGTGTGAAGTATACGCCATGGTGTGTGAAGTATACACCATGGTGTGAAGTATTGGCCAATCATGGTGTGAAGCATATGCCATGGTGTGAAGTATACGCCATGAGGGTGAAGCATAACGCCATGGTGTGTGAAGACACGCCATGGTGGAAGTATACACAGGTGTGTGAAGATACGCCATGGTGTGAAGATAATGCCATGGTGTGTGAAGCATACGCCATGGTGGTGGAAGTATACACCATGGTGTGTGAAGACAATGCCATGGTGTGAAGTATACCATGGTGTGAAGTATACCCGCCTATGGTGTGTGAAGATACGCCATGGTGGAAGATACGCCATGGTGTGAAGTACATGTGAAGTATATGCCATGGTGTGTGAAGTATGCCATGGTAGGCATACAACATGGTGTGTGAAGGCTACGCCATGGTGAAGCATATGCCATGGTGTGTGAAGCATACATCATGGTGAGTGACAATAATCATGGTGTGTGAAGCATATGCCATGGTAGGCATACACCATGGTGTGAAGCATATGCCATGGTGGTGAGCATATGCCATGGTGTGTGTGAAGCATAATCCATGGTAGAAGCATAACTTGTGTGAAGATACCATGGTGGTGAAGATAACACATGGTGTGAAGATATGCCATGGTGTGAAGCATATGCCATGGTGTGAAGTATACGCCATGGTGTAGTGGCGACACGCATGGTGTGTGAAGTATATGCCATGGTGTGAAGTTATGCCATGGTGTGTGAAGCATATTGGTGTGATATGCCATGGTGGTGAAGCATACCATGGTGTGTGAAGCATATGCCATGGTGGTGAAGCATACGCCATGGTGTGTGAAGTATATGCCATGGTGTGTGAAGCATATGCCATGGTGTGTGAAGTATACTCATGGTGTGAAGTATACGCCATGGTGTGTGAAGTATACGCCTATGGTGTGTGAAGTATATGCCATGGTGTGTGAAGTCATATGCCATGGGTGTGAAGTGATATGCCATGGTGTGTGAAGCATATGCCATGGTGTGTGAAGCATATGCCATGGTGTGGTGAAGTTATCGCCATGGTGTGTGAAGCGACATCATGGTGTGTGAAGTATACGCCATGGTGTGAAGGATACGCCATGGTGTGTGAAGAGACACGCCATGGTGAAGCATACCATGGTGTGAAGCCATGGTGTGAGTTAAGCGCTATGGTGTGGTGAAGATATACTCATGGTAGAAGTATAACCATGGTGTGTGAAGCATATGCCATGGTGTGAAGTATGCGAAGTATATGCCATGGTGTGTGAAGTATTCTACAGTGTGAAGTATACACCATGGTGTGAGCATACACCATGGTGTGTGAAGCATACGCCATGAGTGTGTGAAGATACACGCCATGGTGTGTGAAGTATATGCCATGGTGTGAAGGATACCATGGTGTGTGGCGTCATGGTGTGAAGTATACCATGGTGTGTGGAAGCATATGCCATGGTGTGATATGCCATGCAGTGGTGAAGGATAGGGACACATGGTGAAGTATACGCCATGGTGTGTGAAGCATATGCCATGGTGTGGAAGATACACCATGGTGTGTGAAGATGGCAACCATGGTGTGTGAAGCATACGCCATGGTGTGTGAAGCATACGCCCATGGTGTGTGAAGCATACCATGGTGTGTGGGTATATGCCATGGTGTGTGAAGTATATGCCATGGTGTGTGAAGTATATGCCATGGTGAAGTATATGCCATGGTGTGTGAAGTATACGCCATGGTGAAGTATACACCATGGTGTGTGAAGTATACGCCATGGTGTGTGAAGCATACGCCATGGTGTGAAGTATACGCCATGGTGTGTGAAGTATAAGGCCATGGTGTGAAGTATATGCCATGGTGAGTTATTATGCCATGGTGTGTGAAGATGGGCCACCACAGGTGAAGAAGGCACTATGGTGGGAAGCATGCGCCGGTGTGTGAAGCATATGCCATGGTGTGGAAGATATGCATGGTGTGAAGCATAAACTACGGTGTAGCGACACGCCATGGTGTGTGAAGTTACCGCCATGGTGAAGTATGCCATGGTGTGTGAAGATATGCCATGGTGTGTGAAGCGATATGCCATGGAGGTGAAGCATGGTGTGAAGTATACACCATGGTGTGTGAAGTATACACCATGGTGTGTGAAGTATATGCCATGGTGTGTGAAGTATACGTCATGGTGTGTGAAGTATACGCCATGGTGTGAAGTATACGCCATGGTGTGTGAAGTATACACCATGGTGTGTGAAGTATACGCCATGGTGTGTGAAGTATACACCATGGTGTGTGAAGTATACACCATGGTGTGTGAAGTATACGTCATGGTGTGTGAAGTATAGCCATGGTGTGTGAAGTATACGCCATGGTGTGTGAAGTATACGCCATGGTGTGTGAAGTATACACCATGGTGTGTGAAGTATACGCCATGGTGTGTGAAGTATACGCCATGGTGTGTGAAGTATATGCCATGGTGTGTGAAGTATACGCCATGGTGTGTGAAGTATACACCATGGTGTGTGAAGTATACGCCATGGTGTGTGAAGTATACACCATGGTGTGTGAAGTATACACCATGGTGTGTGAAGTATATGCCATGGTGTGTGAAGTATACGCCATGGTGTGTGAAGTATACACCATGGTGTGTGAAGTATATGCCATGGTGTGTGAAGTATACGCCATGGTGTGTGAAGTATACGCCATGGTGTGTGAAGTATACACCATGGTGTGTGAAGTATACACCATGGTGTGTGAAGTATACACCATGGTGTGTGAAGTATACGTCATGGTGTGTGAAGTATATGCCATGGTGTGTGAAGTATACGCCATGGTGTGTGAAGTATACACCATGGTGTGTGAAGTATACGCCATGGTGTGTGAAGTATACGCCATGGTGTGTGAAGTATACGCCATGGTGTGTGAAGTATACGCCATGGTGTGTGAAGTATATGCCATGGTGTGTGAAGTATATGCCATGGTGTGTGAAGTATACACCATGGTGTGTGAAGTATACACCATGGTGTGTGAAGTATACACCATGGTGTGTGAAGTATACGCCATGGTGTGTGAAGTATATGCCATGGTGTTCAGTGGACGGGAGGCAGAACACTGTCATAGATGCTGGTGGCTGTGAGGTTAATAGTGTTGTGGAACTCGCCGATCATCCGGAAGACTCGTAGCACCACTAGTTCATCGGGGAAGAATGAGCGGATCGCTTCCTTATAGTGCTTAACAACGAGCCATGAGTCCTCGATAACAACACTGGAGACGATGTCAAGGAAGGTAAGGGCGTGGTAGGCACAGGTGTGGGAGACAGGGCCCTGCACAATGGCATCAACTATAGTCACTTGCTCCTGTGGGATGTTGTGGATCTGCATAAACCGTCGTACAAGATGATGCATTGGTCGAGGTGTGGAGTCGTGGTATAGGTAGCGGCCGTCGAGGCAGCGGTACAGTGATACACAGTGGACACCGTCTTCGGGGAGGTCGTAACCGAGGAGCACACCCTCGCCCTCGGCCAGAGGTCCATCCTGGAGGATCTGGTAATGGTTAGCAAACCTTATGTGTGTGCCCAGGCGTCGTGGGGTCCCAGACAGAATCTCCTGGACATCAGTGTCCCGCAGGATTCGTACCAATCGGAAGTCCATGTTTTATCAACGCAAAATCAGCGGTTTGATTAGGAGGTAGATTATAAAATTGGCCTCTTTGTACTAAAAAGGTGTGAAGTATGTAAAGTAATGAGGTTGGAATTTTTTATAGTAAAGACGTGGTCATTTTCATGGTGAAGATGCAGTCGTTTTGAGCAGCTTCTTGGTTACTATATAGTTGAAGGGATTTATTTAAGGTGTTATAAGACGGTCTAGTGTGTGTGTGTGTGTGTGTGGTGTAGTGGTTCTGGTAGTGTTGATGTATTGACTGTGGTGGGGGTAGCGATTATAGTGGTAGTGATGATTGTGGTCATAGTGATGATAGTGGTAATGGTGGTAGTAGTGGTAGTTGTGTTGTGATAGTAGTGGTAGTGATGATGGTAGTAGTAGTAATGATAGTGGTAATGGTTATAGTAGTGATGATAGTGGTAGTGATAGTAGTGATGATAGTGGTCATAGTGATGATAGTGGTAATGGAGGTAGTAGTGGTACTATGTTGTGTGATGGTGGTAGTGATGATGGTGGTCGTTAGTAATGATAGTGGTAATGGTGGTAGTAGTGATGATAGTGGTAGTGATAGTAGTGATGATAGTGGTAGTGATAATAGTGGTCATAGTAATGATAGTGGTAATGGAGGTAGTAGTGGTACTATGTTGTGTGATGGTAGTCGTAGTAATGATAGTGGTAATGGTTATAGTAGTGATGATAGTGGTAGTGATAGTAGTGATGATAGTGGTCATAGTGATGATAGTAGTAATGGTGGTAGTAGTGATGATAGTGGTAGTGATAGTAGTGATGATAGTGGTCATAGTGATGATAGTGGTAATGATTATAGTACTACCCTACCCTACCCTGGTACCCTACCCTACCCTGGTACCCTACCCTACCCTACCCTACCCTGGTACCCTACCCTACCCTACTGCATATATAAGTCAACACTGAGATCCATTTCCTTAAGGACCAGAATTTCTGTCGAAAAATAAAAAAATCACCTTGAGTCGAGGGGATGAAGCGCACCACCCTCACTTCACCTCACCTCACCTCACCTGTCCTGTGTAGATGAACAAGTGTGTAACTTTTTGTAGGGGAAAGGGGTAAAACTTTTATTGACGTAAAATCACCTGGCTTACACACACACACACACACACACTGTCACCAGCCTTCATGGGGTGAGAACGTACTGTACTCAGCGCTGGCTCGCCGTGGTCTTTTAGTTTAGGCCATGGAGACAGCTGCCAGCCTGGTCTGTAGGGCCTTCCCCATCTCCTCCTCCCCACCTGGATTTATCAACATCCTCCCACCAACAACAGAGTGCAAGGATTGTCGATCAAATCACAACTGATATACAAAAGTGATAATTTCAGTGCTCAGCAGTCAATGGTGACCTGACGCAGACCCGACACACCCGGGGTTCGCCGTACACTCACCACCACCCACACTGGATGAAAAGCCAAGAAGCACTCCAAACTACACCAGGGGAGAAATGAAGACTCCCTACTCCACCCACGTGAGGAATTATGAATTTCCATCTACATCACATGAGGAACAAGAACCATCCCCAACACCCTGTGTGAGCTGAAGGACCTACCCGGACCACGTGGTGGATGTGCTAAACATCTGCAGCTGTAGTGAGGGAGCGGCCCATAGCACCTAGGTACGGCGGCATCACTGTGGGAAGGACTTTGTTGGGGCCAATATCAGGTCACGAGACTGTTTACAAGACCAGCTCCCACAGTACCAGATCTCCAGCTAATCTATAGTTAATTCATGATTCATATCTTTTAGTAATGAAAGCTTTGGTTAATCAAGTGACCCATTCCCCAATTTCACCATAATTATGTAACTTATCATCTCTGTTTATTGTATATTTTCAGACTTCTGGCTGCCATGTTATCTTAATAAACCGTTAATTATTATTATTATTATTATTATTATTATTATTATTATTATTATTATTATTATTATTATTATTATTATTATATCAGGCAACTTACTGGAGTCTGAGAGAGTTTGAACCACATAATATCAAAATAAAATACTTGATACAAAACACAATTATGAACTTTTAACACACCCACCCTTCAAAATTTTTTCTCGATATTTTCCATCCTCTTTTTAACCAAATTATAACACCACAATTTACCAGCAGGTTTGGACGGCAGGTGTGCACAAAAACAACACTCGTAGAGGGGATTACAAGCTTACAGGGATTACTCGATCTGCCTATATTGCAAACACCAAGGGGGATTACCTGCTGAATGCTTTAATGACCAGGGTCTATACATGCGCAAACACAACAGCCATTAGAAACATCTGTTGGAGCTGGACGATCAATGTGATTGGTTGGTATTGGTTTTTGTCAAGGTAGTTTAGAGGTTTTTGGGTGAGAATTTGGTGGCTAGTGATAACAGGAATAGGATTTTGATAAACGGATTGGGTGGATATCTGTTGGGAGAGTTTGTTGTCCGTTTGTTAACAAGAGTATAGTTGGTTTAATCGACTACCTGTATACCTGTTGGGAAAATCTGTTGTCTATTACTCAACAGGTAAAGGAACGTGATTCTTTAAAGGGGAATCCGTTCTCTACTTGTTAAGAGGCCATTAGTTTGGTTTTCTTCAGCGGACTACAACATAACATCATAAACACTCCTATAATTTGGTCATTTGTGTCAACTTTATCACTTCACCAATGTGTTAACAACAGGTGTGTAGATATAAACAATACAGGTATTAGTTTAATCAATGAACTTGAAACTAAACACCAATATTATGTTTTTGGGGGAATGCATTGTGTATTGAGGTATTGTAAAGGTAGTGAATGTAAACTTTATTCTCACGCCATTATAACCTGTCAAATGGCTACGTGTATACGGTGTTAAGTATTATTCTTGGCAGCTAACACACACACACACAAAAAAAAAACCTGGAGAAACGTAAGACATCACTGGCCGTTGCAATTGTTGACTTCAGGAAGGCGTTTGACCTTGTTGAAAACTGCACTGTTATCAACAAGGCCATTGTACTAGGGCTGCTCACCAACCTGGTCTCATGGCTCACTGATTTCCTGAGTGAACGTCGCCAGGCAGTGAGGTACCAGGGTTCTGTCTCCACATTCCAACACCTCACCTGCGGTGTTCCCCAGGGGACCAAGATGGGACCACTGTGCTTCCTAATCCTGATCAACGACGCTCTATTTGACACTCCTCACAGGTGGAAGTACGTGGATGACTGCGTTGTGGGGGTTACAGTGGACAACACCTCACCGGACTACTCATCGCTACAAAAAACCTTGGACAGGCTACAGGCTTGGACTACGGAGAACAAGGTCACCATCAACCACACCAAAACCGTAGTCATGCAGTTCAATACCGCTACCACTCCAGTGCAAGCCCCAGCAGTTACAGTGGGTGTCAAACTCCTGGGTGTTACCATAGACCACAAACTGGACTGGAAGGCCCATGTAAACAACACAATCAAGGCAGCCTCGTACCGACTCTACATGCTACGACGACTCAGGTCACTTGGGGCACCCACACCAAAGCTGAGGACTATCTACAACGTCTTTATTCTCCCCAAATTAACGTATGCGTCACCAGCCTGGTCGTCTTCTCTCACCTCAACCCAACAACGTCAGCTAGAGAAGGTACAGAAGAGGGTTTGGTAGTGGGCTACTGCACCATCCTCGTCATCGCCACCTACTGCCACCGGCAGTCCCCTGCCCACCTCGCGCAGTCCGCCACTACAACAAAATTCAGCCCACAAGAGCCCGCACTGATAGATATAAGAACAGCACCATCCCATCTATTGTTAAAATAATAAACAGCTCCTGATTCACGTACTGTACAGCCCTGTAAATGTATTGAATGTATATCATTATGTCTAAATCACATGTAAAATTGTATATTTTCAGCCACCGGCAGCAACTCTATTAATAAACCGTTTATTTTTATTATTATTATTATAACACACACACACACACACACACACACACACACACACACACACATGCATACATATGCGACAAATTGCGTAGAGACAAACACAGATACAGCCAGCAAGACAGACAGATAAAGATAACCAGATAGACAGACAGGCAGCACATTTCCTACAACCCTCACTGAGCGAGAGCGTCGACCGCCAAGAGTAGGGTGGGGGAGAGGAGAGGGGGAGGGAGAGGGAGGAAGGAGGGGTGGGGAAGAAGAGGGAGGAGAGGGGAAGGGAAAATGAGGAAGGAGGGAGGAAGATAAGGAAGAAAGGAGGGAGGAGGGTGATAAGAGGGGAAAAGAGGCAGGGAAGAAAGAGGGGTAGGAGGGAAGAAAGAAGGGAAGGAGGGGAGAGAGAAGAAGGAGGGGTAGGATGGGGGGGAGAAGGAAGGGAGAGAGAAAGGAAGGAAGGAAGGAAGGAGAGAGATAAGGAGTCAAAAAAGCCTCCTTCACGTTATGATCAACACTAAAACTAAATCGGAATTTCATTTGAGTTTTCGTCTGGCGAACAAAATTTTGCTTGGCGATGCAAGTCTTTACTACCATCAATCATCCATTTGCGAGCTGATGTAATTATAGGGTCGTCAGGGGCTCCAAAGGTCACCAATAATAACCCATTTAAGGTCTGTGATTACATGTAAACAACTTTTTGGTTCAGGAAAATTTTATTGACTATAAATGTTTTGCTAAATCTATTTTCTTTTTTCTTATTGTTTTGTTTCTGGGGTGTAATATTAGCGGGGTGTAATATTCGCGGGGTGTAATATTCGCGGGGTGTAATATTCGCGGGGTGTAATATTCGCGGGGTGTAATATTCGCGGGGTGTAATATTCGCGGGGTGTAATATTTGCGGGGTGTAATATTCGTGGGGTGTAATATTCGCAGAGTTTTGATTCACTGGTGGGAAGGGACCTTTGTGAGAGCAAGGGAGGGGAAAGAAACGAGAGAGGAGAAAGGAGAGGGGGAAGGGAAGAGTGGATGGGGAAGAGGTGAAAAAACGGGGAGGAGAGGAGGAAGGACGAGGAAGGAAAAGGGGAAGAGAGAGAGGGGGAGGATTTTTTTTTATTCATAGTTGTGGGAGAAATGTTAGGGAGAGGAGAGGAGAGGAGAGGAGAGGAGAAGAGAGGAGAAGAGAGGGTCAAGGATAAAGGAGGAAGTGGAAGAGAGATGACTGAGGGAGAAGAAACAGAGAAGATAGATGGAGAGATAAGATCAAGGAAGAAGAACAGAAGAGAGAGAGAGAGAGAGAGAGAGAGAGAGAGAGAGAGAGAGAGAGAGAGAGAGAGAGAGAGAGAGAGAGAGAGAGAGAGAGAGAGAGAGAGAGAGAGAGAGAGAGAGAGAGGTGGAACAGGGAGAATAATGAACAATAAATCAAGAGAATAAAAAAGGACAAAATAAAAGATAAATTAAAAAAGTAAAAATAAAAGTAATGAATAAAAAAATATATATAAGATACGACTGATGACATTTCCTCTTGTTTTATATATCTGTCCAGAGATAATAGACGTCTGTGACCTCATAACAGACGTCTGTCTGTTGGGTGAGGTCACACAGACAGAATAGACAGGCAAGCACATGACAGACAGACAGATAGACAGGCAAGCACACAGACAGACAGACAGATAGACAGACAAGCACACAGACAGACAGACAAATAGACAGACAAGCACACAGACAGACAGACAGACAGATAGATAGACAGGCAAGCACACAGACAGACACAGATAGACAGGCAAGCACACAGACAGACAGACAGACAGACAAGCACACAGACAGACAGACAGACAGACAGGCAAGCAGACAGACAGACGGATACCCAGCACCTCTCTCTTCTGTATTACGGACGTGCAAACAAATAAAAACTGAGCTGTCATTAATAGCTTGTAATGAGCAGAATGTCTTTTAAATTGGCACAACTTTGACACTCGTTTTTATGATGGAGTGTTTGGTTATGTTTGCGTGTGTGAGTGTGAGTGTGTGTGTGTGTGTGTGTGTGTGTGTGTGTGTGTTACGTTAAGGAAGATAAGCACTGAGTTACATGGCCATAAGTATTCATGGCTCTCACTGCCTGCACCTTCCTCCCAAGAGAACCACAACACACCTACTACCATACCTGACTCGGTTAAAATATAGAGTACCTCCAAGTCCCTGTTCCCTCCTGCTCTGTAGATAATAACCAGAGAGGTGTGTGTGTGTGTGTGGGTGTGCGTGTGCGTGTGTGTGCGTGTGCGTGTGTGTGTGTGTCAGCTATATACAAAATATGACCCTTCTTTATGTGATTGGATGACAGCAATACGGTTTGTGAAATGATACGTAAACAGTCCCCCCCCCACCTACCTACCTACCTACTTGCCCCACCTCCCCCCCACCTACCTACCCCACCTCAGCTATGTTTTAACATGTATGAGTGTCGAGTTGGTGAGTAAGTAAGGAGGAGAGATGAATCCTTTCTTTTTTTTTTACAACGTGTGTACAGCTCACCAGGTTATGATGATGGCCATAGTTCTTTACGTCCTTCGTCTCATGAGGTTTATAGAGCAGATCACCTCACTGCCTCCTGCTACGGTACAGAGAGATATGGTCGCTTCTTGGTGTGTATGCCTAAGCCTAAGTAACAAACATATAGGCCTAAGGTGTAGCTGTGGTGAGTGGATAAATTGTATAATATTACGCCACTTTATAATGAAAATTGTTTCTCTAGGATTAAAAAAACAACAACAAAAATAAACTTGGTAAGACTAAGTTTATTTTTTTTTGGGTGAAGGTTTGGATAGAGTGTGGAAGGCAGATGTGGGTTGAGTCTAATATTTACAGTGAACTACAATGACAGAGCACCACACAGACTATCCCTGACACACACACACACACACACACACACACACACACACACACACACACACACACACACACACACACACACCTATTTTTAACCTTTCTTTCCTTTATAACTTCAGGTCTGGGCTGATATATTTTTTTCTTCTTGTTTTGTGAAGATGTCAGTATTTTCCCCCCCTCTTATCCTGTGAGTTTGTTGGTTGGGTCTCCCCGCTATGGCTTGCAGGGGACACCACGGATCTTACGAACTGCTGATATTGGTTTCACGTTTGTCTTAAAGGACTTGTATTCGATATTGGAAGCATCAGAGGAAATCTTACCAGAAAGTCTTATATATTAAACCAGAATATTTCTCTCTTCATATATACTACTATATACTGTACATATCCAGGTTATATATAAATACCAACAAACACGTATACTACTCAATCCTAACAGGTAAACAGTTTCTCGGTTAGATTTCTTTTGTTGATCTTCGTAACAGAGGTTTAATGCACCTCAGACCCCTCCTTCCCACCTGGTGATACTGGTCTGTCTCACACCTTAAAGGAGCTGTCCTCGCTATTAGAACCATCACAAGATTTCTAAAGTTAAGTGATACCTTTAATAAAATATATATAAATCAAGGTAAGTTACGCCATTATTAAGTACAATGGCTCTACAGATCATAAACACAACACTACTACAGATACAGAGTACAGTTACAGTAAAGGACTTCACAGGGGCAGTATCATACCCATTATGTAGATACGTAACTGTAATCTTATTAAACTCATCATTTATACGAGAGTAAATTGAATTATTTTGTATACTTGTCATTACGAACACTAGGTATGTACACAGCTCAATTAATCCCTTTAATATCTAGATTACAAAGGAAGGGATTAACAGAATATTACAGATGCAATCAACACTTTCATGGCTTTGTTGGGTATTGCTGTGATAAATTATACTTTGTTGTGATAAATTATACTTTGCTGGGAAATGCTGTGATAAATTATACTATGCTGTGTGTGTGTGTGTGTGTGTGTGTGTGTGTGTGTGTGTGTGTGTGTGTGTGTGTGTTTAAAGTATCCACACACACACACACACACGCACACACACTCATCTCAATAAAAACACACAGGAAAAAGGGAAACAATGGAGCACCTTAGTTTTTGTCTTTACTCAAGCCATCTTCAGAGGCAACATACATACGGAAGCTAAGGTGCTCCATTGTTTCCCCTTTTCCCTGTGTGATTTTATCGAGATTTATCCTGTCACGTTTCCATTGTGGATCTACATGACACACACTCATATGAACCAACATCATGATGCATAAACTAGAGCACACACACACACACACACACACATACACACACACCCATCCCCACATACATCCAACACCCACACTAACCCACACACCCTCAGGAAGTACACCCACTGCCCGACCGCCCTATAGCCAGGGACACACAATTAAGTGAAGGCTATTGTATTACGTGATCGATTGACCCTGTGACGAAGACTCTCTCTCTCTCTCTCTCTCTCTCTCTCTCTCTCTCTCTCTCTCTCTCTCTCTCTCTCTCTCTCTCTCCTCGAGGCCTTGTAATACCCTTTGAGTCACCAGGCAGGAAAAACAGAGTGATGGACGAGCGAGTGTGGGGTGTGTACACGAGTGTTTGAGTACGCTGTTTGTGTGTGTGTCTGACAGATGGCTCATACTGTGTGGCCAGAGCATCTGTCTCAGGGGGTAGAGGAGAGTGCATGTATGTATGTATGTATGTATGTATGTATGTATGTATGTATGTATGTATGTATGTATGTATGTATGTATGTATGTGTGTATGTATGTATGTATGTATGTATGCAATGAAATTTCTTATTTGAATGTTGAACAATACCTGAACAATTACCTGTTGTGGTGAGTAGTGAATACAAATACATCCAGGTAAAAGTTGAAGGTTTGACTTGTTGTAGTTGTTGGGTGGTGGTGATGATTGTTGTTGGTGTTGTCATTGTCTCGTAAGCAACACAAACAATGTATGCTTAATGTTCTTCAGGTCTGAGTGTCAAGATGTAAGCGTCAGAATAAAAACAATAAATCCCTTTGAGGTTCTGTTACGTCACACCTCAAGGATAAATGTTACTCTACACAAGTTTGTCGTAACAGAGCCTAGATAAAAACAAAACAAACCAAACCAAACAAGGCCTCAAGGTACAGTTATGCTTGAATGGTATGTAAATATCTCCCTCACCTCCTGGTTCACCTGTACTATGGGTGGGGAGGGATTTTACTTTTTTTAAAACTTGCGGTCAAAGTTGTGTCCAGGTGAGAATAGTGTTATAACAGTGGTGGAAGAGTATCAGCAGTGAGATTAACAATGCTCTGGGTGAAGGTTGTGATTTTCTTATATAATAGGTAAACTACGCCGATGATTTAAAGACAGAATTAAACAACACATAAGGCATATATAGAAACACGTAGAAGACTTCCACACTTTACTATGGTGAACTAAATCTAATCTGAGTAAAGTTATCCAAGCTTAATCTCTTCGGTTTATAGTATGAGATTAGGTTTAAGTCACGATCCAACAGTAAACACAAGGTAGTGGCCTAATAAGACCCCATTTACATATTGGTTTAACTTGTACCACTTATTGTTCGCTTCCGTTAAAGAGGAAAATTTGTAAACACCAACACAAATTCCTCGAAGTTAGTAAACCTACCTCACAAATGTCTGTATCGCTTTCATGTAACGTACAAATATGACCGTTTTGTAAAGTATAAGACCATTCCCAGCAGCTGTTGACTCAAGTGTAGTGCAGTGGGAACAACAGTCAGGTGGTTTAGTATACAATCCGATTATATTAAGCCTTACTTGTTATGAAGTTTACCAGCACTAAGTCCTCAGGTTAAGGCGGTAGTTATATCCTCAGGTAGTGATCTGTGTTACCTGTAGTCACTATATGAACATAAATTAAAAAAGGAGAGGAGGAGGAGGAGGGGGGATGACATGTGTTGCTACAGGAGTTTAAGAGACGGTATATGATGGAGTGGACTTGATCAGCACGACAAATACGGAGCTAATGATTTGTATAAGAGCTATGTGGAGATATTGATAACCTGATTTCTATGTAAGGGATGGAGGGTAAGTGAGGGACTGGTCATTGAGGTAGTGGATAGATTTAGAAGGCGTGAAGAAGTTACACTTTGGTTATCATTTTCAGGAAAGGAATGAAAGATGTTGGAAGGAATGGCGAGTATAAGCTCTTGTTCAGGACCTTGAAGCACACTGTGAATCGTCCACTACTACACAGGTACAGAGTTTAGAGACAAGGGAGAGAGAAAATCCATGAAATTAAAGAATCAAAATGAAAAAAAAAAGAAAAAAAAAAGCGGGAAGTTTAGCAATAAGACTCACACCAGATCTTGTCGGAAGGTTTTAGTAGAAAAAACAAAACAAGAGCAACAAGATTAATAAAAGTTGTCCAAAAGGAAGATTATTAAGAGTTAGAGTCAGGAGAAAGACAACATGAGTGACGGGAGCAAGAAAACCATATTGGGTATCAGAATAGTAGGTGTTCCTTAAGGTGTTTCATATAGTTGTTTATTTATGACAGATCCACTAACCTAGGATGTGATCGAGAGTAAGAATGCATCACTTTTTAAGGAGGGGGGAGGGGGTAATTATGCGACTATTAACGTGAGATTATTGTAACCTTGCACACAATACGTAAATGACCTTATCCGAGCAATTAAGGCTTAAAAAGTGAAAGATGCTACGAAGTTCTACAGGGTATTATTTTGTGGTGGGATTTTCTTTAAAGGTGATTGATTTGAGGATTTTTTGGGGGAGGGTTCGGGATTTTGTTCATATATATTTTGTTATATGATTTACGGTAGGTTTGATGTCTCTTCTTGCCTTCAATAAAGAACTACGTGTGTGTGTGTGTGTGTGTGTGTGTGTGTGTGTGTGTGTGTGTGTTCGTCATCGACTACAATACCTAACATAAGTAAAATAAAAACACCAACCGGCGCCCCACCCAAACTTAAAGCTTCGCATATACAGTAAAAAAAAAAAAAAAAATCATGAATGCCGGAGACGCCAAGTTAAGTCTACCCTCGTGTGAATATTACCCAGATAATACTACGATAGTTTATCCTCTCCATAATACCATTTGGAAGCCATCGTCACCTACCCAATTTTTAGCTTATCGTTTTCCAATAAAAATTTGAATATACGGATAAAAATTCTGCGGAAATACCATCGAGTAGCGAGCGGTAGGATTTTCAGCCAAAGCATTTCACTTATATCTGAAGGAAAAAAAAATGGAAGTGATTTGAAATTGAATGGTGAAAAAAAAATAATATAAAAAAGCGTATCACATTGTACCCAAAATTTCTTGATCAACAAATATTCACTTGTATATTTTTATGAAGTTAAAATACACTAAATGAAACTGAGGGAAGATGAGACTGTTTCCGATATGTTTTTTTTTGTATTCTTCATTTGTATATTTGTGTTACATATCTTAGGCTACACTGAACTGACGCAGCTATAAATAAAGAGGAATATTCAGAGTTATTCTTTTGTTAATTTTTTTTCCCGTAAATGGCGAAGTAATGATTCATTTTGTGTTCACTTAAGCTACTTTACAAATAAAAACAAAAATAAGACCAAAGTAGTGTTGTTTTAATACTGTGTAAAAAAATAGACACACGGATGTTTGAGTGTTGAGGGAGGAAGGAGGGAAGGTTTGTGTTGTCTCGTGTGGATGGTAAGTCACACACAGTCATCTGCTAAATTATCTGTGTTACGTTATCCCTCCCAACATGTTTTCAGGTCTGTGGCGCCACTTTTACACCCTCACAAGGGGGTTGGGGGGGGTTGAGGAGGACACCACTTTTGATATTCCATTTGGTAAACGTTCGACGATTTTATTCACCTTAGAGGGTAGCCTGTATACATGGGGTTAATAGTAATAATGACATGCTGTACCATACAACAAGTGGGTTTTTTTTTCAGCTCCTTCACAAATCTGGAACTGTTTAAATTTTTATATGGTGCAAAATCTGTACATGACCATCAAAACACAGCGAAAGACAAGCGATCCTGGGGCTGGGTGGCCGCTGAGTGTGTCACGTGGCGAGTGGTTTCACGTTCATGATTTCGTCACTGGACAGTTCCTCGTATTCCTCTCTGATACTAAGATCCCAAAATCAGTGAGCAGCAGCTGGGAAAAATAAAATCAGGGGGCTTCAGTCAGCAGAGATTTCAAAGTGTGGGTGTTCCATTTTCTCTCCTGTTGGTAAATCTGTTTCTTGGAGGTTGAGGCTGAAATGAACTTCGAATTCAATCAACTTTGAGACGGTGACATGACGGGAGAAGAGACGATATTTTCCTCCAGGCGACTGACATGGTTGACTAACACACGCGCTACAAGACCATCGACGTTTCTTTTTCCCGGTAAGAATTCTAGACAGACTTAGTGAGGATGCTTCTATAACTTCATCACACAGGGAGGCCACACAGATCTTCTTAAAAATCTCATCTTCTCTACAATAGCACACCACAGAGAACATTAAAAAAACTCCCACAATACTCTGTTCTTCACATATTACAGAACACACAAAAGAACCACCACATATATGACGCTCAAGAAAGATTTACTGGAATACCTCCTCTCTCTCTCTCTCTCTCAGGGTATAGTCAGCTCCTCACACAGCCTGAAGGAGGACTCAGAGACCTCGACAAGATTGGTTCCTAATGTACTTTACCTTCATGACAACCGACTTTAAAATGACAGTCAGCTCAAGGAAACTATCAGATCTCTCTACTTAATATATGACCTTTATTGACACATTACAAAATCCCAATTCTTACCTGAGAAAATGTAATAGGTAACATTTTATTCATTTTAGTCCCCCATAGTCAATTACGGTTATAGGTAAGGGGGTGATAAAGCTTACACTATAACTACTGATAAGAAGATTCGCTATATAATATTGCTCCTAATATAGAGAGTTATATTTATACAGGTGGAAAGATTGATAACCCCGGTAATGAGGTTATGGGAAGTCCTCCTTAACTCGTCTAAAGTTATTAGTTTTAATAGAAGAGCATTATGGGTGTTACATGTTATACTATAGGTGATTTTTAGACTCCAGGTATATTATATGTTCTACCAGGTATGATGTTTACTATATAAGACTAGCCTAAGATTGTACTGAGACTCGGCCATCACAAGACTTTTTATTCTCTTCCTAAATTACTGGGGAAAATAACGTTGTTTTAAGAGTAAGCTAACCTGTTGTTTCAATCACTATTAAACTCTACGGTAAATACAACCCGTGTTTTACTCTCTCTCTCTCTCTCTCTCTCTCTCTCTCTCTCTCTCTCTCTCTCTCTCTCTCTCTCTCTCTCTCTCTCTCTCTCTCTCACCCTATCATTACGTTTTAATAATCACATTAATACCCTCCTCATTAAGTGGCCGTCTCCTAACTTTTATCGCCATTATATAAAATTTAGTCTCCACACCTTGCAGTAATGATCAACCCAGGTACTAATTAGCAAACTGTAAACACCGCATTTAGGTTTTTCGCTGTTGTTGTTAAGTCATTATGAGAGTTTATATTAAGATCTAAAAACCAAAGCAATTCAAGTTTTTTGTTAAGATTATTTCGGATATTTTTTTTATTTTTTTTTTACCTTTGTTTATATAAATTTTGTTAAATATATTAAATATATTTTTGTCTAAAATTTCATCAGTTGTTTTCATTATTTAACCTTGAATATTATATACTAGTAAGTATAAATACATTATCAATTTACTTCGTTTATCTATATTCATTAAGGTTCGTTCAGGTGTGTTCAGGTGAGTTAGTGTTCACATCAGGTAACAGGTGGTAAGGTCAGACAAGTACTATACGTGTAGCTGCCCTCTACTAGCTAGCACTGACATGAGGTCCCCCCCCCCATGTCAATATACCTCCACTAAAAAAAAACATTGATTGACGAAAGCCGGTTCTGATTGGCTGATTATACTAGAACTTGCGAGAGAGAAAAATATTCTTGTTTTGGTCGTTTAAACATAAAGAGTCTGGAGTCTATGTTTAAATTACAATATTTCAGACGTACATCACCAGAAGAAAGAACCATAGACGATGTAAACAATTCCTAAATGCGCCAAAAAGACCTATAGACGATATAAAAAATTCATAAATGCCAAGAGAGATCTATAAACGATATAAACAATTCATAAATGCTAAAAATAAAATAACTATAGACGATATAAGCATTTCATAAATGCCCCAAAATACCTAGAGACGATTTAAACAATTCATAAATGCCAAGAAAGACCTATATTGGAGGATCAGTAATTGGTAAATAACAATAACAGGATTAGTGGCGGTGAAGGGGATCCAAGAGTCATTAATTTCAGTAATTGTTTTGTTGTAGTGATCGATGGAGGATCACTACACACACACACACACACACTGTACCACACCATGTATAGTGATCACCACACACTATACCAGACCTTGTATAGTGATCACCACACACTGTACCACACCATGTATAGTGATCACCACACACTATACCAGACCTTGTATAGTGATCACCACACACTATACCACACCATGTATAGTGATCACCACACACTATACCACACACCATACTGCAAGTGTATGGTAGACATAGTATATTTTCACCACTCCAATTTCTTAGGTTATGGTGGTCACGTTTCAGAATTAAAGGACATAAAAAGCTTTAGAATGAATTTTGTTTCTCTCAATTGTTGTACAGTAGTAGGGAGAGTGAGGGGAGTGCAGGGAGGGGGAGAAGCAGGGGAGGGGAGAGGTAGGGAGGGGGGTGGAGGAAGGAGGGGGGGAGAGGTAGGGAGGGGGTGGAGGTAGGGAGGGAGAGAGAGAGAGGGAGAGGTAGTAAAACAAGGGTTGTATTTACCGTAGAGTTTAATGATGATTAAAACGGTTAGCAGGTTAGTGTACTCTTAAAACAACGTTATTTTCCCCAGTAATTTAAGAAGAGAATAAAAAATCTTGTGATGGCCGAGTTTTAGTACAATCTCGACGCCATCTTTGCGGCCATCTTTCTAAACAAGGAACAAAATACCATAGAAATAGTTGAGAATCTAGACCTTATGTTATCTCGTTTACCTTTATCTGTACCTCAACAACTACTGAGCTTGTATCCTCAATCTGATTGGGGGAGAGGAAAGGGAGGAGGTGAGGGAGGGAGGGAAGTGGAAGAAGGGATGGGGGAGAGGGAGGGGAAGAGGGGGAGGAGGGTGAGGTGAGGTCTTACAAACACACTAACGCCCAAAACACACAATACAGAGCTATAGGCTGATGTATGGAGTTACTGGTTGAAATATAGTCCATTAAGGTGCTCTACTAAACGCTGGGTAGAGGTAGATGGGCGGAGGTGGTGTGTGGTAGGGGGTGTGGTGGTGTGTGGTAGGGTGGTGGTGTGTGGAAGACAGACGACCTTGGTACACGACGTAGACAGACGAGTTTAAAAGGTCAAGGGGCCAGTCCTTTAGATGTGGTAGGTTATGGTAATGGGCGAGGCTGGTAGTGGGTGGGTAGCTGACGTTAAGGGGTGGTAGTGGGTGGCGAACTATTCTCTAGAGTAGTGGAACAGTTGAACACACTTCCACTTAACTAATCCTAACCTATCCTAATCTTAACCTAACCAAACCTTAACCTAAACTAACCTTAACCTAAACTAACCTAACCTTAACCTTACCTAACTCAAACCTAGGTCAACCACAACTTAACTGGGCACACAGATCTAAAATGACTTGTGAGGGAGGGAGGAATCCTGTTTTGCTATGAGAAAATAATAACATTCTAAAGCACTTCGTAGCCTCATCGTTAATGATATACGTAGTTAGGCATGATGGTCGTTCCTGACTTCAATAAACAACTACGTCAAACTCTCTGTTGCGACACGCGGGGCCGGGAGTTAAGGGACGTATTAACTTAAGCACGTACTTATATCAAGGCTCCACTACTAGACTATTATCATTATAGGTTAAGTTTAATGGTAACGTTATAAAGTTTTACTGGCAGTGGACATTTCTACCTCACTCTACCTAGACACGACCTATACTTGTACCTCACTCTACCTAGACACGACCTAGCCATCACCCCTTTCCTCCCCACCCACTCTCTCACCTCCCCTTTATCTCTTCCCTCTCCCTCTTCATGACCTTCCCTTCTCTCCTTATCTCTTCCCTCTTGCCCCTCCCCTTCACCCCTTTATTTTTCATGCAGTAGGTAGTAGGCAGCTACCAAACAGGGAGGTACTACCGCCTGGGAAGATATTGGAAGCATAATGTGCCATCTAATGGTAGACCCTGCTGCCTCATTTACACACAATTGCAGGGTCTCAATTATTTCTCTTACTTTGACAACACAACATACATACTGTATATTGTTTCTCACTCTTGACTTTTTTTCATTTTTGTGTCTTTATTATTATGATTATTATTATTAATGTGATTATGATTATGATGATTATGATTATTATTATTATCATGTTTTCGCCCCCCAGGCCCCGATGTGGGTCAGTGACCTGTGCCCGGGTGGGCTAATCACGAAAAATAAAAAAACCCAGTCCCTCTTACCCTCTCCCCTCTACCACCTCCGTTACCTCTCACCCTCCCCCTCCTTCCCCAGGCCCTCTCTCTCCCTCCTTGTCCCCCAAAAACACCAACCATATCACACAAAAAAAAAATTAACTAGTGTTTTTTTTTACATCGATTTCTCCTTTTTTTTTGACCTCAGATGTTATCACGACCATAATAATTTCTCTCACTCTCTGTCCTCCCCCCGTCTCTCTTTATCTCTGTCTATCTCTGTCCTCCCCCCGTCTCTGTCTATCTATCTATTTCACATTTTCTTTTACTCTCTCTGTCTCTTTCTATCTATCTCTACTTATTGTTTATCTATCAGTTCATCCCTCTGGTAGTCAATATATATCACCTTTGGAGTATCAGTTCGGGTTATGACTCATTGTTTCTTCTTGATTTACCTAAGTGAAACTGTCTACCGATGACCAATACCATCAGCATTATGTTCCAACTAGACCTCAGTAGTGAACAGTGATCCCAGGCTGGTGAGGACCCGTGTGTGACCCCTCCTTCCCCCCTTACACAGCCTACAACCTTCCTGGTCCATCTAGAGTCTTGGGGAGATATTACCGACATAACTTTATTATTCGGGAAAAGGATTAAAGTTGTGAGATGACTGTTGGAGGTGTGATGGAGGATAGGGTGTTGGAGGGAGGGTAGTAGGGTGTTGGAGGTGTGGGGAGGGAGGGTAGTAGGGTGTTGGAGGTGTGAGGGAGGGTGTTGAAGATGAGAGAGAGAGAGAGAGTACCGAAAATAATAAACCAATGTAAAAAACAACAACTAATGGAATAACTTGGAAAAACTGACACCAAAGAAAATCACTGGAAGTAGTTTAATTTGGAGTACACAGTGTGGTCTACTATGTCGTCATATTAGGAATAGTAGTTATATCTTTGCTATATTTTGGGAGTCATATATTTTTAGCACCTCCTTTATATAGTACATAATATAGCCACAGTTTGGTCCAGTTGTTTCCTTCACGTTTTAGGCTGTGGTTTGGGTTTGGTTGGGTTGGGTTGGGTTTGGTTGGGTTGGGTTGGGTTGGGTTAGGTTTTTAGGACCAATATAACATGTGTACAACAGGTGTTCTCAAACACCTGTAAGACAACACATGTTACACATACACCAACAAGTTCCCACAGTTAACAAGGACAACAATGGCATCTCGAACTCTGGAAGGAAGGAGAGAAGTGAGAGACGGAGAGAAGGAGGGAGGGACGGAAGGAGGGAAGGAAGGCGAAAGGAAGAGGGTTGGTTTGTTTGGGACGAGGCAGGTGAGAGAAGGAAACATTAACTAACTGGAGGGAAATAAAATAACTCGCTAAAACAACATAACCCAACCAATCAGAAGACACAGCCATGATGGTATAAGGCTGTGATTGGCTATATGTGAGGAACAATTACAGTGTTTGTACGTTTCCTCAGAGGTGGTCAGAGGTTCCTAATTGGGTGGGTCGGTAACTATAGTGAAGTCAGGTTATTTATAGTGTGTGGGGAGGGGAGGAGGGGAGGAAGGGGTATTCAGTTAAGGTTTGTTTGTTGAGATGTCTGGTGGAGGGAGGATATGCAGGGAAAGAATAGTCGAGAGGTGGCGGGAGAGAAAAGGTGAATAGGCGAGAAAGGGTGGTAAATGGAAAGGAAAGGAAAGGAGAGTGGGAGGGTGTGAGAGGGAAGGAATTGGGAGGGAGAGTTGAACAGAAGAGGGGGGTTTGATGATGAAAGAGGAGATGGGGCGGAGGAAGGGAGAAAGGAGTAGTGAGAGACAGAGGATGAGGGGAAAGGGAGAGAGGGAGTGTGGGGAGAGGGGTGGGGAGGAGAGAGGGTAGCATTCAAAGGAAATGTATAACCTCCTCCTTTGGTGGGAGGGGAGAGAGAGGGGCGAAGGAGGAGGGGGAGAGAGGTTGGTCTTTTGGCCATACATTTGGTTTACCTAAGCCTTTTATCTTCTTCTCCCTCCTCTGCCTCCCTCTCCTGCCCTCTCTCTCCCTCAGCCCTTCTCGTCTTCAGGAGAGGACACTCAGCTGATGTGCAAGACGTCAAGTTCCTTCAACACGGTAGATCATATCAGCTACAACACACAGCTGCAGTGTACCACAACTCTACAGCTACAGCAAACGTTCGCCACACCACAAACTTTCTCCACCACACCATTAACGTTCTCCACCACACCATAAACGTTCTCCACCACACCATTAACGTTCTCCACCACACCATAAACGTTCTCCACCACACCATTAACGTTCTCCACCACACCATAAACGTTCTCCACCACACCATAAACGTTCTCCACCACCATAAACGTTCTCCACCACACCATAAACGTTCCCAGTAATGAGAGGCCTTGTTATCGTCTGCTTTATAACATAATATTTAAATCGACGATCGCTGTAAAATACATCACTGGCGGTGTGTGTGTGTATGTGTGTGTGTGTGTGTGTGTGTGTTGTGTGTGTGTGTGTGTGTGTGTGTGGATGGGAGTGGGTGTGTGTGTGTGTGTGTGTGTGTGTGTGTGTGTGTGTGTGTGTGTGTGTGTGTGTGTGTGTGTGTGTGTGTGTGTGTGTGTGTGTGCGTGTGTGTGTGTGTGTGTGTGTGTGTGTGTGTGTGTGTGTGTGTGTGTGTGTGTGTGTGTGTGTGTGTGTGTGTGTGTGTGTGTGTAAATTGCTCGGTACATCTCATAGGGTTTGTGTGCACTCTTTAACATATGTACACTTTATCAACAATCGTGTATACATTACTATGTACACATCATCCGGATGTGTACGTACTTGAATAAATGCCTATCTCCTGCCTTACGTACATCGGCTACATGAGCGTCACTTCAAATTACATGTGTGCACCTCTTTACTCTACACGATTCCTCTCAATGCTAATTGGTGAGTGTGTACATAAGCTGTGTACGTCATCTAATGTTAACATGTGTGTGTGTGTGTGTGTATGTGTGTGTCATCTACGAGACCGTGTTGGGCATATATAAATTCTTCCGTACACATCGTCATTATCTCTGTGTACGTTCATCTCATGTGCGTGTCTTCTTGTGTGTGCGTATAGAGGCTAGTGAGGAAGGTGAGAGAAAAACACTTTTTATGTGTGTTATAAACCATGACCTTCCCTGCCACCACCACTCTGCCACCACTCTTCCCACCACTATTCTGCCACCACCACTATCCTACCTGAACTCTTCCACCACTATTCTGCCAACATTACCTTGCCAACTAACCTGCCACCACTACCTGCACCATATCACTCTACCATCATCACTCACACCACCTGCCACCACTACTGCCACCACCACCCCTGCCACCACCACTACCACTACCACCCTACTACACACACCACTACCACCACCACCCTACCACCACCACTCTACCACCACCACCCTACCACCACCACCTGTCACCACTACCCTAACACCGCTTCCTTGCTACCACCACTTTAATAATAATACCTAACCTGCTTAACCTAACCTAACTAATATAGCGTGAGGGTGATTAATCTTCAGGTGAGATAAACTAAGGGGGAGAGGAGGAGGAAGGAAGGGAGGGAAGGAGGGAGGAAGTGATCAGACTTCAGGTATCACATGAACATCATCACTACACGGAGGAGGTGGCACTAGAGGCACTCTCGCATACACAGTGCCTTTTAAGTGCCTGTTAGTGCCAGTGAACACACATAACAACCCAGACTAACACACACACATGAATATGCAAATACCTACATGAACACTCCACCAAAACCACTATTGTAAACACTCCAACACCATTGTAAACACTTCACAACCATTGTAAACACTTCACAACCATTGTAAACACTTCACTACCATTGTAAATACTCCACCAACATTGAAAATACTTGAGCATCAATATAAACAAACCAGGGCCAATATGTGTAAACAAAATAAACCAATATTAACAAAAAAACTCATAAACAAACACCAGCATAAACAAAATATCAACATAAACAACACATAAACAAAACCCCACCAGTATAGAGTAAACAATGTAAGCTGTAAAGTCAACTGAGTAGAGAAGTAAGGTGTTTAAATTACTCCAGTATTGTATCTCTGGTGTGGGACAGTGATGGTGACGTATGGAAGCTGTGAGTGTGTGTTTAATGTTGATGTTGCTCTCTCTCTTCTCTCCTCCTTTCCTCCTTCCTCTCCTTCGTCCTTCTTTCCTCTTCCTTTCTACTGTTCTCTCTCGTCTTTCTTTCTTTCTTTCTTTCTTGCTCTCCCTTCTTTCTTTCGTCCTTCCTTTCCTCTTTCTTACCTCTCTCTTCCTTCCTTCTTTCCTCCTTCCTCTCCCTTCCTTCTTTCCTCTTTCATCTCCTTTCCCTCCCTCTCTCTCTCTCCTTCCCTTCTTCCTCTCCCGCTCTTCTCTCCTCCTTCCTCTCTCGTCCTTTTCTCCCCTCCTTCCTCGCCTCTCTTTCTTTCCTTCTTCCTCCTTACTCTCTCTCGTCTTTCTCTCCTTCCTCTCTCACCCTTCTTCCTCTCCCATCCTTCTTCCTCTCCCATTCTTCATCGCCACTGGCTCTTTCTCTTTCCTCTCCTTTTATTGTATATTTCACTCTTATCTCTTCCTAGTTCTTCGCTAATTTCCTTATTCCTCCCTTTATTAAATTTTTTTTGTCTTATTGTAGTCTCTGTTAATCTCTATATACCTGTGTCTGTCTTTCATTATTGTTTTTAGTTTATCTTCCTTTAACAATATTTTTTAGTCACATTATATTTTTTCCATTATTTTATTGATGTAAAAAGAGTGTCCTGACCGAGAGAGAGAGAGCAAGCTAACCAGCCGCCTCCTACTTCTCGTGTATATACCTGGCGTGACCTATATATACCTGGCGTGACCTTATATACCTGGTGTGACCTATATATACCTGGGGTGACCTTATATACCTGGTGTGACCTTATATACCTGGTGTGACCTTATATACCTGGCGTGACCTTATATACCTGGTGTGACCTTATATACCTGGAGAGCCAAACCTGACCTTTACACCAGTCACTGTTAAACAAGGTAGAACAGTGTGAAAGGCAAAGTTCACCCCCCTCCACCAGAGACTTAAATTGTCAATGTTTTATCAAGTTTTCCTGAACCAGAGCTCAGAGGTTTAACTTCTACTTACAAGATCTGCCTAACCTATACATTTACCTGTTCTAATGAGGTGTGTGGGTTGTATATTTTTTACTGGGATTCACCTGTGTTACATAGAAGTATAATACAAAGGTTTTTTTTTATCGTAAAGTTTATTTCTAAGTTGTTTTTGGGGTGTAATTCAATATATTTTACTCAGCTGAAGTGATGGTTTAAGAAGCTATGCTGAAGATTAAAATGAAACTTGTAATGTTGCAGGTCTATGTATCTTATTAACTAACTCATTATTAACTTAGACAAGTCAGCAAAACACCCGAGCGTAGAAGCCAACCCCGAGTCTCCGCCTGCAGTGATCCATCGCCAGGGCGTGTGCGGATCAACAGATTAGTCAAGCTTTCTGTGACAGTAAACTTGTGTTAAGCTGTACAAACGCGAGTACTGTACTTCCTCTCCAAGTTGTTGGGTGTTCTCTCAAGGACCATCAACTTTAAGGCTCTTCTCTGAGTCTTTAAGCCGGCTAGTACCACCCGTCCGCTTGTGACTTAGTTCATGTTCTGTATTCAAGAGTGTAAGCGAGTTTAGTGACGATCCTGACGACAACCGGAGCTCTGGGGTCTCTCTCTCTCTCTCTCTCTCTCTCTCTCTCTCTCTCTCTCTCTCTCTCTAACTGGGTCACTTAAGCTCCGGTATAAATATTATGGCTGTAGGTCTTGGAGTTTAAAATATTCAGGTGTTAATTTTCCTCCTGGTGGGGGGGATGAAGGAGGGTTTCTGACGGGTGGTACTATACACTTTAAGGAACAACTGCACACACACACACACACACACACACACACACACACACACACACACACACACACACACACACACACACACAACTTCCTTTTAACGTTAACGCTCCGTCTTAAACAATAAAATAAATACGTCAGCATGAGATAGGATCGCTGTGCTGACACTAGACGACGTCAGCCACAACAGATCAAAGAGAAAACACTAACAAACGTATCTCAAGAGACTCCACCAGCTGCAAGATGTGTTTCAAGACTCATTCGACAGTGAACGATAAGCACTCAGTGACTCTCTTATCAGGATGTGTGATATTACCTCTATAGTTCATACAGGAGGGAGGAAAACTATGACTACTACTACTACTACTACTACTACTACTACTACTACTACCACCACTACTACTACTACTACTACCACCACCACTACTACTACTACTACTACTACTACGTTTTTTTTTCTTTTTTAACGTGGTCTCCAGCCTCCCCCTATAGCCACACCTTCGCCACCATTTTATTACCTTAATATTAAGTATCCTAATACATAAGTAGGTATCATAGCTGTGTTGAGTTAGTTGAGCCGCAGATCTACGCGACATTCAGTGACTGTCGCCTCATAGTCAATATCGTTCCCCTGAGGCAGAGCAAAGCCGACCTAAGAAGAGAGAAAGACAGTCGACTTCTCATCCAGGCTGTAACTTACTACTTACTACTACTACTACTACTACTACTTAATACTACTACTAATACTACCACCCTAAACAACAACCAGACAATCCTCGTAGCGAGTGTGATGGGGTTTTCCGTACCAGTGACAATCGCTCGACTGAGTTTTTGGAATACCATCTCTGACTGCTTTGTATTTTGGTAAGTAAGTAAGTGTGATAGAGGTCAAAATGATGAGAACTTCAATGTACAAGTTTCCTCACGATAACATTTAGTGCGACACGGGTATTTACAGCCACTGATAATTTTTTTTATTACCCAACCAACAGAGATACGTTTGAGAGCGCCTCCAGCCCCTATACCGTGTGATGGGGGAACGGTGGACCTCTTATTACTGATGAGTGTCCTGTTGATGAGTGTCTTGTTGATGAGTGTCCTGTTGATGAGTGTCTTGTTGATGAGTGTCTTGTTGATGAGTGTCCTGTTGATGAGTGTCCTGTTGATGAGTGTCCTGTTGATGAGTGTCTTGTTGATGAGTGTCTTGTTGATGAGTGTCTTGTTGATGAGTGTCTCGTTGATGAGTGTCTTGTTGATGAGTGTCTTGTTGATGAGTGTCCTGTTGATGAGTGTCTTGTTGATGAGTGTCTTGTTGATGAGTGTCTTGATGATGAGTGTCTTGATGATGAGTGTCTTGTTGATGAGTGTCTTGTTGATGAGTGTGTCTTGTTGATGAGTGTCTTGTTGATGAGTGTCTTGTTGATGAGTGTCTTGTTGATGAGTGTTGTTGATGAGTGTCTTGTTGATGAGTGTCTTGTTGATGAGTGTCCTGTTGATGAGTGTCTTGTTGATGATGATGAGTGTCTGGATGATGAGTGTTGATGAGTGTCTTGTTGATGAGTGTCTTGTTGATGAGTGTCCTGTTGACGAGTGTCCTGTTGATGAGTGTCTTGTTGATGAGTGTCTTGTTGATGAGTGTCTCGTTGATGAGTGTCCTGTTGATGAGTGTCTTGTTGATGAGTGTCTTGTTGATGAGTGTCCTGTTGATGAGTGTCTTGTTGACGAGTGTCCTGTTGATGAGTGTCTTGTTGACGAGTGTCTTGATGACGAGTGTCCTGTTGATGAGTTTGATGAGTCGAGCATATTTATAATTTAACGCTGGTGGCAATTCACATAGTCTAGGTGTACATCTGAAGTGAGAAGCTATATCGCCTCTTGGGCTCACGTGAACATTACTACCCTTTATATTATACTCACTGATATATATATATATTCCTATGAAGGTAATTACACGCAACAGGTATAATAAATCTGTTAGCAATTAATATCAAATTCTGCATCTGTCAAGAACACTAGTCTATATTAGGGAATAATCCACTTCAGGGAAACGTAATAATGAAAGGGAACGTGTGCCTGGGAGGAACACGTAGAGAGAGAGAGAGAGAGAGAGAGAGAGAGAGAGAGAGAGAGAGAGAGAGAGAGAGAGAGAGAGAGAGAGAGAGAGAGAGAGAGAGAGAGAGAGAGAGAGAGAGAGAGAGAGAGAGAGAGAGAGAGAGAGAGAGAGAGAGAGAGAGAGAGAGAGAGAGAGTATAATTACAGTCTTCAGAAGGATGCTGGTTGCTGCCTTAAAGAAAGATAGCTACTACAGACAAGACGTAAACACAAGACCTACGAAGTTGTGAGAGTAGAACCACAACCATCAGTATGAGCCGCGCGTCAGGTGAGCTCATGGAGGTGTTCTGATAATCTGGTCAGTTGTTTCACCCCTAAAGGTACACAATGAAGTTGTAAATTACCAACTTAATCTTCTACCAACCCTAATTAGCTGACTTTAATAAGGCCATTACAAGTGTTACGATCTGTGGCAAACAAAAATCATCGTAATATGTGGGATAATATCTTCTCTTCGCTGTTCTGTTCGTTATATCAGATTAGTTACATAACGTATTCTTATCAGAGTGACAAAATATAATAATACTTAAAAAAAAAAAGCCTTCCCTCCTTAATACTTTCTTAATGAGAAGATAAGCCCCGAATTCTGTATATATATAAAGATTATTAGTTCCTTAATGACAACAAGTTGGGTAGTTTCATCGACATTGCAACGTGTGCTTGGACAACATACACGCTCGTTGCAAGGTTGTGTTTTTTTTATGTAATTAACTCTGATCCTTGGCCCCTGCAACACTGCCGGCCGTCACGTATTTTATTAATATGTGTTATATATTTAAGAATTAATTTGTATTCTAATTGTATGGTTAAATGTGAAGTTCGACGTGGTGTTGTGGCGCTCGGTGGTGAACCTTAGCTCTAGGGTGTAAATGGGACTAAAGGAAGAAGAAGAAGAAGAAGAAAGAAGAGTATACGAGTTAACAAGTAATCACTATGTTCTTTACAATATTTCCCACCCAACAGTTTACCTGAATTCAGACTGCCAAAGGTTGTACGCTGCAGGAAAACAAACACTTTACATTACTCGTCACAACTGTTGACACACACACACACACACACACACACACACACACCAATACCAAGATACAATTTATGAGTCTCTCAGTTGACAAGTTCAATAACACTACTAACCCAAAGATGCCTTACAGTCTCGTGATGGGTGTTTCTTTCGTCGTGTACACAGAGTCATCCCGTATAATAATTCACAATCTCCTTCACAAATCATGTTTTATATATCACACGTCCCCTATATGGTTTACAAGTCACACTGTTCCATGATAATACAGGTAACACAGAGACGTTCCATATCTACAGGTGTATTGCGCATTTACATCTGTTTTACCACATAAATCCCAAGTTTTTATTCACGTCACTGTTAATGGACCAAATGTGCTTCACCAACACAAAGTTACGTGTATAGTTATGATTTAGACTTGAGGTTTATGTAAGTCATGACTGGCAACACGTACAGTGAATATAAGTTAAATATTGTATTATGTGTGTGGAGTGAGACGGGTGTGAGAGACGGGTGTGAGAGACGGGTGTAAGAGACGGGTGTGAGAGAGAGTTAGAGAGAGACAGGAGGTGGTTGTTTTGGCCGCGTTGTGGGTATTATGTGAGAGACGGGTGAGAGACGGGTGTGAGAGACGGGTGTGAGAGAGACAGGAGGTGGTTGTTTTGGCCGCGTTGTGGGTATTGGTGAGAGACGGGTGTGAGAGACGGGTGTGAGAGAGACAGGAGGTGGTTGTTTTGGCCGCGTTGTGGTTATCGGTGATATCTTTCTCTCTGGCGGGAAGCTATTGGTCTTCTGAAGTAGCAATAACTGCCAGCTTGAACATCTAAAGATAGTTTAGGAGAAAACTTAAAACCAATAACACCGAGGTATCGAACAGGGGACTCGAGTTGGCTACAAGCCATTTTCTCCTCCTTACCACACCAAGTCCAGACGGGAGTTCATTTTTTATATAATTTTATTTTCAACTCGTAATGTATTTCTGAACGAGCAAGAAATAACCAGTGTTTCTCCTCTGCTGACTTGATAATTAGTCTATATTTCTCCCTCTAGTTTGGGGTTCATCTTTAATATATTAGTTAAGTATTTTTATCATTTTATGTAAACATCATTACCCTACCAATGTACAAGTGTCACTTAGTATAATACAAACTAGATAAACAAACATATATACATATACAGTACAGTTATGTATTTATTTATACACATACATCAATAAAACATGAGCTGGATCACAGGAAGCAGCAGTCATAGGCCTACACGAGACACATCTGGGTCAGGAAGAACAACTTGCTTCCCGGGTTGGATGGCTCCTGACTGTGGTGTCTACTGGCCGCCATCCATCCATCTGACAACCGATGCTGAATGCCAATCATCTAACACTGACTTATAATACAACGTCACGTAAAAAAAATATCTTGGCAGTGATATACAATCGTCTCTAGTGGCGGGACACACAAGGACTAATGTTACCTCGCCTCACCAAGAGTAGACCGATTCATAAGTAAACAAACACACTATGAGCGAAATAAGTTGTCATTAATAAACTTAAAGACAAATTTATAATATTACGGCTTTTATACGTTTTTCGATGGACAAAAAACCATAAACAGCTGTAGATAAACACGTCGATTTTCAATAATTTATAACGAATCACGTAAAGTATAAATCACAGTATTATTTTATGTATGAAATGGTATCAAATTTTGTTTCGTGTTGGGTGAAAGTGACAGCCTCATACAAGGTAACATGGGGACACAGGGTCGATTGTCACTCGTTCACTCGTCGTTGGGTGTTTGTAACTGGCAGTGATTTCACCTGTTTGAAGTTGGCAAAAAAAAAAAATGAAAAGGGGAGGGTAAAAAATGCCGATATGAACAAATATTTTATAGTAAATTCCTCCACACTCGACAATATTTCACACGTCATACGTTTCAGAAGCGGAAATTGGCTGAGGTATCAGAGGAAAATGCCTATTACCTCTGTTGGCCAACCCGCCATGGCGACCGGAGTGGCTGGCGAGGCAATTGCGTCGTCATTTTCATTCCCTGTTGCCATACCATCGACAATTTCTTTCAAATCTTATTGGCCACTGTTCCTTGAGACCTGTGATTGGAAATTAAGGCCTGAACAAGCGATCAGCAGCGCCTGGCGTTTCTCTGCAACTTTCAGGCTAGTAATGAGAAAATAATAAGCGCTAACACGAACAATCAACAGCACTTGGTGAGTTCCTTCACCATGCAACGGCAGACATAAGGAAGCTCCGCCAGGCGGACGTTCGCTTGCTTTCTCTCTGCTCGTGGTGGTACTCAGTAACAGTTCGAGGATAGGTTTCTCCGTACGTTGTGCCAGGTGGCCCCCAACGTGCAGTTCCCTCCATAAGAACTTGAACAGAGTCAACACCTACAGCAACATCTGAAACACATCACGACCCGTCTACAACACTACCTCACCCTCGCCAAAATATCAGTCTTGTCTACGCCCTCGGGACACTGTCGGTTTTCTCAGAGGGACTTTGATGTGAAAATATCTAGGAACGGCGGCGATGGACCCCGGGAACGGCGGAGGAACGAGAACCTCCTTCAGGAAATGACCGACACAAAGAGGTGAGGTGATAGCTTCCCGCTGGGCCATTCACAAGTGTCAGTATAATCAGACGGATCTGGCCAGCTCAAAGGGCCACCTCGGGCGCCTGCTACAAATTTCCTGGTGGTGGGGAGACTGTTGAGTTGGGGAGGTTATGTTGGTGGGGAGACTATTGAGTTGGAGAGGTTATGGTGGTGGTGGTGGGGAGACTATTGAGTTGGGGAGGTGTGTTGGTGGTGGTGGGGAGACTATTGAGTTGGGGAGGTTATGTTGGTGGTGGTGGGGAGACTGTTGAGTTGGAGAGGTTATGTTGGTGGTGGTGGGGAGACTATTGAGTTGGGTATGGTGGGGAGACTATTGAGTTGGGGATGGTGGGGAGACTATTGAGTTGGGGAGGTTATGTTGGTGGTGGGGAGATGCTCATTATCTTCATCCCTCCACCTCGTCTCCACCATCTCCTCCATCACTCCCCCGCCAGCATCTCCAACAAAATACCTCCCTCGTTCTCTTAGTCTATCTTCCTCAGCCAATTTCCTCAAATATCTTATCTTCAATCTTTCTCAGCTCTCTCCCTCTCTCTCTACTTTCCTTAGCCACTCTACTGAGACACGCAGGTGATGTGATGATGGTGATACTGGTGTTGGTGATGGTGATGGTGATGGTGATGGTTGTGGTGATGATGGGGGGGGTGCAAAGTGACAATAAACCTTTTACTTTATTTAATTATTATAGTCAGTGTTAAAAAGAAAAAAAATGGTGAAGAAGAAAATGAGGAAAAATCGATGAAGGCAACACACACACACACACACACACACACACACACACACACACACACACACACACACACACACACACACACACACAGGGAAAATAAAGTGTTCTTCATATTATCGTCAAAAGTGTCCAACAAAATGCATAGTTTGTGACACACTGAACTCCGAACCTTATTATTATTATTATTATTATTATTATTATTGTTGTTGTTGTTGTTGTTGTTGTTGTTGTTGTTCAGTGTTTGTATTTGGGAGCTCTGACGCGGTGTATTATGTTGGCAACCCTGATTGTGTATGCTTCTGGTACTGACAACCATAACTGTTTATGTTTTGTGTCGTTGGCAGCCCTGGTTGTTTATATGTATGCAAATGGCAGCCATGATTTTGTTTTTTTGCTTTTTTTTTAATGTTTCTATCATTGGGAACCTTGACTACTTGTGTTTCTCTTGGTGGCAGCCCTGATTATATTTGTTTCCAATGTTGGCAACCCTGATATTGTAAAGTCCTGTTTTGGAAAGCCGTGAATTATGTCTGGTTAATGTTGGCAGCCCTGAATGTTTTGTGCTTCTTATGTTGGCAGTTCTGTCGTTGATGTTGGTAACCCTGACTGTGTATGTCTATGTTGGCAGCCCTAGCAAAGTCTTTTAGGTTGGTAGCCTGAGCGAAATATCTCCTAGGTTGGTAGCCCTGATAGTGTGATCTAGTTATTGACAACGAAGAACCATATGGCCTCAATATTGGCAGGGGTGACAGTGAGTCCCTGATATTGGCAGGACTGAGAGCACATTCCTGAAAATGGCAGTTCTGAAAGTGGTGGGGGGGGTGGGGACCTGATATTGGCAGCCATGACACTGTGTTCCTAAAATTGACAGACCTGGGCTGAGTCTTTGATGTTGGTACCTCTGACACCACGTCATGCTGATGATGCACCCCTGAGTCCGTTAGCTCTTTTATGTCAGTAGCAGCCCTGACAAGGTGTTTCACGATGACATTGGCAGCCCTGAAAGTTGAGCTCCATGATATTGGCAGCCCTGAAAAAGAGCTCCATGATATTGGCATCCCTGAAAGTGATCCCCCACAGCATTGACAGCCCTGAAACTGAGCCCCCACGATAATGGCAGCCCTAAAAGTGAGGTCCCACGATATTGGCAGCCCTGAAAGTGAGCTCCCACGATATTGGCAGCCATGAAAGTGATCCCCACGATATTGGCAGCCCTGAAAGTGAGGTCCCACGATATTGACAGCCCTGAAAGTGATCCCCACAATATTGGCAGCCCTGAAAGTGATCCCCTTCACGATATTGGCAGCCCTGACTGAGGATCCCCGGGCATTATTTACTTTATGCTAGTTGACCAGCGCGAGGGCCACCTGGATCAAGAACTCAACACGTGGCTTGAGGAAATGTATCAGGTAGACTAATTATGTTTACTAATTACTTTTATTAATGGTAATTTTCTATTATCTTCTTGTTCTTCCCATTATTATTATTATTATTACTACTACTACTATTATTACTATTATTAATATCATCATTATTATTATTATTATCGTCAGTATATCACCATTAATATCAGTATCCTCATCCTCACCCCTATACAGTATAAATAAAGACAGCCCACACGCCACAAAGGCCCCCCCCTGACGCTTACTCTTTCCACAGTATATTTTTGGCGACCATCAGCGTGATTTTTATCCGGTAAAATGTAGCCGGATAAGAGGCGGCCGGGAACCATTGCTCGTCCTGGTGGGGGGCAATTCCGGTTATTTATGCCCAGGGCGGCCGGTAATGTGATAATGATCCCTTTCTTTTCCGACAGAGGGGCGTGGTGCTCCTTCCTGTCCGATAACATCACTCAATTCCTCCGTCACTTGATCCGACCTCTTCTTTCTCCTTCTCACCCCTCCTCTTCCTCCCCACCCCTCTTCCTCCTCACCCCTCCTCTTCTTCCCCACCCCTCTTCCTCTTCACCCCTCCTCTTCCTCTTCACCCCTCCTCTTCCTTCTCACCCCTCCTCTTCCTCCTCCCCACCCCCTCTTCCTCCTCACCCCTCCTCTTCCTCTCACCCCTCCTCTTCCTCCTCCCCACCCCTCTTCCTCCTCACCCCTCCTCTTCCTCCCCCACTCCTCTCCTCCTCCCCCCCTCCTCTTCCTCCCCACCCCTCTTCCTCCTCCTCACCCCTCTTCCTCCTCCCCACCCCTCTTCCTCCTCTAATTCTTCACTCACTCTACCCTCCCATTTCCATACTTCAGCTCCCGGTGATTCTTAAAACCTTCTACCGTGATTTTTATTTTCATCTTCTATGTAAAAATCACGAATCCGACGGGAAGTTCCGGGGCCCTAGGGACTCGGGAGTGTCCTAAGCTTATACAACGGTGTCCTTCCTTCCTTCCTTCCTTCCTTCCTTCCTTCCTTATATCTCTCTCCTGCTCGGCCTCACACGACAGGTTCTGGTGCTGGAGTTCTCGAAGTTACACGAGAACTTTATTCCTTTCTTACGCTAAAAAAAAATGAAATCCGACGTTTAGCATCAGGTTAGGATGTGAATATCACGATCGATTTTTTTTTCCATGAGTAATAAAGGATTTTCGTAGATTCGTGTGCCTTTGCTCCCCATTCGTTCCCTTACAATGAGTGGTAACTGTATTATCTATATCATTTGGACTGTCATCTTCCAGTTAGACCATCAGTTAAAGCGAAAATTGAGATATAATCTTCACCAGTCGTTGTCTTCTCTCCTACACGTCTCACAACATTGTCTCTCGTCCCCCGACACACACACACACATTCTCTTTTTTTTTTTTTATATTCTAAGAAGCGAGAAACTTTCCCTAAGTTTGGCCAGAGGTAAAAGTTATTGATCGAGAATACCACAGAGGATGGTGGCGACGGAGAAAATGCCAAGTAGGAGTGTGTGTAACTTTCCGTCTTCATAAGGGATCAGTGTGGTGCTCTTTCCGGTGTGTTTACGAGCCTTCCGTGGTCACCCTCTCTCTCGTCATGGTATATATTGTAGCGGACCAAACTCTTTCTTACGCTCAGATGAAGGATATATGCGCTTTCCCCTAACACTATAAGCTAAGAAATACATATAGGCCTAAGCTGGTTCAGTATTAAGCACAGACACTCCGATATGAACACACCTGCAGAAGGAATCGTATCATTCAACCTCAAACACAGATGCTAAACAAATGTATCTGAAATAACATTGTGTCTGTTGGTTTTGCCGTGTTGTTGTTGTTATTTTCTTAGCATAGTAAGGGAAAGTTGTACACAATCAAGACAGTACAGTGAGAGGGGGAGGTGAGGGAGGGAGGGAGGGAAAAAGATCGTTTACACATCATTTCTAAATTATAAACAACTCGTCAAATATTACAAGAACGTCGTTAAATGATAAGTCTTAAAAGAAAACACACACACACACTCCCTCCCGACCAGCTTCTCAATTCACAAAAAAAAAAAAACTTGCGAAATTTTTTTCTTTCCTTCCCACCTGACAGCCAGAGAAGTTATCCACGTTAGGTCGAGTCACAAGTCCAATTTCGTGCCATTTTCTCCGCCTTCAACGCGTTTTAGAGCTTAAAGTGAGCCAGTTAGATATGCTTTTAGTGAAGATAAATATAATATAATTCGAGTGTTATTGGAAACTCTCTCTCTCTTTTTCCTCTCTTGTTCTTTCTTTCATATATACATCCTTTCTCTCGCTCACTTTCTCTTTCTCTCTCTCTGACACTTTCCTCTTAACGACGACTCTTACAAGGTGATTCTTATGTGGTAAATTATCTCATCCTCCCCAGAACCACTTTAACATCTTCACTAATTAAGAACTAACCTAACCTAATTTAACTGAGGTGCTAAGAGTCCTGGCTGAGGTTTTGAAATCTTAACAATGCGAGAGTTAAGAGCGCGGTGCACCGTGAACAGCAACACCCAAATAAATAATTAAAATTTTCCTCCAGAGCTCAGGTAAGCTCAGCAGGTGTGTGTGTGTGTGTGTGCACGCCTGAGTGTGTGTACATGTGTGTGTATGCGTGTACCTGCGTGTGTGTGTGTGTGTGTTTGTGTATGTGTTGCAGTCATCAACTCTCACTGATTTCCCGCGAGACGATGATAATTGGTCTAATGAGGTCAATCCAGAAAGTCTCTAACTCCTAATGAGGTGGACTGGCAAAGGTATAATCACTCTCCACCTGTTTCCCCTGACGAGGTCGACAGAGTTGAATGGTGAAATTAGGATTGAGGTTCGTTAGTGTTTTCTTCATAATAATAATAGCAAGATATTACCTGGATGATTAGGACAGGTAATTGGGTGGTGAAGGTAGGGGGTGATGAGGGTAGTGGTAGGGAGGGGTGAGGTGGTGGTGAGGGTGATGAGGGGGTCAGGGTGATGAGGGGGTGAGGGTGATGAGGTGGTGAGGATGATATGGGTGGGGTGAGGGTGATGAGGGTGAGGTGATGAGGGGTGAGGGTGATGAGGGGTGAGGGGATGATGAGGGGTGAGGGTGAGGGATGAGGGGTGAGGGTGATGTGATGAGGGGTGTGAGGGGTGAGGGTGGAGGTAAGTGCCCCCCACCCACCCCAGTGGTCCTTCACAACACACCTACTCTCTCCGTCATGCACCGTCATGTTATTCACTCGGTATATGAAAGGGAATTACTTCACACTAATATACGGTAAATAAATCTGCACACCAATAGACATGCTTTGAAATATTACCAGACGCTTACATCGCTATTTTTTTCTGGTGTGTGTGTGTGTGTGTGTGTGTGTGTGTGTGTGTGTGTGTGTGTGTGTGTGTGTGTGTGTGTGTGTGTGTGTGTGTGTTTCTACCCCCCTCCCTCTCTAGGTGATGATGTTGATAATGTGGTGGTGGTGTGGATGAGAGGGGACACGGCCTTGAGAGGTGAAGCCGTGATGATGTACTGTAGTGATGTTGTTGAGAACGGGTGATGGGTTAATGGTGCGGTGGTGATTATAGTGACTGTAATGTATGGTGGTAGTGGTGGTGGTGGTGGTGGTAGTGGTGGTAGTGGTGGTAGTGAGAGTCTTGCTCGTTGGTGTTTCATCCACGAGCAGACACTAAGGTGGTGTATCCCGACGCTTAGTGTTATCTAATACTCACAAAATTACCCCAGCTTCACTCGGGTTAGGTATATACTGTATAACCTTGAATGTAACAGTTTGCCCTCCCTGACATGGGTAACAAACCTCCCACAATCGCTATGAGTTATAACAGTCAGGGAAGACTACTTGTGGGGTCGGTGGTCAATACGAAAACTAAGATGCACAACCTTGGGTCTATAACTGCTTCCGTTTTGGAGCTATGGTTGGAATAAACAGACGAACAGACAGACAGACAAGTCCTTTTATTATTATCAATTATTACTTCAGTGGTCTCGTTTCGAGTAGTTTGGGAAATATTTTAACTTTGACATTGGGTTGAACTGTGGCAGAGGTAGGGGCTGAGGTACCGTAGTTCAAGATGAGACGATGATTCAGGCTGGCGTGGTGGTCACCTTACATGTGTAGGCTACTTGTCACAAAAGATAACGTTACTAAATGGCGGCTGGACTTTGGTCAATCTCTATTCTGTGGTTGGGCGGTGGGACAAAACTTTTCACACAGCACTTGGCGCATAACAGGAAATGGTTTCCAACTCGTGGTAACTTTCAGAAATATTTTTTCATATAAAGAAAAAATGCATGGTGTTGTACCTTCACCCAAAACTGATTTGTTTTACATTTTTGTTGTTACAAAAGAAATACTGAACATCTGTAGTTTACCTTCACCTATTTAAGCACATTTGTCTACCCTTCAATACCTCCTCAAAGGTTCATCTACAGCTACCCATTCCTAAAATGAAAAATAAAAACCTTGCAGTAGACGCATGCCTGTGTCAATATTTTCCTCTCCATTTTCGTACATCAGACATGGAAACGTGTTTAGTTATTGCCGATTTTAAAGACACGCAAACAATTTCTCTAAGCTTTCGCTCCATAAATTCATTGACCATTGACCACACAGACGGAAATACTGACACACAAACTGACACCTCAGCCCTGCACAAGTGGGGAATCAGTGGCTGCTTCACACTGTGTGACAAAGTGTCAAATATTGCTCTCAAATGCACGTGTTTAATTTTTATCTGATCCTAAAGAAAACTACAATTGTGTTGCACTTAAGAAATACAAAGAAAGACTTTTGCATATCTTTCTGTTGCACTAAAATATATATACGAGCCTTACCTCTACGAAAAGAAAAAATACATACTGTATAGCATGTACAGTTGCGGACAAAATATATTCGGCAGGAAGGGAAAATTTTCCTGAAACATTTAACTTTGTATGGCATTTTTATTATCATTGCAGTGTACAGTATTGGAGTTATTTACAGCATATTGTTATTATAAGCTGCACCTTTATGCGACGGTGTCAAGTTCCCACCGATACCTTCCCTCCCCCCTTCCCTGGTAAATTCGTATCGTCCATATGTACATTACTTTGCCCTGAAAAAAGTTGCCCGTGTTGCTTTGAAATACATATCTATTTTATATGCACCCAAAAAACTTTGAATTTCAGTTGCACGGAAAGACACGAACTTTAACTTCATATAAAATAAACTTCCCATACCAGCAGATGGTGAAGAGAAATAAATGCATAGATACTTCATCAGATTCTGCACTAGACATCAAGTGTTAGGTATACTTTTGATTAAAACTAGACACTGTAATTTAATCTAATCTGTCCTAACCTAACCCTAAAGTATACATTTTGTACTAGCCTCAATTTATCCCAGCACTGAAAGGTCAGCTTGTGCCAGTAAGTTACATGCATTAAAAAATTAAGGTCCCGGATGAATCAAGGCATCAGAATTCAAAGTTCATCCCCGCTTTATAAAATTATGAATCCAAAATCTAGTATAGGTAAATCCATATGTACCAGTATCTTAAATCTCATTAGTTCCAGGATTATTTCAAATTAACTTTAAATTTTGTCTTTGTATACTTTTAGTAAATACTGAATGTGTATATCGAAAACTGCATCAGAGTATAACTTAACCTAACCTAACCCTGACTTATATAACTGCCACAAAATATGACCAAGTTACAAACACTAGGGACATTGTACTCACCACAGATGCTTCTGTTCATATAGTACCAGTGTATATCTTCACCACTTGTCTGGCACTCAAGTCTTAACCTGTAAATATATAAATCAGTGTTAGATATTAGGCTTTACTACAATATTCATCTTAAATCAACTTTTGTATAAGAACTCATAGCTAGCCATAAATAATAATGCCCCTCAAGTAATGGCACATTTCAGCATGGCCAGGTTTGCCCCACAGTTGATACATGGCATACACCCACATACTGTAGTAGAATGCAAAAAATGAATGAATAAATACATAAACTAAATATTTTGTTTTTATTTCAATTACACTACAACCAAATGTAAAGTATCAGAGTTCAGAGGTATGGCAATGCAGCTGTCCCCTATCTTCTGCCCCGCTCATACACAGACCTCCCTCTCAACCTAGTCTTACGTCAGATGTCCTTTCTTTAATACTACTGTCCAGCAGATAACAGATAGGTTGGTAAAAATTCTTAAAAGATTAACCGTGGAAGTCTATATTGATTTGTATATTGGGAGATACAGCAGAAAATAAAAATAATGTTACTTCACGGAGGTTTGGTCGAAATTTTATATTTGAGTTGTTTTTTTACTTTTCAATTTCAATTAAAATAATCAATTTTGATATCTTAAAGTGGGGAGGGCTTTGAAGTAGAGGGAAATTGTGGAGTTAAAACACTAAAAAAAGATTACAAAACCAAACCTAACCTAACTAGAGCGTCTAATATTTAAAAACAGGTGTCTGGATTAAGGAGTTGAATTAGGAAACCTTTTAATAGAGGAGAAGTTCTTCAGTTTATCAAGACCATCCCAAAATGGTAGAGGAAATAAATTTTTGCATAACAACAAGATCATCAAGAACCTGATCTAACGATTCTCAAATATCAATAATTATACAGTAGATGTCTAACCTAACCTAACACGTTATTACTGAAACCAACAACTTACACATGGGTTCACTACACAACATGGGATAATTATTTCCAGAATTATCTCCAATTTATTACTTAATAAATACTACATTGTAACTGCACAAGTAAATCCTTAACCCCTACCTTCCTCAGCCGCCCATAACCCGACACCCTCCCCCAAACACCAGCCCCTATCATTTCCTGGCCTCCCTCTCCGCCCACTCGTGAATACTTCGGGTTCACGAGTCGATACTCTCAGGGTTCACACCTCACAGAGAGGATGAATTGATAACTTAGAGTGTACTAGTCGGAAATATCCCAAACTGTATGTCATCCAACACTAGGCCTACATAATGTGCACCAGCAAGTTGCTTTCTTACACAAATTGTTCGTGTAATATCTAGCTTATTTTATTTGTGAAGATTATAGAATAAAAATATCTGATAAACATCTATAAAATCCTTAATTTTCACTCTATCACAAAATCTTATATAGTAAAGAAACTAGAGCGTCATTGGTCCTACCTTGTGTGTGTAAACAGTGAACCATATTAGCCGCTTATGACACCTCCACCGTACACAACAAAATGCACATGAATATACTTCTATATCACTATCCTTATGTTTATCTTGCTAGAACACATATTTGTTATTCAAAAGGAGAAGAACATGATAAACAAGTTTGTCAGAGTATTGTTTCTTGTAAGACTAGTTCATATAAGGTACTTACTGGCGTGGTGAAGTCATTGCCTCCTCTCGACACCAATATCTTTCACTTTAAAACACTCAAATGTTTACTTTAATTTCTTAATATTTCTCTCCTTATATCACACAGCACACTCACAATATGTTTGGTACTTTAAGGTATCGGTATTTTCATCATTAGCCACGAATGAGCTTTCAGAAACATTTGTTTACATCAATGTTATTGTTGTGGAGAATAACTTTTCTTTGTTTAAATAACTTTCTGTATAATGTTTACTGCAATGATCTATATTGTTACTATAAAATAAATACGACATATGGTTTATTTATTTTATTTATTTTTTTAGATTTTTAATTTATTTACTGTCTGTTAAAGAGAAATATAAATTTCAGGTGGTGAAGTTAGTAATCTCGTTAAAGAACCAACAGCTTAGCGTCTGGCTCAGTGTTCCCAGGTTATCCCCACCTTCGGCTGCCCTCCCCTAGTGTAGAAGTTGGTGTGTTCGGTGCTTTTTTAGCTGGTTTAAGGGAATAATTCTGAAATAATGAGACGTATTCCAGCGTTACATTAGTGTTCAATAACACTATTTAATTTTTTTGGTTGTCTCATGAATGATGGAAATGTGCAGCAGAGAGGAAATAACGTCTTTATGGGGAATACTGATTAGCAATTTAAAAACGTAAATATTACATAAGGGCACAATACGTTTACTTATATATATTAAATTTGGTGAGAAAGGGCGCGGGTTTTGAGCCGGATTTGACAGGAATTTGGCTATTTTTTCTAGACTGGCGGTGTGAGAAAACCTTATCTGGGAACACTGTAATTTAAATACCCCAACCTACTGTAGTGTTGATGGTCTGTGTTTGCGGTAGGGTAATAGTTCGTTTAAATTTACCCCTAGTAAGGGATTCTTCGTCATGTTCTTTATAAACATACTTTGATTGTGCTAAGTGGAACTAAAGTGGCGTTTTAACGCAAAATAAGTGTGTTGACTGGTGCAGCCAACCAACCCCGCCTCGGTAAGTACCCTGACCTTTAAAGCACCATACTATGACAAACTTGTTTTTTATATTCAATTAATATTTCAATGCTAAATATGTGTGTTCTGGAAAGCTATGTAAAACAATTATTTCAGAGGTGCTTATTTATCCGCCAATTTGTTTTTGTTGTACACTGTAATCATTCCCGCGGCCTTGAGGTTGTCAGACGTGGCTCATAGTTAAGGAGAAGGGCTTGGGTTAAGTAGCTACCTAATGAAAAATGTCTATAGAAGAAATATTATTTGTTGCATCAAGAATAAAACAAATCGGGTGGAGGAATATCACTTTTCCTATTGTCTTTTCCCTAGTTTTTCGCGTAATTAAAGAGCTGTTCGTCGTCTGCTGGACGATGCCATCATGTTTCTCGGGCTTTAATCACAGCTGTTTATGTGAGCAGGAATCCAAACATTTCACAGACATAACGATGTTCTGTTTTATTACTCACAGTAAAGCAGCAGTAGCATTTTATTTTATTTTTTTTTGTACAGGTGAAGATGTTAAATAATGTTTTTTAAAGAAGAATAATCGTTCTATCCTTACACACGAACGTTTCCAGTGAATGTTATTATTACATTATATTTTGATTTACCATAGATAACATGAACCAACAAAACCTACCAATCTACTGTATATTTTAGAATGGAAGTTTGCTATTATTAGTTTTTAATATTTTCAGTTAGTTAGGTGAGTGTGCGACATGGCGACATCTAGTACAAAGACTGGCAAGGAATCATTATACAGTATATGAGAAAAAACAGATTTCGAAAAGTACAAATTCTCCACCCTATTTGTCTTACTCTTGAGGTAAGAAATAATTTATCCTCTCTTGGTATTTTTCGTTGCGTGGATGATTAAACCTTATGTTACCTCTCGGAAAAGCTGTTTATAAGACGCAACTTGTCTCAAATACGTCAGTGTGTGTCGTGGATTGACAAAGAAAATATTAATTACCGATTCATGAGTTTAGTATTATACATTATTAATTGCTCACAGAATTTGGTTAAGATTCACAATAATAACAACAACAATAAACACTTATCACTAATTTCGGCATTTTTTTTGTAATTGTCCATATATATAATAGCACTGAATCCCATTATTTTCGTTCGTTGTAAGTTAGTCTGTCATCCCTCCAGTGAATGACAAGTTGGGTCAGTTTTAATGTTAGGAACGTGGCGCTGCTCCTCGATGGAAACGTAAGGCTTTGGTTTATATAAGTTCGAAATCGTTTTTTTTTTAAGTATTACACCAGATCCTGCAATAAGAAATAGGTTCTCAGGAATTTCTTAAAAAAATATTTTCCGAAATCAGAGGCAATAGCTTTTTGTTGATTAATGTAAACAGTAACTTAACATTTCTATAACGAGAACCATGGCGCCCCGGGGGATCAATTGAACTTAGGCAACCTGGAGATCAACTGAACTTTAGGCACCCTGGAGATCAACTGAACTTTAGGCACCCTGGAGATCAACTGAACTTTAGGCACCCCGAGGATCAACTAAACTTTAGCACTGTGGGGAACAATTGCAGGAATAAGGCGTTTGTCAACCTAAGAAAAGCAATCTATGACGTTAATCATTATTTGATTTTTTACTGTATAAGTAATATCTCCCTCAGCAGGAATCCCTCTTACCCGGAACTCTCCAACAGCCTTAATTGAAGTTTTCTCTGAAAATTGTTCCTAAAGCCGGAATTTTCCGGAAAATTCCGGCTTTAGGAACAATTTTCCGAGGGGCGCATTTTCCGGAAAATTCCGAAAAAAATTTCCCGATACCCGAAAAATTCCGGGGATGGGGGAGTTTTTTCCGGGTTTGAGAGATGATGTAATAGGCAATTTCTGGAACTTCCAAGAACATTTTCCATTACCCGGGAAATTCCGGAAATTTCCGTGGATGAGAGATTTTTTCCGGCTTTGAGAGAGTCGTCTCGTTACCCGGAAATCCCTCATTCCCGGAAGTGCTCTGCACCAATTGTTCCGGCTAACGGGGATATCACTGGGTATTTTACATTTGTTTTCAGTTATAAATTATAATAATTTATATTTTTTTAAGAATTTTTTATGGATGAGTCATTGGTAATACTCGAAATAAACACAAGCGAATAGTTGACTCTAATCCTCAATAATTCATTTTAATCAGGTAGTCGCTTGATTTAATAGGTTCAGTAAACCGTTGTATCTAACACTGGTTTATCTTTTTACAGGTGGAGACGACAGTGGAAGGTAAGTACACATAATCAGTCTTAGAGGTGTAATATATCATTGTGATACGGAACAGTGTTAAAATATGCAAATTCGACGTTATAAATAGTGTAGTATCAGAGATTTATAATGCATTAGAATAATATTGAACGTTACTTTGAAATGGTATAAATTAAATGAATATAATACCAGTACCATTCGTAATTTCATATCATAAAAACTTTGATTCCCGACACCAGAATTAAGTTATAGTGTTCCCTGACATAAAGTGGTCACCACAGTGAGGCAATCACTGTAAGGTCATCATTGGTTTATGGTGTTCACTGTAGTGCTCACCAGGGTAAAGTGATCGTTGTTATAAGAAGGTTGCTGAAGTAAATCGGCTGCAAGAGTAAATCGGTTGCTGGAGTAAGGAGGTTGCTGAAGTAAATCGTTTGCTGGAGTAAGGTAGACAGTGATATACAGTAATACGATATTAAGTTGTCAGTTTTCAAGGGAATGATAAAGAGGATGATAACTGTGAATGACATCTAACCTCGACGCTGTGGTGGTCATCAGAGTAAGAACGTGACAAGCATGATGGTCACTGGAGATTGGTCCTTCCTTATACTGTATTAGTGTGGGAGCGTCTTAGTGGCAGATGATGATGATGACCTTTGACACACACACACACACACACACACACACACACACACACACACAATACTGAATATCTAGTATGGGACCGATGCTCATCTCCCATAATCATCCTTATAGAAAACGGAACCAAATTGGAGTGTGGGTTGGACTACCAGACGGTAATACAAACTCTGGTCTCTGAATATTAAAAAAAGGCTGACCCCAAATCGTTGACCTTGTAGCAATGGGGTCACCTAAATATGTCTGTCTTCTAGTTAGTGACGTAACATATCCTTCCGGCTCACCAGGACTTTTATATGACCTTGATAATAATGAAATAAATGTTCGTGGGTTAATAAGGTATTTTTGTGCCTTAGATAATGACTCCTTAAATGTCCTGGTGATAATCGTTTGACAGTTTTGTGGCGTGTCTAGGAGATCATGGAGAGAGAGAGGGGGTAGGGGGAGACAAAGGCAGAGAGAGAGAGAGAGAGAAAGGGGGTGGGGATGGGGAAAAGAAACCCAACCCAACCGGTATAGACACAACACCAGAGCACTGAACCAATCATTACTCCTGCACCTTTTAACACCACCTCACACCACCACACAGCCAATCACTCTCAATACTTTCCCCCCTTCGCTGTTGGGAAGGGGGGGTAGAGAGAGGGAGGGGAGGGGAGTAGTTATAAGAGGATCGTAGGATGAAGGCAGCACGTGAGGACGCATTGTAGAGGTGAGGGGGAGCCATAATGAGAGGAGGGGGAAATAATAATTGGAAATAGGAGGGAAAGGATTAGGGGTAGGGGAGAGAGGAGAGAGAGAGAGAGAGAGAGAGAGAGAGAGAGAGAGAGAGAGAGAGAGAGAGGATAATGTCAATAATGAGGAAGTGATGGAAATGTTTGGGTTACGGGGAAAGGGTAAAGGTGATTATGGGGGGAATGGGCCCTCACAGTATGGGGCGTAAAAGGTGGTAGGGAGAATGATGACAGTACTTGAGGAGGTTGGAGACTGAGGGAGGGGTGGGAAGGGGGGTTAATGGGGGGGTAGAGGTAGAAGGAAGATACTGAGGGAGAAATGGAGGGGGATGGGGGTACTGAGAGAGGAGGAGTAGGAGGATTTGTGGTTGAATGTGGGTGGGCCAAATCCGTAGACGTTCTGGTGATAGAAGTCGAGAGAAGAAGTCAAAGATCAGGAGAGAAAGAAGGAAGGAAGAGGAGGTGCTAATAATAACAATGGGGAGGTTAGGAGGTGTGGGGGTAGGGGGGAGGTAGTGGGGAAGGAGATGGTGGTGGGTGGGAGGGTAGTAGTGGCAGCCGTTATTGATCATCTAAATTTAGACCAAAGCGGCGGCCGCAGTGGCTTAAGCTTGGGTGGTCGGTACTGATATAGCTTGCTTATTGCTGCTATCACCAACACATTAAGTTATCGCGCAGTTGACACCAATGAAGGGGGGAGGGATAGGAGGGGGGGAGAGGGGGTGGGGAGAGGGGGTGGGAAAAGGTGAGAAAGTTGGGAGAAGATTGGGGAAGAGTTAGGGAGGAGAAGTTGGAAGGGAGAAGGTGGGGGAGGGGAGAAGGTGGAAGGGGGGAGAAGGTGGGGAGGGAGAAGGTGGAAAGGGGGAGAAGGTGGGGAGGAGAAGGTGTAGTAAGGATAACTGAAGAGTGGGGTGAAAGGGAGAGGGTTTGGGAAGTAGAGGGGGTATGGTAGGGAAGTGTGAGAGATATTGAAAGAAAGATGTGAAGGAGAAAGGAAAGAGGGAGGGAGGGAGGGAGGGAGAGAAGGAGGGACGTAAGGGGGTGGGAGGTAAGAGGGAGGGAGGGAGGGAGGGAGGGAGGGAGGAGGGAGAGTAGCCACAACACAGTCCATCAGTGAAGAAGGCGGAAGCTATTCTGTACTTCATTAGGGTGAACCACTGATGTGTCTCAGACCTTGTTGATCACCGCTACACGACACTACACGACGCTACACGAAACTACATGGCACTATACGACGCTACACGACGTTACAGGGGGCTGCATGAAGTTCAACCACCTTAAACCTAACCTAACCTAACCAAACCTAACACTAAGGTAACATTTGGATGGTTAATTAATCTCCAGGTTATGAGAAGCAGGTGTGTGTGTGTGTGTCTAATCTTCAGGTGAACTAAAAACAAAAATTGTCTCTATTATATTAACAGGGTAACAGGAGAACGTTTCTAAGATGAACTGTTTTAAATTTCCAATGACAACAACTCACTCTCAGGGCAATTCTCAGCACACGGGTGGATTGGTTGGGTTAGGTTAGGTTAGGTTAATCGCTCCAAACACGACGTCATTTGGCTGCATGTCACTACAGTTTCATTTTCTTATAAATAATTAGAGACGATAGGACGAGATAATCAGGAGACGATGAGCCAAAATAACTGGGTCCTTTTTTTTTTGCAAGTGTTTGAAATATCAACTTGTAATTTTTTTTTGGCCAAAGTGTTTCGTGATTTATGAGTTTTGGTAGAGTCCCGGCCTTCATACATGATGTAACGCGATGCTAAATGATGATATACAACACTACACGACGCTACACAATTCTACAGGACGCTAAACGACGATACGCAGTACACTACACAACGCTACACTGTACTACAAACTGGTGAAAGGATCTTGGAAGTAAATAAGCAGTTACTGTAATGATATGTATAGTACTTTATTCTACTTACATATCTACTCTAGTACACTTATATACTTCTACTTTTTTCAATCTTATAAGTCAAAATATTTCTACATATTAATCTACTTTGTGTTTGGTTATCAAGTGAAAAAAATATCCATACGAAGCAACAAGTCTACATTTTTATTTTCTTAATTTTTTTAAAAAGTTCAACTTGTATAGTATAGCTACTTAGGGTCTTTTCGGTAACTTTCTAAAAAAATAAAAGAAAGTTTGGCGAGAGTAAAAGAGATAATTAGTGAAAGTGGAGAAGAGGGAAAATCACGCTGAGAGAGTGAGAGAGAGAGAGAGAGAGAGAGAGAGAGAGAGAGAGAGAGGTGCTTAGAAACAGACAGCATCAAAGACAGGAAGATAATGGACAGAAAAGTCAGTGTGGGACCTACGTGAACCCTAGACAGACAGACAGACAGACAGACAGATCAAAAAGCGACATTGACAAGGGAGAGACAGACATAGCGACAGATGGCAAGAGAGAGTGCGAGGGCTACAGACAGACAGACAGACAGGAGACAGACCGCCCGACCGTCGCTCTGCCTAGCCCGCCCACCATGATTGCCCACCCATGAATTATGGAGGATATTAAGTCTGGGAGGCCAATAATCGTGGCCTCAGAGGATCTTTACCCATGATGAGGATCCCGGCCGAGCGATATCTGTGATAGCCAGGGCCCGTCCATCTTTCCTCTCGCTGCGCTCTTCACCACGAATCAATTTGCGGTTTCAATGGGTGGCTGCCTCCTGCAAGCTACTCTGGCGGCGAGAAATAAAATTGCATGAAAAAAATATTGGCTGGCGAGGCTGAGTGAAAAATAGAAATGGTTGAAGGTTTGGGTGAATACTTAGCTACGTATTTTTGGTTGACATGGGTGAATTGATTTTTTTTTTGTGTGGAATTGGATGATTTTTTATTTATTTATTTTTTTTTGCGTTGTTGTTGGGTGAAAAGTTATTTTTTTTCTGGAATTTGGGAGAAAGTTTAGCCAATTAGTTTGTGGAGTGGATGATAAAAATTCTTCTTCTTTTTATGGATATTGGGTGATATTTTTGTTCTTGGAGTTTTGGACATTTGGATGACAATTTATTGAGATTTTTTCTGAAAATTAGGTGAAATTTTTCTTAAATCTCTGTTGGGATTTGAATTTGAGTTTCCATTGAAATATACACAAAAAATAGTAAAAACTAACAAAAAATAACAAGAATTAAAAATAAAACAATAAAACGAATAAAATTTGTAACAAAAAAATAATCTAAAAAAAGGTCCATATATTTCGAAAAACACAAAACAGATAGGTGACGAAGACAAAATAAAATAGGCCCCCAAATAATAAAAAGTGAAAACTCGACATCATTTCAGAGATGGAGGCAAGGGACTGAACACACTGAAGTGGGTGGATTTTGCTCTTGAGGTTATTGAGCCAAAATGAGGATAGAATGTATGAGTGAATATTTGAAGGGAATTGCATTTTTTTTATACATTCTGCTGATCGTTCATTCTTATTATTACTTGTGTTATTATTATTATTACTATTATTATTATTATTATTATTATTATTATTATTATTATTATTATTATTATTATTATTATTGTTGTTGTTTTTGTTATTGTTTCTCTTGTCACTGCCTTTACTTCGTTCTTTTCCTGCGTTCTTTTTTCACTCTCCTTTCCCCCCTTCTTTTCTTTCCCTCTCTCCTTTCCATACTTCTTGCCCTCTTACTTGCCTCTCTCCTTCCTTCCCTCCTTCCTTCCTTCCCTCCTTTCTTCCTCCCTGTCTTTCTTCCTTACAATGTACTTCCTCTTTCTCTCTCACTTTTTCTAAACCAGTCGCTTTAACTCTCCTCCACCTCCTTCTCCTACTCTCTCATTCCAAACTTCATTCCTCCTCTCGCTTCTTATTCCTTTCTTTTCCCATCGTTTTCTCTCTCATCCTCTCTCCCCCACCCTCCCTCCTCTCACCTCACCCTCCCCCTCCCTCCCCCCCTCACCCCTTCCCCCTCTCACCCTCCCTCCCTCTCCCCCTCTCACCTTCCCTCCACCTCCCTCCCTCCTTTCACCTCCCCCCCACCTCCTGCCCCCTATATTTCCATCTAATTCCACTTACCATAATGTCGACCTCCTGCCTCCCCCTCTCCCCCACACACCCCCTCCTCCCCAGAACCCCATCCCTCACTCTCCCCACACCACTCACCTCTTCCCCTCCCTCACTTCACTCTCCACCCATCCTCACTCCATCCCTCCTTTCCTCACTCTTCCTCACCATTCATTCTTCTCTCCGCCATCAATTCCTCACGCCTAACCCTGCACACTTATAGCTCCTGCCCTCCCTCTCTCTCTCATCTTCCTCCCTACTCTACCACCCTGGCCTCCTCCTCCTCCCTCTCTCCACCTCCATGGCCACTCTATGTCCTCCATTTCTTTCCTTCCTTTCTCCCTCCCCCATCCCCACTTCCCCTCCCTCCTTCCCTCTCTCATCCATCTTTCCTCCCAGCATTTTTGTCGTGTCTCATTCTACCATCAGTCTCTCGCCCTTCCTCTCTCTCTTTCTCTCTCTCTCTCTCTCGTTTAACCTTTATTCATTCTTCCTTATCCTCATTTTCTCACTATCTTCTTTCTCATCTCCTTGTTATCCACTTTGCCTTCTCTCACATATTTATCAATTTTCTCTCTCACTCCCCACTATGCTACATTCTCTTCACTTCATTATCACGTCTTTCTGCCTGTCTCCTCTTTCTTCTTCTCTTCATCTAGCTCCTCTACTCTGGGCATCTTCCATTTCTTCCTTCTATTCCATCATCATCTCTTCTTCCCCTCCTTCCTATCCCCATCTTCTCCTTCTCTTCCCATTTATCATCATCTTTTTCTTCTCCCTTTCCTTTCCTTTCTCCTTTATTTCGTTTCTCCTCTCATTCTCTTCCCCTTCTTAATTCATCCTCTCCTCTTTTTTCCTCCTACTATCTCGCATCTATATTTGTTTTTCCATCTCTCGCCTTTCTTTCTTCCACCTCTTCATCCCCTCCTCTTCCTCCTCCTCCTCCTCTTCTCTTCCTCCTCCTCCTCCTTATCTCTTCCTTCTCCTCCTCTTCTTTCTTCTTCTTCTTCTTCCCCCATCCCACCGTTTACCAGGCATCTCCCCCAAGTACATTTCCTCTCTATCTACGACCATCAACAATTCTAAAGACCTTATTTCAGGAGCTGCCACGTATATTATTCTGGCCAGCATATTCATGTGACATCACCACCCGGGGGAAGGAGAGTAGGGAAGAAGGGGAGGGGGTAGGGGGATGGTGGGGGGAAGGGAGGGTGGGGGAGAGAGAGGGGGAAGGGGTGGTCTGTGATAGTCGCAGTTTTGTGGCCCAACTCAGTATTTGATGATGTTCCTGGGTATACATATTGTTATTGGGGGATCTACATTACAGATGCAGAGACACCCGCGTAAACACAGGTATACCCCCTCGTAAACACAGGTATACCCTCTCGTAAACACAGGTATACCCCCTCGTTAATATGGATACTAGTATGAACACAAAATAACCGCGTAAATACCAGCGTAAACACAAATACCACTGTAAACACAAACACCAGCGTAAACACAAACACCCGCGTAAACACAAACACCCGCGTAAACAAAAGACAAACAACCTCAGAGACGTACGTGTACATGACCCGTAGACAAGATGTTTGGTGTTAGTAATTGTGTATCTGATATTGTTGTGATTTAGTGTTTCCATCTGAGCCCCCTTTTGATGACGTTGTTATTATGCATCTTCATTACCTTTTGTATGTACACACGATGGCACTACGTACACAGAGACACACATACACACAGACACGACTGCACACTATACACACACACACACACACACACACACAGAGAGAAAGGAAAATAGTTACAAAAGGTATAATTACAGTCCAAAGCGCCACACGGACGGTTCCTGGTACACGGCGCCTCTGATTGGCCAGTCTATCAGCATCATAAATACCTACTAGTTGTCGTTGTTGTCGAGGAATAACGAGGGACGGTTGTTATCTGGCTCTGGGTGTCTGCCGGCTAACAGACAGGGCCAAAGAAGAGACGGAAATAAAGTCGTCTGGTGTAATTAGACGGGACCCGAGGGACAGACAGGGAATATGGAGGTGTCTAGGTGATACTGGACAGGGAACAGAGACTGGGAATGAAGGTGTTTTCTGTTAATAGACAGTGCCACAGAAGAGACAGGATTAGAGATCTGTTGTTATTGGACTGTGACAAAGCGACAGCAATATGGATGTCTGCTATTAATAGACAGAGTATCGAAGAAGCTCTCCCGTCAAGGAACAGACAGGACCAAGGAACGTCTGCTGTTTAAATAGACTGCTCCATATTGAGTGTGCTTCATTTATCGCCAGGCGTCCAATATATAGCGCCTTTATGAGACAACCAGCGCCTGACGGAGTGGCCCTTGGGATGTCCACCGCCAGGGAGAGGAGTGGAGAGGCCCACGACCTATCTCCTTCCTTCAGGATACTACCGCCTTCTGCTGCGTGTCCTGCTGGAGGATTGGTGCCCCAGGACACGTTTTTTGGGGAGGGAGGGGGACACCATCACCTTCCCCGTCTCCCCGCTGGAGGATGGTGGAGAAGGTCTCAGGAGACGACGAGAAGGTAAAAAGTCTGTCGTATAAGTCCTGACAAGGGTGAGGGTGAGGTGGGGGGTGGGGTGGGGGGGGTGGGTGGAGGTTCGTACCCCAAGGTAGGAGGGAGGAAGGGGACCTGATGGTGAAGAGAGAGACTATTATAAGGAAGGAAGGAGGAAGTCGAAAGGGAAGAGAGGAGGAGAGGAAAGAGAAGGAGAGGAGAGGGTTGGAAGAGATCGCAGATAGAGACTTTCACTGGGACTCCAAAAGACAACACCAATCCCCTGAACGAGGGTCCTCTGCCTTCCTCTCTCGCTCTTCGCTCTCCCCTGCCTCCCTCCCATTCTTCCCTCTCCTTTCTCCTTGGAAACTCAACCGCGGCACTTTAATATTTATACGCTTATGGAAGTTACGCCAGACGAAAGGTTTACCTCCTGCCTCCAGTGGCGATCTTTTCATGGTGCAAACGTGACGGTCGCCGGAGTGCGAAGAGGTGATGATGGTGACGGAGGCGGTGGATGGAATGACGGAGTTGGTGTGGTCGTGATGGAAGAAAGGCACTCTTCCCTCCTCCCTCCCTCCCATCCTCCTCCCCCTCCCAAACGACTTTCACCCCAGACAATTAAGAATAAATCTCCTTCTCTTTCCCTACTCACTTACCTCCTCCTTTTATCTCCCCTTCCTCCCCTCCTCCTCCTTTTACTTACCTCCCCATTCTTCTTTTTTTTACTTCCCTTCCTTCTTCATTCTCTTTTATCTCCCTTCCCACATTATCTCTCTTTTTCCCTTCCCTCCCTCCTACGCCTTCCCTGCCCTTCCTCTCTCCTCCCTACATGTGTGGAGAATGTGGGGAGAAGAGGGGAGAGAAGCTGGGGAGAGAAGACAGAAGGTAGAGGGAGGGAAGAGAAGATGGGGGAGAAGGGAGAGAAAGTGGAGGAGAAGGGAGAGGGTGACGAATGTCTTCATATCGGCGGAGGCGGGAATTAGAAAATGGTGGGATGTGGCAATTTAATTAAAGACGATGTCAAGCGATCCTCCACAATTTTTCTTTTAGTTCTATTTTTGTCTGGTAATGAAAGTGGCAGACGGTGTTGATGGTGGAGTAAGTGGCAGACGGTGTTGATGGTGGAGTAAGTGGCAGACGGTGTTGATGGTGGAGTAAGTGGCAGACGGTGTTGATGGTGGAGTAAGTGGCAGACGGTGTTGATGGTGGAGTAAGTGGCAGACGGTGTTGATGGTGAGGCGGCAGATGTGTTGATGGTGGAGGCGGTAAAGACGGTGTTGATGTAGAGCAGTGGCAGACGGTGTTGATGGTATAAGTGGCAGACGGTGTTGATGGTGGAGTAAGTAAGACGGTGTTGGATAGAGTAAGGCAGACGGTGTTATGTGGAGTAAGGGTGACGGTGTTGATATGGTGGATAAGTGGCAGACGGTATTTAATGTTAATGATGCAGAAAGAGGAGATGGAACTGAGGCTAAGGAAAGAGAGAGAGAGAGAGAGAGAGAGAGAGAGAGAGAGAGAGAGAGAGAGAGAGAGAGAGTGGGCTGGTTTCGTCGGTCGGTGGGCGGGTCGGGTGGGCGGGTCGGGTGGGCGGAAGCAACACGACCAATATTTGTGAGGGAGGAGATCCAGATTGGCTCGGCTGCACTGGTTCTCGGCTGTGACAACGAAGGCAGAAAGAAGAAGGGTGGGCAATTGTGGTGGGCTGGGTGGGTTCAGTAAGAGAGACAGGCTAGTGAGTAAATGATGGTGGTGGGCGAGGTGGGTTCAGTAAGAGAGACCAACTGGTGGGTAAATGATGGTGGTGGGCTAGGTGGGTTCAGTAAGAGAGACCAACTGGTGGGTAAATGATGGTGGTGGGCTAGGTGGGTTCAGTAAGAGAGACAGGCTAGTGAGTAAATGATGGTGGTGGGCGAGGTGGGTTCAGTAAGAGAGACCAACTGGTGGGTAAATGATGGTGGTGGGCGAGGTGGGTTCAGTAAGAGAGACCAACTGGTGGGTAAATGATGGTGGTGGGCTAGGTGGGTTCAGTAAGAGAGGCAGAGGGTGGGCCGTGTTGTTAGGTGTGGGAGAGGGGGCCAATATTTGTAGTGTGAGTGTCGGCTTACAGAGAGTGATGTAGGTTCACTCACTCACTCACCTCCCACACTCACTCCCTCCCACACTCACTCACTCACTCCGTCACTCACTCACTCACTCACTCACTCACGCACGCACTCAATCTATCTACCTTTAATGTTTTTTGAAAGGTTAATTTATACGAAAAAAACATTGAGAGAGAGAGAGAGAGAGAGAGGTAAGCTTTAACAGGGATTAAGCAACGTAATCTAGTAGTTGATGTAAAATATAAGCTTTTAATCTAAGTTTTTTTTTTCAAGTTTAAGGTGCCAGAAAAATAAATTGTAAGCTTGACGAGGTAATATAATAAAGCTGACTTAACAACCGCATAATATTGTCTCCTATGTCGAACATTATCTCCTATTGCCAAGTATTATCTCTTGTTCCGAGTATCATCTCCTACCCCCAAACACTATCTCCTACCCCCAAACACTATCTCCTACCCCCAAACACTATCTTTACGTCTCTATTAAAAAAAGCACCATTCATTTTTCTCACTAACGAGGTTGAGACTTTGGAAATTTGATTATAATTTCGTTTCTCTACGCCTTTTGCCTGACGATACAAGGACCAGCGTGTGTACCTACAGGATGAGAGAGTCACACTAGGGCAGGGCAGACCAGCGTGTACCTACAGGATGAGAGAGTCACACTAGGGCAGGGCAGACTAGTGTGTACCTACAGGATGAGAGAGTCACACTGGGGCGGGGCAGACCAGTGTGTACCTACAGGATGAGAGAGTCACACTGGGGCAGGGCAGACCAGTGTGTCTACCTACAGGATGAGAGAGTCACACTAGGGCAGGGCAGACCAGTGTGTACCTACAGGATGAGAGTCACACTAGGGCAGGGCAGACTAGTGTGTACCTACAGGGATGAGAGAGTCACACTAGGGCAGGGCAGACTAGTGTGTACTCTACAGGATGAGAGAGTCACACTAGGGCAGGGGTAGACTAGTGTGCCCACAGGATGAGAGAGTCACACTGGGGCAGGGGCAGACTAGTGTGTGCCTACAGGATGAGAGAGTCACACTGGGGGCAGGGGTAGACTTAGTGTGTACCTACAGGATGAGAGAGTCACACTGGGGCAGGGCAGACCAGTGTAACAGGATGAGAGTGTACCTACAGGATGAGAGAGTCACACTGGGGCAGGGCAGACCAGTGTGTACCTACAGGATGAGAGAGTCACACTGGGGCAGGGCAGACCAGTGTGTACCTACAGGATGAGAGAGTCACACTAGGGCAGGGCAGACCAGTGTGTACCTACAGGATGAGAGAGTCACACTAGGGCAGGGCAGACCAGTGTGTACCTACAGGATGAGAGAGTCACACTGGGGCAGGGCAGACTAGTGTGTACCTACAGGATGAGAGAGTCACACTGGGGCGGGGCAGACTAGTGTGTACCTACAGGATGAGAGAGTCACACTGGGGCAGGGTAGACTAGTGTGTACCTACAGGATGAGAGAGTCACACTGGGGCGGGGCAGACCAGTGTGTACCTACAGGATGAGAGAGTCACACTAGGGCAGGGCAGACTAGTGTGTACCTACAGGATGAGAGAGTCACACTAGGGGAGAGGGGCACTACATGGGGAAGAAAAAGTCTTAAGACAATTTGGCCTAGGGAGAAAATCCGCCATGAATTTTAGAAGTGGACAATAGAATCTAAGCCTGCATCAGTTTTTTTTTGTTCGTATTGGAGTGTGTGTTAGGTTAGGTTAGGGAGGGATCTGATAAATTTTAGAATGAACACTGTGAATCCTGTTGTCTCGGTAAGGTTGTCAAAATCCCTCATCTGTCGTGTCATAATGTCTAAAACAGTGTGTGGTATCTATGCTGTGCCTAAACCCGAGGCTAAACCAGGGACCAGATGAGGACCTAAACCAGAAACCAAACCCGGAACTAGACCAGGAACTAAACCAGACCATGAGCCAGACCTGGAGCCAGACCAGAAGGGGGAGTCTGGTCACTGGCTGACTCCTGACATTAGGCAAGAGGTAAATATCCTCGATTAGAGAGCAGTTGGGCTTTTTACAATGACCAACAAAATAAAGGTGACAGCAAATTACACGCTCGCTCTTTTAGCCCGCTGATGTAGGTGAGCTGTGGTATTGTGGTGGTGTTAGTGGTGGTGAGCTGTGGTATTGTGGTGGTGTTAGTGGTGGTGAGCTGTGGTATTGTGGTGGTGTTAGTGGTGGTGAGCAGTGGTATTGTGGTGGTGTTAGTGGTGGTGAGCTGTGGTATTGTGGTGGTGTTAGTGGTGGTGAGCTGTGGTATTGTGGTGGTGTTAGTGGTGGTGAGCTGTGGTATTGTGGTGGTGTTAGTGGTGGTGAGCTGTGGTATTGTGGTGGTGTTAGTGGTGGTGAGCTGTGGTATTGTGGTGGTGTTAGTGGTGGTGAGCTGTGGTATTGTGGTGGTGTTAGTGGTGGTGAGCTGTGGTATTGTGGTGGTGTTAGTGGTGGTGAGCTGTGATATTGTGGTGGTGGTGGATTGTGGTATTATTGTAGTGTGGGTGGTGGTTGTGGGTGGTGTTGTGGTGGTGGTGGATTGTGGTATTATGGTGGTGTGGATGGTGGTTGTGATGGTAAATGGAGTGTATTATGGTGATGTTGTGGTGGTGAACTGTGGTAGTGTGGTGGTGGTACAGGTCTGGAGTACATGACCTTTCCTTGCTCTTTCCCAGGTGCTTTGTACTCGTCCCCTCTTGGGCTCTCTCATCCTCCCTCTCATCACCCCCTCACTCCCCCCCTCTCAACCCCTCCATTCCTCCTCCCCACCACTGCCTCCTCCCTCTCATTTCCCTCCTAGCTCTCATCTCCTCTCCACCCCTTCCTCTTCCTCCCGTCTTCACATCTACCCTCCCTCTTCAACCCCTCCCTTATCCTCATACACCCCTCTCACCCCTCTCCCCACCCCTCTCACCCCCCTCCCCCCTTCACACTCCCGTTGAGGATCTCTTGAGTATAACCTCGGTCTTGTACACTCAGCCTCTCGTCACCAACACAGCCGACCTCTGTACATTGTTTTAAGCGCCCTCGTATCTCCAAGTCGTACGTGTGTGTGTGTGTGTGTGTGTGTGTGTGTGTGTGTGTGTGTGTGTGTGTGTGTGTGTGTGTGTGTGTGTGTGTGTGTGTGTGTGTGTGTGGCTGTGTGTGTGTGTGTGTGTGTCTGTGTGTATGTGTGGCTGTGTGTGTGTGTGGGGGGGAGGCTGTGTGTGTGTGTGTGTGTATGTGGCTGTGTGTGTGTGTGTGTGTGTATGTGTGGCTGTGTGTGTGTGTGTGTGTGTGTGTGTGTGTGTGTGTGGCTGTGTGGCTGTGTGTGTGTGTGTGTGTGTGTGTGTGTGTGTGTGTGTGTGTGTGTGTGTGTGTGGCTGTGTGTGTGTGTGTGTGTGTGTATGTGTGTGTGTGTGTGTGTGTGTGTGTGTGTGGCTGTGTGTGGGGGGGGCTGTGTGTGTGTGTGGCTGTGTGTGTGTGTGTGTGTGTGTGTGTGTGTGTGTGTGTGTGTGTGTGTGTGTGTGTGTGTGTGTCTGTGTGTGTCTGTGTGTGTGTGTGTGTGTCTGTGTGTGTGTGTGTGTGTGTGTGTCTTTGTGAAGTAATACTGTGTGTCTGTGTGTGTGTGAGCTGGGGAATATTATGAGCACTATCTCACTCTTGTGGTTGAGGTGGGTATACTAGATCACACTGGCGGGGCAGAAGTGTCGCGGAGTTGGGTTAGGTTAGGTTAGATAGGTTGGGTTAGGTTAAGATAGGTTAGGTTGGGTTTAGGATGGGTTGGGTTAGGTTTGGGATGGGTTGGGTTAGGTTGGGTTAGGTTGGGTTTAGAATGGGTTAGGTTAGATGGATTGGGTTGGGTTTAGAATGGGTTGGGTTACGTTAGGTAGCGTCAAGGCATAGAGATAAAACGCTATGGGTTTTAGGTTAGGTTAGGTTGATTGGGATTAGGTTGGAGTTGGAGTTGGGTTAGATTGGGTTAGGTTAGGTTACGTTAGGTAGCGTGGTATAAGAGATAAAACGCTATGGGTTTTAGGTATGGTATAGGAACAATTTGTATCTTTTGTTTTACTCTGTCGTTATTAGTAAAGTGGTAACGTATCTATCTAATGTGTGACGGTATGACCAAGTACACACCTTATTCAACAGATTATATGAGTGTATGCCGTTATATCGGGTTCGTTAGATGTGAAACTCCATATAACGGACTATATTCAATTGATAACCGTAGAGGAGACGCTAGTAGGGGTAGGCCACAGCCTCGCTCCCCTGCCTACCCCGCCTCTCCTCCCACCTTCACCCCTTCTCCCTCCCATCTCCTCTCGCCACGCCGCCATCACCACCATCATCATCATCACCATCACCACCCTCCCAATATCACCCACCATCATCCACCTACTATCACCACCCTCCCAACCATCACCCACCATCACCACACACCCACCTACCATCACCCACCATCACCACACACCCACCTACCATCACCCACCATCACCACACACCCACCTACCATCACCCACCATCACCACCTACCACCACCCTGTTAATATTCCACTATACAGAACCTCTCACTACCAGACCTCAGGTATACACTGGACCAGCAAGCAACATGCACTCTGGGTAACTGCCTGACGCTGGGTGTATTAACTTCTCATAAAACCTCCACCAGTTAAATATTTCCTCCTTAACCTACTTTACCCTACCCTACCCTACCCTACCCTACCCTACCCTACCCTACCCTACCCTACCCTACCCTACCCTAAACCTAGTATGTGGCCTCGTGTGCCGCCTTAGGTAAATGGTACATTAATGGATTGGAGAAGTACAATGGTGAAATAGGGTGGTGCAGTGGTAGAGTGGAATGGTGCAATAGTGGAGTGGTACGGTACATAGGTACATAACGATACAGTGGAGCTATACAGTGGTGCATAATGGGAGAGGGGAGGGGAACAGTGGAGCGGTACAGTGGAGCGGAACAGTGGAACGGTACAGTGGAGTGGAACAGTGGAACCCTTCGACACTGTGATACGCTGTGGACCTCTTAGCGCGGCCTGATGGGCTCTTAGAGATCATTATGAGCAAAATGTAACTTGATTCTCCGACCGTGTGGCAGAGTGGGGCCCCTAACTGAGTTACCTTGGGGCCCCCACCACCTTTACCCCCCCCCCCGGCTCCGTGTGGCAGAGTGGGGCCCTTAACTGAATTACCTCGGGGCCCCCACCACCTTTACTCCCCGGCCCCGTGTGGCAGAGTGGGGCCCCTAACTGAGTTACCTCGGGGCCCCAACCACCTTCACCCCGGCCCCGTGTGGCAGAGTGGGGCCCTTAACTGAATTACCTCGGGGCCCCCACCACCTTCACCCCTCGGCCCCGTGTGGCAGAGTGGGGTGAACTGTGCTCTCTCTCTCTCTCTCTCTCTCTCTCTCTCTCTCTCTCTCTCTCTCTCTCTCTCTCTCTCTCTCTCTCTCTCTCTCTCTCTCTCTCTCTCTCTCTCTCTCTCTCTCTCTCTCTCTCTCTCTCTCCTACTTACTGTCATATGTATTTCCAGTCTCAAATAATGTAGAACGTAAATTACTGTTTCTCCGTATGAAAATTGGTTGCCAACCTCATTAATTATTAAAAAAAAATCACTCGTATGCAAATGACACACAAGAAATTATCAACATTATTTGTTTAATTATGATTATTATAATAAGAATAATTGTGATATGAATAATGATAAGAACAACATAGATAATAATAATAATAATAATAATAATAATAATAATAATAATAATAATAGTAATGATAATAATTTTGTTGGTCATTATATTTTGATGTTCTTAGATTAATTTTATTTATTTTCGTAATTTCCCATAAAAAAAAACCTATCCACGAATGAGTAAAAAAAAATAATAATAACAATAACAACAAAAAACAAGATGGTAGAACAAGGAACTAACAATGAAAATAAGTTACTTAAAGGTATGATTGTATTTCCTGGTGAGGGTAAGCAGGACAGCTATATCGGTCGATAGAGAAGGACACTCAATTTGCATAAAAAGTTAGGAAAGGAAGTTAGGGAAGAAAATCAGCCGATAAGAAAATCAGGAAAATTTGTTTGAAAGGCAAAAATCAGTAAGAAAATCAGGAAAATTTGTTTGAAAGGCAAGAAATTGGTAGGAAAATCAGGAAAACCAGTTAAGATAAATCAATCGGCAGGAAAATCAGTCGAACTAATAGAGAGGAAAATTGACAAGTAGGAAAATAAGTAAAACCAGGTAGGAAAATTAATCAGTAGATAGGAAAATTGGGAATGTTAATAGCTAGAAAAAAGTTAATTGCCAGAACAACCATGAGTCTGGGTAATTAGTGGACAGGACCACAGGTAGGAAGGACGGTCAGAGAGACAGGACAACCAATGGACAGGAACAAGTAGTAGTAGGACAATAAGTGGAGAGGACAACAAATGGTAGGAGGAGGAAAGGGAGAACAATAAACATGGAGGAGGAGGAGGACAACAAACAAGGAGGAGGAAGAGGAGGATAACGAACGGCAGGGGGACAAGGAAGGAAGGAAGGAAGGAAGGAAGGAAAGCTGAGAGTATAATCAAAATAGTGTTCCGGTACAGGATGGTGATATTAGATACATAACTCTGGCTTGTGGCGTCACCTCTTAATCCAGCGACCCGCCCACCGCCTCACAGCACCACTCTTCCCTCTCCCCTCCCCCCTCCCTCTTCCCTCTCCCCTCCCCCTCCCCCTCCACCCCTCATCTACCTCCATGCTCATGGTTAAAGGGGACCACTACCTAACTGCTGTGTGTGTGTGTGTGTGTGTGTGGAAACAGGTATTCTAACCTATCCTCAGTAATTGTACACTTTCTCTTTCCTTCATTCCACACCGAAAATCCCAGAGAGAGAGAGAGATACTCACATAGAAATTCCCTCGGGCAAGAAGAATGGGGAAACATTTTTAAAGTACAGGTTGCAGGAAGTATTTTGGTTGCTACTCTCTAAGGAAAACAATTATTAAACAACAGATCCTTCCACTCTATAGGTATTGTACACAAGCTGATATAATTTACACCTATGAAATAATAAACTTTTGTTCTTTGGGTTTTGTTAGTTTATTCGTGAAGAGGAATTTATTGTACAGTTTTAATATATCATAAGACCGTCAACGTGTCTTCAGGTACGGAGATTATAATTATGTTCATTAGTTATCAAAGTTATTCAGTATTAGGTACGGAGATTATAATTATGTTCATTAGTTATCAAAGTTATTCAGTAATTAGCGTCGGTTTTCAGATTTATTCAGTCTCTTGTATTCCTTAAGATGGTGTTTTTTTTAGTACCTCTTTTGTTTATTAAGTATTGTAGTGATCTTGAGAGTGAGTTATGATCTTATGATGATAAATGTCATCTTTTTCGGTATTGTCACTTGTGCAAAGAAACGAAGTCGAATCTCTGTTGTCCTGAACTATGACTCGAAGAAACGAATTCGATTCTCTGTTGTCCTTAATCATTACTTGAATATCTTGTATAGTTTACATTTCTTGTGGGGTATAAGGCTAATTGGTCATTAGCAGATCAAACAGCTATTAATCCACTACATCTTCTGTGTATTTAACAAGTTCCAAGTATGAGTTTGTTATATTGAAGCACACTCGATCACATGCAAAATGGCTTTAAACCTTTCCAACATGTTATCATTAGGTTAGATTAGGTCAGGTCAGGTCAGGTCAGGTCAGGTAAGGTCAGGTTAGGTTAGGTAAGGTTAGGTTAGTGAGGGTACTAGGATGGTGAGGGTACTGTGGTGGTGGTGGTGGAGGTACTGGGGTGGTGGTGGTGGTGGAGGTACTGTGGTGGTGGTGGTGGTGAGGTACCAAGTTAGTGATGGTGAGAAGTGCTGGTGGGTGATGGTAGAGACCATTGGAGATTGATGGTGGGTACTAGGAACGTGAGTGTGTGGTGGTGGGAGGTGCTGGGGTGGTGGTGGAGTACTGGAATTGGTGTGGTGGGGCCTGGGGTGGTGATGGTGGTGGTGGGGAATTGCCTGGGGTGATGGTGAGTACTAGAGTGGGATGGTGAGGGGTACTGGGGTGGTGGTGGGGAGGGTACTGGGGTGGTGATGGTGAAATTACTGAGGTGTGGTGATGGTGAGGGTATTGGGGTGGTGGTGGTGGTGGAGAGGTACTGGGTGGTGGTGGTGGGGAGGGGTACTGGGGTGGTGATGGTGAGGGTACTGGGGTGATGGTGATGGTGAGGGTACTGGGGTGATGGTGAGGGTACTGGGAGATACTGGGATGGTGAGGGTACTGGGGGAACACAAATAATCAATAAGCGTGTGGTAGTCAGCCCATATAGCACACTTTACATACATGATATGCTTAACTAAACACTATTAATCACATTTACTGAGTGATTTGCATAAAAGTAACATTAACTGGCATGAATTTTCATCAGGGCCGCACAGGGACAATATTCCTATCACACACACACACACACACATACACACACACACACACACACACACACACACACACACACACAGGGACCATCCTCACCTTTGCTCCATCATTATATTTTTAACACTCGTCCGTGAAGCGAAATTTAAGCTCGTAATTAAACTTGGTGAAGAGATGTGTGTCACCTGAAAGCCTCTCGGATCACCTGTAAATTAGGTTATGTTATGTTATGTTATGTTCGATTAGGTTAGGTTATGTTATGTTAGATTAGGTTAGGTTATGTTATGTTAGATTAGCTTAGGTTAGGTTATGGTAGCGTTAGGGTGGATAATCTTCAGGTGGAATAAACTAGGATGCTTAATCTTCAGGTAACCCAATGTCTCTACTTAGATCGTTTGCAGGTGTGTGAAGTTTTACCTTGATGTGAGAGGTAGTTCTGCTGTGCACCCTGTGTGTGTTGTGTGTGTGCGTGCGTTAAAAACCTGAGATAGGCAACATGGGGAAAGAAACAAGAGGGAAGAAGACAAAGAGACAAGAAGATAGACAGACTGACAGGAACACACAAGTACACAGATAGGCAATAAGGCAGACAGACTGACAGGCAGGTAAACAGACAAGCAGGGAAGCAAACAGACAAGCGAGCAGACAGACAGACAGACAGGTTGATAAACAGTGAGTGAGAATGACACAATGACACCACTATTAACACGTTACTATGGAGCAGTTAAGGCAGTGTATACATAGTGTGTGTGTGTGTGTGTGTGTGTGTGTGTGTGTGTGTGCACTCCAGAAACTCTAGGAACGGAATATAAGGGTGTTAATTAGAAGGCAGGTGAATTACTGTAGTACCTTGAGTGGCCAGGATACTGTGGTGAGGGAGGGAGGGAGGGGAGGGAGGAGGGGGGCAGGAGAGAGAGGGAGGTAGGGAGGAGGTGGAGGAATTGTGACATATAGAGACATAGGAAGGGATGGAAGGAAGGGAGAGGTAGGAAAGAGGGTGGGGAGGGGAGGGAGGGAAGAAGCTTGTTTATAAAGTTTAAAGTTTAGAAATATGATCAGGAAAGGAGGAAGTTAGGGAGGAAGAGAAGGTAGAAAGAAGGAGGAGAGAGTGAGAGATATAGAAGGAAATAGGGCGTGTGAAGAGAAGGAAAGAGAACCACGAGAGGAAAGGTAAGAGATGTGGAAGGAGGAAAGGAGGGAAAAACGGATGAATAATTGAGGAGAAAAGTAGGAAAGTAGGGAGAGGGAGAGAAAGAGAGGGAAGGAAGAAAGGAAGGAAGGAGGGAAAAAAGCAGGGTGGAAAAAAAGAGAAAGCAGAGAAAGAAGGGAGAGAGAAAGGACGAGGAGAGAGAGAGAGAGAGAGAGAGAGAGAGAGAGAGAGAGAGAGAGGAGAGAGAGGGAGAGAGAGAGAGGAGACTTTATGATGTGATGAGCTAAGTAGAAAGTAAACATTAAGTGGCTATCTGCAGTTTTAATTATGCTGTGTGTGTGTGTGTGTGTGTGTGTGTGTGTGTGTGTGTGTGTGTGTGTGTGTGTGTGTGTGTGTGTGTGTTTGTACGTGTGTGTGTGTGTGTGTGTGTGTGTGTGTGTGTGTGTGTGTGTGTGTGTGTGTAAAGATAATGATGAGTGAATGTAATGAACACTTAAGTTGAAGACAAAGGGAGGCAGGGAGAGTGAGAGAGAGAGAAAGAGAGAGAAAGAGAGAGAGAGAGAGTGAGAGAGAGAGAGAGTGGGGAGAGAGAGAGAGAGAGTGGAGTAAGGAGAGAGTGAGAGAGAGAGTGAGAGAGAATGGAGTGAGGAGAGAGTGAGGCAGGGCGAGTGAGGGAGGGAGAGTGAGAGAGAGAGTGGAGTGAGGAGAGAGAGAGAGAGAGAGTGAGAGAGAGTGGAGTGAGGAGAGAGTGAGGGAGGGAGAGAGAAATATGACTCCATAAGGGGAGCTACACGCATATTCTTCAGTTCTCTGCCAATCAATATCAAGATGCTGACTTCCTCATCCTATAAGCGTCAAAGTGTTTCCCATCATCCAATCAACGTCGACCTCATTGCTTCAATATCCAATCACCATCCATGTGTTGAAAGTTCTTGGCCAATCACCATCCAGGTGTTAAGAGTTCATGGCCAATCAGCTAACAGCGATCTGAACGATAAAAAAAATTAGTGCATGTAACTTATGCTTTATGGTTTAGTGCCTCTCTCTCTCTCTCTCTCTCTCTCTCTCTCTCTCTCCTTCCGACTGTTCCCCATCTCTGTCCTCTTTGTCTCATTGACTCTTTCCTTCTTCACCTCCTCTCTCTCTCCTTTCACCCCCTCCCCTATCTGTACCTATCACCCCAACAGGGAAAATACACAAACGAAAGTATGGGGGAGGCGGGTAAGGGGAGGAGGGTAAAGGGGAGTGGAGGAGGTGGCAGGGGGAGGAGGCGGGCAGGGGAGGAGGTGGCAAGGGGGAGGAGGTGGGTGAAGGGGGAGGAGTGGTAAGAGGGGGAGGAGGCGGGTAAGAGGGGGAGGAGGCGGGTAAGGGGGGGGAGGAGGCGGGTAAGAGGGGGGAGGAGGCGGGTAAGGGGGGGGAGGAGGCGGGTAAGAGGGGGGAGGAGGTGGGTAAGAAGGGGGGAGGAGGCGGGTAAGGGGGAGGAGTGGGCAGAGGGGAGGAGGCGTGGGCAAAGGGAGAGGCTGATAAAGGGGGGGAGGAGGCGGGCAAGGGGGAGGCAAGGGAAGTGGGGTTCTCCAGCTTCTTCTTGACTTCTAAAAGATCCAAAAATTGAGAGAAAAAATTAGAATGAGAGAGAAAATGACTTATGGGTCGTGAGCTTCAAAGAGAACGGGAAGAGGGGAGATGAAATAGAAGAGTTTGTGGTCACATTCTTCTTCTTCTTTCTTCTTCTTCTTCTTCCTTCCGCCTGTCGTCGTTGCTGTTCTTTGTTGTTGTTCCTCTTCGTCTTCTATACGAATTCTCCTCCGAAGACACACACACACGCAATTACGCACACACACACACACACACACACACACACACACACACACACACACACACGCACACGCACACACGCACACACACACACACACACATGGAAAACAACAATAACAAATAACAAAGCAAAAAACAAACCAGTTTATTCTTCTTTATCCACACTTTTTATCAATTCTTTGCTATTCCCTCTACAAAATTCTCTTTCCTATACGCCAAAAAAGAGAGAGAGAGAGAGAGAGAGAGAGATGAAAAGATAAAATAAGAAAAAAGAGAATGAAAAACTGTCAGTCGTCCTTCTCCTCTATCTCGTTATCCTATTCTTCATCCTCCACCTCTTCCTCCTCCTCCTCTTCTTCCTCCTCCACTCTTCCTCCTCTTCCTCCCCCTCCCCTCTTCCTCATCCTCCTCCTCCTCATCATCACAAAACACACTCAAAAGAAAATTAGAGAAAAAGGAAATTCCTCTCTCTCTTTCTTTCTTTCTCTCTCTCTTTGTTTGTTTTATTTTCCGTGTTACCAGAGGGAAAAAAACAACAAAAAAACTCTGCTATTTCCCCAGCTCCCACTGCCACACAGCCAGAAATAAAAGGGAAAGAAATGGAAGAAAAATCAGTGAGGACTTCTCTTCCTCTGGCCAGAACCCCAGCGTAAGAAAATTAAGAGAGGAAGGGGTGGTAGTGGTGGTGGTGGTGGTGGTGGTAGTAGTAGTGGTGGTGGTAGTGAAGGTAGGTGTGTTGGTGGCTGGGTGTATTTACAGGACAACACACACATACACACACACACATACATACACATACACACGGACACACGCACACGCGGTCAGCTGATTACCGCCTCTTTCTGGTAATGGAGTGAGCAAAGACCAGCCAACGAGCAAATTGGTATTGCAGACAATTAGTGACTTCTTAAATGGAGGAAAACTTTAATAGCTAAGAGTATAAACAGCTTAAAACCTTATTGAGATGAAAGCTTAACTAGCAAAAAACTTAATGGCTGAAGCCCAAAATAGGTTAAAGCTTGATGGGTTGAAAAAGTGATTAAAAGCTTATTTGTCTAAGCTTTAAATTGGATGAATGCTTACAGATTATAAAGGCTTAAATAGTTAGCGATTTAAATGAATGAAAGTATAAACACTGAAAGTTTTAATTTGGAGAAACTTACACAGCTTGAAAGTTTGCCTAGTTTAAAGCTTACTGAAATCTGAACAAGTGGGAGCTTATTAAGTGACAACACAAGAAGAAAAACACTTAAGTGACTCTCAAAAGTAGTCTGGTATGTATAATCTACTTAACAAAAAAAATGAGTGAATGTTTTGCATCAAGTATCCGACAATTTCTGAAACATGGACACTGTAACACCACCTATCTATACTGATTTAACACTAAACTATATTATTCGTCTCTTCTCAATAATCTCTTTATCAGTTTTCGGATAGTTTGCCTCTTTGTTATCTCCTGCTTTCAAGTACAGAATCATCTACAGTATTTTTTTATTACTTTACCATTAACTTTTACTGTATAATCATTACGTATATCTCCCTTTAAAAGTTCTTAATATAAGTAATACTAGGCGAGGTATCTTGCTTCTTCGTCTGGGTAATTATCGAAACAAAATCCCGGATATAATTATGTTAAGTATACCCTACTGGAGTTCTTCCTATTCGCTGTCATTAAAACTATGGATAGAGAAGACCCTTTCCTTGTGGTGGTGGATCAGAATATAGTTCATGATCGTCCCCTAGGCAACACGCACCTCCCTACCAATTTTTTCCGGTTTGTCTTCAGAATTGTGGAAATGCAGCCAGACCGCGAGTGAGGTATACATAACATCTAACAGCTAAAACCTTTCATTATATACAGACAGCTAAAGGTATACATAACATTCAACAGCTAACAACATCTTAATCAAACGAGCCGTCTTTAAAAAACAAACAAAAAGGCAAACAAAAAAAGCCAACAACAGCATTTAAAAAAAGTCTAAAGTGGGTTTAAACAGCTTGGGTTCCAGAAGGGCTTAAGCCTCTAAAACAGCCCAAGTGGCCATTCTGTGCAACACTGTGTTTATTTAATGGTCTTCTTTAACTACTGAGTTCATTCAAAAACCCCGATGCTTATTAAAAAAAACGCAAGAGCTTATTTTATACTCGAGTGGGCCTGTGGAGGGAGTGGGGGATTGGGTGAGTGGGCGGGTGTGAGTGGGATTGGGTGAGTGGGATTGGGTGAGTGGGCGGGTGTGAGTGGGATTGGGTGAGTGGGCGGGTGTGAGTGGGATTGGGTGAGTGGGCTGGTGTGAGTGGGATTGGGTGAGTGGTCGAGTGGAAGGGAGTGGAAGGGAGTAGGATTGAGTGCTTGTGACGGGAGACTTGATTAGTGGGAAAGATGAAGACAGACGAAGACAGAAAAGACAGAGGAAGAGGAGATGGATGAGGAGGAGAAGAAGGTTAAGGAAGAGAGAAAGACAGGAAGAAGGAAGAGGAGGAGGAGGAGGAGGAGGAGAAGGTGGATCATCATTATAGAAGTCTCAACATTAACCTCTTTAAGTGACACAATATATATATATAATAAACCTCAACTTCCTCTTAAACTTATGTCCAGGGATAAGTTTTATATCAGTTGAATAGTAATTTTGTAATCTTATTTTTACACATCAATTTAAATTTTTATTGGAATATAAGACGGGGTTAATTTTGTCACCTTGGAATTTCTTGGGATATTATGTGGTGTTTGGCGTGATGTCATGGCTTATGTGGTGTTTGGCGTGATGTCATGGCTTATGTGGTGTTTGGAGTGATGTCATGGCTTATGTGGTGTTTGGTGTGATGTCATGGCTTATGTGGTGTGGGTGATGTCATGGCTTATGTGGTGTTTGGTGTGATGTCATGGCTTATGTGGTGTTTGGAGTGATGTCATGGCTTATGTGGTGTTTGGTGTGATGTCATGGCTTATGTGGTGTTTGGAGTGATGTCATGGCTTATGTGGTGTTTGGTGTGATGTCATGGCTTATGTGGTGTTTGGAGTGATGTCATGGCTTATGTGGTGTTTGGCGTGATGTCATGGCTTATGTGGTGTTTGGCGTGATGTCATGGCTTATGTGGTGTTTGGCGTCATGTCGTGGCCTCGAGACTCTCATCCTTCACGTCAATGGTACATTTCTTGAAGGGATTAGCTGAAGTTTCTTAGTATGGAATTTGTTCTGGACAGTAGTACCCGTAAGTGTCTGGGAAAGTTTGTTAATAGACACAATCCGATTATTTCAACCAGAGGAGGTGGGGAAGGGGTGGATTTAGGTCACTGATGATAATACCTTTGTGTGGAGTCTAATCTAATCTAAGAGGATAATCGCAAAACTAATCCCTTCTTAAAACTACACAAAGCCAAGGTCCTCTTAATTCTTTATAAATATATTTTTTTCCTCCTAATATTACTTCATGTTCCTTATAATAAACCCGACTAACAATATTACCAGAGTCACCCGTCCATCCCTCCATTTAGAAAACAGTCCCACACAAGCAACATTAAAAACATTATTCAGTTTCATCTATTCCTACATTAACTCCTCCCTCCTCCTAAGACTCACTGCGAGAGAGAGAGAGAGAGAGAGAGAGAGAGGAAGGACACGGCTCTCCGCCCCACTTCCTGCCAGCCCCGCCTGCAGGATCCCTTCACGAGTGAGGACCTGAGGATCAATATTCACATAAAGTGGGGAAAATGTCAGCATTCACGCCGCCTCCATTACTCGTCAGGGCGGCTATTCAGTTGCCACGGGGCCTCAGATTACCAACACTCTGGCTATTAACTCCTCGAGCGGCCTCTTCGGGAGCTCTGGCCTCCAAAAGTCTGAGGGATTGACCTATTTCAGGGAGGCTGTATAGGTTAGGTTTGGTCTAGGGGAGGTTGTGATGGTCTAGGGGAAGTTGTGTTGGTCTAGGGGAAGTTGTGTTGGTCTCGGGGAAGTTGTGTTGGTCTTGGTCTAGGGAAGTTGTGTTGGTCTAGGAAGTTGTGATGGTCTAGGGTGGTCTAGTGTTGGTCTAGGGTTGTGATGGTCTAGGAAGTTGTGATGGTCTAGGGAAGCTGTGATGGTCTAGGGTGTTGGTCTAGGGAAGTTGTGATGGTCTGTCTGTTGGTCTAGGGAAGTTGTGTTGGTCTAGGGAATTGTGATGGTCTAGGGAAGTTGTGATGGTCTAGGGAAGTGATGGTCTAGGGAAGTTGTGATGGTCTAGGGAAGTTGTGTTGGTCTAGGAAGGATGGTCTAGGGAAGTTGTGTTGGTCTAGGGAGGTTGTGTTGGTCTAGGGAAGTTGTGTTGGTCTCGGGGAAGTTGTGATGGTCTAGGAGATGTTATGATGGTCTAGGGGAAGTTGTGTTGGTCTAGGGGAAGTTGTGTTGGTCTAGGGGAAGTTGTGATGGTCTAGGGGAAGTTGTGTTGGTCTAGGGGAGGTTGTGTTGGTCTAGGGGAAGTTGTGTTGGTCTAGGGGAAGTTGTGATGGTCTAGGGGAAGTTGTGATGGTCTAGGGGAAGTTGTGATGGTCTAGGGGAAGTTGTGATGGTCTAGGGGAAGCTGTGATGGTCTAGCGGAAGTTGTGATGGTTTAGGGGAAGTTGTGATTGCTTAGGAGAAGTTGTGTGTTATCCAGGGAAGTTGTGTGTTATCCAGGGAAGTTTTTAAATCCCAATGATGTTGTTCTTAATCCCCCCGGCAGTTGTTATCACCATGGGTCTGAAGGCTTATTGGTGTCAGTGCAAATAAAACAACTCTATACACTAACCTTCCCGTAGATGAAGAAGCATTATGTCAGGCACAGAACTCGACCTCCTTCACTTCCTCAACTGTAAAATCAGGTACCTACATACAGCTGGGTGGCCTGGGTGGGAACTGGCGACGTTTACGGGAAGGATTAGTTATTGTATCCAGTCAGTCAATACATCCCAACCCCTTTATAGTGTGTTGGTAAAGCTTCGGCATGATGTTAAGTTTTCAGGAAGTATTTGTTAATATCTCTGGACTCTGTTATTAATCCTCGGCTTCTCGATAATACTTGGGGATTGTTATTTGTCCCTCGGAGCTTCTGTTAACCCTTTAGGACTGTAATAAATCCTTTGGGACTATTATTAATCTTTCGGATCTGTTACTAATCCATCGTGGCCGTTGCTAATCCCTCGTGGCTGTTACTAATCCCTCGTGGACGTTGCTAAATCTTTCGGGGCTGTTACTAATCTCTTGGGTCTGTTGGTAATCCCTCGGGGCTGTCGGTAATCTCTAGGGTCTGTTGGTAATCCCTAAGGGCTGTTAATAATAATCCCTCGAGGCTGTTGGTAATCCCTCGGGGTTGTTAGTAATCCCTCGGGGTTGTTAGTAATCCCTCGTGGCTGTCGGTAATCCCTCGGAGCTGTCACAAATTCCTCGCGTCTGTTACTAATCCCTCGGGGCTGTTACAATTCCTTCATGGCTAATACTATTCCTTCGGGTCTGTCGGTATCTCTCGGGTTTCTAACTAATTTCTCGTGGCTGTCGGTAATCCCTCGGGGCTGTCGGTAATCCCTCGGGAACACCTCATTAGTCAGGTTGGGTGAAGCCACTATGAACACGACGGGGCATGATAATACCTGGCTCAGATTACTAATTGAAAACCATCCTTAATTAACCTGAGTTTTTGTTTCCCTGTGACTGTATGTGCGTCTGTCTGTCTGTGTGTGCGTCTGTCTGTCTGTGTGTGTGTCTGTCTGTCTGTCTCTGTTAATGTGACTGTCTCTCTGCCTATCTATCTCTATGTTACTGTGTGTCTGTCTGTCTGCCTGCTTCTATTTTTCTGCCTTTCCACGTGTTTATCCGTCTATTACCTGTGGGGAGAATAGTGTGGGGTCAGTGACGTAGTTTACAGAACCTGGTATCACAAAGCCTGGCTTGCAGCAGCTGGAAAGAAAGGAACCGCTAGTCCCCTGCAGCAGCTGGGGGCGGCACAGCCTGGCCTGCAGTAGGCCGGAGGATGAATGGCTGTGATTGGACTGGTTTGATTTGCATACTCTCGCGTTAGGCTAAATGAAGCATCCCTCTGACACAGCCCGCCCTCCCTCTCTGTCTGTCTGTGTTAGTCACATCTGTAGTCTGTATATATATATATATATATATATATATATATATATATATATATATATATATATATATATATATATATATATATATATATATATATATATATATATATATATATATATATATAACTATTAAGTCAAAGGGCCATTAGGGCCAGCCCCCCAAATTCCCCGTCGTGGACTTTCTGGAGGAGCTACAACGCGCGGCTGTGTAGTGATTCTGGAAGGTTATACAATAAATATTCCTCGTAACTGAAGATGTAAGAATGCACTTAACTGGTTGACTTAGCGCCACGGTGAGCTTCCTGTACGGTCGATAACTTACATTACTTTCTTCCATTGTTTTAGGGGATTATTCACTTGTCTTTTAATGGAGTTTCAGTTATAATATGACTGTTTTAATCTATAGTTAGGCTTGTTTATAACTATGTAGGGCAGGAGGGCGTGTTATATAAGTGGTGGTGCGCGCGGGACGATGACGGTGAGGGAAATGTTATCACACTGTACTGACTCCCGGTACCCTCCACCGGGCCATATCCGCAAATATCCGTCTTTAGAAAACTTTGCGGGTACATACGTATCCTCATGCCAAATTTCAGCACTCAGTAGTCACAAAAGTAGCCGGGTTAGGTTAGGTTAGGTTAGGTATAACCTTTATCTCCGCCATTACCCTACTCAAAGACTCAGTGTCTGTAAGAGGGAATTAAGACTCAGGTAATGGCACCTCTGGAAGACCTGGTTCTCTTTTCTGTAGACAAACCTCGCCTCTATAAAGACCTGACCACACCACCACCACCACCACCACCGCCACCACCACCACCGCCACCACCACCACCACCACCACCACCACCACTCTCACCACCACCACCACCACCACCACCACCACCACCACCACTCTTCACCAGTCCTTCACCTCGCCCTCTAACTACACAACTTCACCCATAATCACTTCATCTCACCCCATTCTTGTTGGTATTTCTTTACTTAACACACCTCCTCCCCTTTCTCCTCCTCCTCCTCCTCCTCTCCTCTTCCTCCTCCTCCCTCCTCCTCCTCCTCCTCCTCCTCTCCTCTCCTCTTCTTCTTTCATTCTCCTCCTTCTCCTCCTCCTCTTCCTCCTCCTCCTGCTTCTTCTCTTCATTCTCCTCCTTCTCCTCCTTCTCCTCCTCCTCCTCCTGTTTCTTCTCTTCCTTCTCCTCCTCCAGCTGTCCTGATTTGTTCTCATTTTTTACTTTCCCAGGCGATTTATTGGTTCTGCTCGGGCGTTGCTTCTGTGTGTGTGTGTGTCTGTGTAGATGTGTGTGTGTGTGTGTATGAATGTACGTATGTGCGTATGAATGTGTGTGTTCGACTGCGTGTGTGTGTATGTTAGCCTGATGACTCCAATCGGACCGACACGTGTAAGAACTCATCAGCATCACAGTAGTTGAGGGAGTAACCTGGTGACATTCAAACTCTTCCAAGACCACCAAGCTCTCCCTTACCTCTCCTTATGACTCTCTCAGCTCCTTTCATAGCTCTCCCAGTCCTTCATTGAACACACTAATTAATCCTGGGAGTCTGGTTCATATATCTTCTTTTTTTTTTTAGAGTAACGTCGCTAATTCTACACAAGGCTAACTTTACATAAGGCTAACTCTATATAAGGTTAACTCTTTTTTTAAGTTAACTCTACATAAGGTTAACTCTACATAAGGTCGCATAAGGTTAACTCTACATAAGGTTAACTCACATAAGGGCTAACTTTACATAAGGCTAACTCTATATAAGGTTAACTCTACATAAGTCTAACTCTACATAAGGTTAACTCTACATAAGGTTAACTCTACATAAGGCTAACTCTACATAAGGTTAACTCTACATAAGTAAAACTCTACATAAGGTCTAACTCTACATAAGGTTAACTCTACATAAGGCTAACTCTACATAAAGTAAACTCTACATAAGGCTAACTCTACATAAGGCTAACTCTACATAAGGCTAACTCTACATAAGGTTAACTCTACATAAGTCTAACTCTACATAAGGTTAACTCTACATAAGGCTAACTCTACATAAGGTTAACTCTACATGAAGCTAACTCTACATGAAGCTAACTGTACATCCTGTAAGAAGTAATTTTATCTTATCTGCTACATTACATTACATCTATCAGTGCGGATCTGTGCAGCATCTCCGAATAGGGAGGTAGAAACTTGGTTAAATTCAACAGTAATAAAACTCAGTATTTACCAATTACACCTTCAAATTATATGATCCCTACCAATCACATTTCAGGATGCTATCATTCTGCCAAATTTTTAAATAGATATGCTAGGCCTCACCATTTCCTCTAATATGTCATGGAAGCCACACATCCTCAACATTGCTAAAGCTGCCTCCCGAAAGCTGGGAATGCTGTACAGATGCCGTAGCTACTTCACTCCTGAGCAGTTGCTTCAAGTATATAAGGGATTAATTCGTCCTAACTTGGAGTACTGCTCTCATATCTGGGGTGGCTCTTCTTCTGTCCAACTGTTAGATAGGGTGGAATCAAAGGCATTTCGTCTTATTAACTCTCCTCCTTTAGTTGACATTCTTTCTTCCCTTTCTCTTCACCACAATGTTGCTTCACTCTCTCTCTTTTACAGGTACTTTAACGGGCAATGTTCGGTGGATTTGGCATCCTGTGTACCGCCGGCAAGGCCGTGGGCTCGTAACACACATCTTGCCCGCGGTGCCCACCGTTTCTTTGTGGATGTCTGTCACACTAGAATAACCCGTTATAGTACATTCTTCTTTCCTCACACAGCCAAACTGTGGAATGCTCTGCCTTCTTCTGTGTTTCCATGCTCATACAATGTCTCACTTAAGAAGCTGGTTTTCCGGCATCTTCGTGATGTAGATTAAAATAACCTTTTCTTTTTCTATTTTTAATTTCTTTTTATTCTTATTTTTTCGTCCCCTAGGCCCAGTAGTGGGTCGATGACCTGTGCCCGGGTGAGCTATTCCCCTTAAAAAGAATAAACACTCCCTTAGCTGCAATGTTTGGCTCGTATACCCCTCTATCAAACATATTAACTTGATTACTGTAACCTAAACTTAAATTATTTCCGTCTTCCCGTCGCTGTACTAGACACTGTATTCTTGGCAGCTTGAGAATGTGTCGTTGTAAAGCTTGTTTCTTACTCTCTAGTGCTTAAATCGGCAGCTTTTTACCATCATCTGTCGTCTCTTTCTACTCAGCAATAAACTGTTCCTCTTTAAATGAACAAGTCTTCCACCATCCTAAAATATCTGGCTGAGTGTTTTTTCTTTTTTTTAATTATCGTTTATAAGGCCTGACGATCCCTTTCCTCGATTGGAGTTATCAGGGTAAAACACACACCCACACGCTCACACACACACAGACATACACACTCATATATACACACACGCACACACACATTCACACTCCTACACATATATTCACACTCATACACACACACATTAACAAACATACACACGCACACACACACAATCGAACTCCAACACACACACACACACACACACACACACAAGTCCCTTTCAGAGCTCATGGACCAACACAAAGTTTAACCCCAAAGTTACACAGTGTTGATACTTGTACGAGAAGCAAGTTAGGAGGGCGGACCAGATGAAGGGTGACTGTCAGATGAAGGGTGACTGTCAGACGGACTTTATGCTAACACCAACTAACTTTACTCACTACCACTATATTAATGATGATGATGACATTATACTCTGTTGACATTTACTTGTTACTGAGTATGATGAAATAATACGTGGACTTGTTATAACTGATGATATGATGTAGGTGTGAGTGTTGTTATTGATGATGATAACACCTGTAGGGCTGATATAGGCTTGTGATCTTTATTGTAAGGTATAATTGTATTCCTTTTTAGGTGTTATCGTAGTTATTACTTATTGTTTATTTGTGTAGTTCATTTCATCATCAGCAACATTTTTTACACATGTATCGTATTACCAGCTGTGACAGGTACACGTGTCCATATAACAGAAGGAAATTAGTAAACAAACTTAAGGTACAACAACACTCTAATTCTCTCTTAAGGTTACGGCATCAAACATCAGTCCGTCTTTCATCATACAGAAAATTTCTTTTTTGATGTTTTCTTTTCCCCTGTAAAGTGAAAGTTGATTTTTTCCAACAATAATACAGAGATCAAAGACGTCTTTATAAATTGGTAAAAATAACTAAATGTATTTATAGTAAAGCCTGGCGAGCTGGACCTCACAGTGATCAACACCAGGGCTGCCGTGTGTGTGTGTGTGTGTGTGTAATAATAATAATAATAACGATAATAAACTGTTTATTAATAGAGTTGCAGCCAGTGGCTGAAAATATACAAACTTACATGTGATTTAGACTTAATGATATGCGTTCAATAGATTTACAGGGCTGTGCAGTACATAAATCAGGAGCTGTTTATTATTTTAGCAATAGATGGGATGGTGCTGTTCTTATATCTATCGGTGCGGGCTCTTATGGGCTGAATTTTGTTGTAGTGGCGGACTGCGCGTGGTGGGCGGGGGACTGCCGGTGGCAGGAGGTGGTGATGACGAGGACGGTGCAGAAGTCCACTGCCAAACCTTGCTAGAGCTTGGTGGTGGAGGTCACTGAGGGATGGCATTTCCAGGGTGGAGAGAGCGTTGTTGTAGCCGGAGTAGTCTGCGCCGAGCATGATTCTGCAGGCCCTTTTCTGTACCTTCTCTAGCTGACGTTGTTGGGTAGAGTTGAGAGAAGACGACCAGGCTGGTGACGCATACGTTAGTTTGGGGAGAATAAAGGCGTTGTAGATAGTCCTCAGCACTGGCGTGGGTGTCCCAAGTGACCTGAGTCGGCGTAGCATGTAGAGTCGGTAAGAGGCTGCCTTGATTGTGTGTGTATATATATATATATATATATATATATATATATATATATATATATATATATATATATATATATATATATATATATATATATATATATATATATATATATATATGTGTGTGTGTGTGTGTGTGTGGACCCTGGTGTACAGTTAAATGGTTTAATGATTCCAGCACAATGCGAGATGTATGATTCAATAGCCACGCTGGAAACAAAAGTATTTTATACACTATTTTGTTTTTTAAAAGATTGATCGGGGGGTGAGGCGAGTGAGTGGATACCGAGAGAAGTGAGGTTCGGTCGTGTACAGTACCGACTACAATACCTCCTTGTATACCGAAGGCGAGTGATGCAGAGGTTCACCGCCCACCTTCCTGCTCTCCAAACTCCGTGGATGAACAAATCCTCAACAAATTCCTTAACTTGTGTTGTCATTACCTGGTGAGTTTCAAGTTCTCGTCATTCCTCCAACCCAGTGTAAGGTGTCGTCCCCACTCCAAGGTTCCCTCAGTTTTGATATACTTCCATCCCTTGTGACTTAGGAAGACTTCTCACTTCTGTCCCAGCCAAGGTCAGGAGATGATGTCCTTGAGGTGTGTGTGAGTGTGTTTATCCATCTTACTTTACGACTGATAAAAGGCAACACATCCTCTTAACACTAAATGCAGGTTAGGTTAGGTTAGACTAGGTTAGGTTAGGTTAGACTAGGTTAGGTATGGTTACTCAGTCTTTCCAATGCCGTTCACCAATAAGTAATGGTCATATACTACGTTTTGTTGTGGTAAAACTTTTGTAAAATAAAAAACAAAGCTTTAATGTCTCAATACTTCTTTTTAACTTATTGTTTCTAGTTCATATGAAAAGTAGTTAAACTTGGTAGTGAGAAGAGCTTGAAGTGGGAGAGTGGAATAGGTCACATTATTTGGCTGAATGACACAAGTTCGAATGTTTTTTTATTGTATTTTATTTTATTCGATTTTATTTATTTATTTATTTATTTATTTATTAATTTATTTATTTATTTTTTTTATTTATTGTTGTACCTTCTTTATTAATTTCCCCATTTATTTATTTTATTTTTCAATGAAGCGGTGCCTGTATAGTTCGGTGCTTTTAGAGTGGCAGAGAGCAGAGGCTTTTGGAATCAGCATATCGACATTGTGATAACTTTCCGGCATTATCTCAACTCTGATGCACCTTTACGATTTCAAGTTGTATTGTCTTTTTATTTTCGTTTATTAACTCATTTAGTGATTCTTCAGGTGTGTTGGGTACAGGTGTGTGTGTGTGTGGGATCTCTTTATTACAGGTGTATATTTCAGGTGTGTAGCAGGTAACTTCCTTTCATCCCTCACAAAACAACCCCATCATCTCTCTCCTCAAGGATAATAAATTAATCTTAGACTCATTAAAGCTCTTTTGTCTGGTAATGAAACAAAGATGGATAACTGATTCATCGATAAGTGATATTTCAGTGTTTGGTGACATCATTAACTCGTAAAAAAAAAGACAAAAAACGTTTATAGTCTGACGTATAAGAGGTATACTTCATCAGGAACACCTACAGTAGTGATGAAAGATAAGACCCAGGAGACAGATCACTTGCCCAGATAACTTGTACCAATAATAAAAATATAAAGTGTATTTTTTTTTTTCGGTTTTTATGATTTTGGTCAAGGAATTTTATATTAAGAGAATTTTATATTAAGAGATCAACTATGAACTTCAATAGGTGTTAAAGGCAGTTTAATAATGGGTAAATCTTACATACGTTAGAACATTGAAATATTCCTTTGTTTTAAGGCAATCCAACACAGGGTTAAAACTCTCACATTTCCTACCAAGTCAATCTGTCTAATATTCCAATCACGGGCTGAGTGTTCCATAGCTGCTTCCACTCCTTACTGGACCAAGTTATATAATACTAAAGTGGATCATCTAACGAGCACTAAGCAAGGAGGAGGAGACAGTTCATATCATGTCCTGGGTGTCAGCCGGGTTGGACACACACCACACACACTCTCCTCACAGTAATGTATTCCTCCTTGCCCTCTGGCGTGTTACAGAATAGGAATTTGTTGCTGGTATATTACTGACCGCGGAATACAAACACAGACTCATGTGCTACTGGGTCGCGTTCAGTAGGAGATGCTGCTGCTCTTCCTAGATGTCACTCATTTGTAGTTGGTCACACACAACCCTGGATGGTTTTGATGGAGGCTGGAAACAAACTTACTGAGGGTGTTAGAAATGGCTGTTCCACCAGAGAAGAATATTGCTCCGTCCTGTGTGTTAGTTTTTTTCACCAGTGACCTTATTATTTTACTCTGTTACTTGCTCTTTAATTTATCATCTTTTCTCTTTATATTTATTCAAACTCAACATAAACACACAACCTACATAAATTAATTGATACAGAATTCAAAACAAAATAAAATCATATTATTTTCTGAGAACGAAAGATCTTATAGCCGAGAGAAATTCATTTACTACCATGACTGACAGAGCGTGGGGGCACCTTAACAACCCCGCCCCGTACCCCCGCCCCGACCCCCGCCACGACCCCCGCCACGACCCCGGCCACGACATAACAAGACGCTTGACATGTCACACCAAAGACAAACATGAGAACTGACATAGAAGCAGATAATAGTTCCTTCCAACATGGGTGACGCTGATGCATTTAACTCACTGTGACTACCAACAACACATGGCATATCATTCTTATGTTTACCTCATGAAACAGGTATTTACACACACACACACACACACACACACACACACACACACACACACACACACACACACACACACACACACACACACACACATCAACACTAATATAACACGTCGAATAAGACCGAATCGACCAGTGAGTAAGAGAGTCGAGCAGAAAACGACCGATACTTTACATCACAGAAATGCTATAAGCTTCGCAGGACAATTTATTTACATTCATCTTCCCTCCGGCGGCAAGAACGGGAACCTCCTTAATGAACGAGTCTTCTATTGACGCCATTTGGAATGTGTCATGTATCTTTGAGTGTCATTTTAATGCAGGTTTTAGTTGATTTGTATATCAATCTACCTTTACTTACAACCTGTATTGTTGCTTCTGTACCTGTAATATACCTGTAATTACTAACTATAATTGCTTCTTTACCTGTAATTACTAACTATTATTGCTTCTGTACCTGTAATTGCTAACACTTATTGCTTCTGCACCTGTAATTTCTAACTATTAATGCTTTTCTACCTGTAATTATTACCTGTAGTGTTGTTTCTACACCTGGACTCTCATATGCAACTGTATTATAGTTTATGTACCTGTAATTTTATTTGTACCTGTCTAGTTTCTATACATTTGCCATAATCTTACAGCTGTAACTCTATATCAGTTCCCATGTATCATTATTTTTCACCTGTACTCTTACCTGTAATGTTGGTTTGTAATGCTAAACACATAAATACACTAACGTCACTACCTGCAACACAACCAACACAACTTTACCTGTAAGAGGCAGCAACCAGCCATCAGCTCTCATCTTTACTGTTTCAACACCTACCTCACATTCTATCAACATATCAATAAATGTTTTATTTTTTCCTCTCTACTGCTTATAGTCAATGATGTCATCTCTGAAAAATTTAGACAGATGGAAATTGAAGGGAAAATTGATAGGAACAGTTGTATTTCTTATCATTCTTGGGTTGTTATTTTTGCTTCTAGGAAAGAGAGAGAGAGAGAGAGAGAGAGAGAGAGAGAGAGAGAGAGAGAGAGAGAGAGAGAGAGAGAGAGAGAGAGAGAGAGAGATCATTCCCTCTCTACACACACACACACTCCTGTGTAAATTTAACTCCCTTGACTAGGTCTCTCCCACACACTGACCCCTTCACCTCCTCTTGTTGTATGACTCTCCCCTCTCCCTTTCCCCTCTCCCCTCCCTATCTCCCCCTTCACCCCCACTCCCCTCCCCTCTACCCTCCCTCCTACACGTATCCAACTACCAACTTTAGATACCTGAACTACACAAACCATTGCCCATTATCGTAATTTGAGTAATAACTGAAGCCAAACACCCTCCTCCCCTTCTTTCGCTCCAATAACTTTGTTCGACAGTGTATCTACGTTATTAAGTGTTATGTACAGGTATATATGATTGTATTGTTATTTTTGTCCTTATTGGTGGTGAAAAATGCTTGTAGTGACCATAGCTTATTAGTGAGCTTTATACACTCACCTGTATTGTATATGATCAAGTGAACACGTTTGATGTCACCTGGTCTCTCCCGTCAAAGGTAAACTCAAGGTGAAAGAGAGCTGAGCTTGTACCACGGAGAGACCACATTGTGACACGAGACTGAAGACCACGAATGAAGCCGACAGTTGTGAACGGCACATTGCTGAACCACGGAGAGTACAATTGACTGAACCACGAGACTGAAGACCCGACATTGACTGAACCACGAGACTGAAGACGAATTGACTGAACCACGAGACTGAAGACCCGACAGTTGACTCAAGTTAAGTAATAATGATAAACAAAACTTAGGTCGTGGTGTTAAGGAGAACCTATATGTGTTTATGGGTTTAATTTACTAGAGGATGACGATAACATGTGTGTGTGTGTTGTGTGTGTGTGTGTGTGTGTGTGTGTGTGTGTGTGTGTGTGTGTGTGTGTGTGTGTGTGTGTGTGTGTGTGTGTGTGTGTGTGTGTGTGTGTGTGTGTGTGTGTGTGTGTGTGTGTGTGTGTGTGTGTGTGTGTGTGTGTGTGTGTGTGTGTGTGTGTGTGTGTGTGTGTGTGTGTGTGTGTGTGTGTGTGTGTGTGTGTGTGTGTGTGTGTGTGTGTGTGTGTGTGTGTGTGTGTGTGTGTGTGTGTGTGTGTGTGTGTGTGTGTGTGTGTGTGTGTGTGTGTGTGTGTGTGTGTGTGTGTGTGTGTGTGTGTGTGTGTGTGTGTGTGTGTGTGTGTGTGTGTGTGTGTGTGTGTGTGTGTGTGTGTGTGTGTGTGTGTGTGTGTGTGTGTGTGTGTGTGTGTGTGTGTGTGTGTGTGTGTGTGTGTGTGTGTGTGTGTGTGTGTGTGTGTGTGTGTGTGTGTGTGTGTGTGTGTGTGTGTGTGTGTGTGTGTGTGTGTGTGTGTGTGTGTGTGTGTGTGTGTGTGTGTGTGTGTTGGTCCTTGGGTTCTGGAGGTAATAACATAACATAATCAAGGCCTCGAGGTTCACAGTTCTTGCCACTAACTATCTTACACCATAACCGTGTGTCGTCTCCATTCCTCCCATCATCAAACATTCTATTGTCTATAATATCAACATCTACGAGAATTTACCCCTACAGTCCTCCCCAGAACCTCACCAATCACATATATCCAGCCCTCACACAAAACCTTTTATTTCTTTGTATACCATTCACCCCACCCACCCTACCCACCCACCCCACCCCACCCCACCACCCACCCACCACCCACCCACCCCACCACCCACCTCACCCCCCCCTCCCGCTGTACCTCATATTACAGAAATCAATTAAACATTTTTAATTTTCCCTGCCCATGACGGTACTAGACAAGCCTATCAGGAATATAAGGTCACTTGTCAGTTATATTGGTGTGACAGTGGGCACTCTGTCTCGCCTGTTCCATCTTGTCTGTTCTATTTAGTCTGTTCCAACTCGTCTGTTCCAACTCGTATGTTCCATTTCCCCTGTTCCATCTCCCCTGTTCCATCTCGTCTGTTCCATTTCGTCTGTTCCATCTCCTCTGTTCCATCTCGTCTGTTCCATCTCGTCTGTTCCATCTCCCCTGTTCCATCTCGTCTGTTCCATTTCGTCTGTTCCAACTAGTCTGTTCCATCTCGTCTGTTGCATCTCCCCTGTTCCATCTCCCCTGTTAAATCATCAAGTTGAAGAAGTAAAGTTAAAATATACAACCATTACCAACTCATGTACCAAATCAGTCGTGTCTGGGTACACCTGTTAACCCCTGATTGCTAGTTTAGTTCCAGTTAGCAACTATAACAAGAACAAACTTTAGCAATAGGTTACAATGATGTTATTTGTTCTGGTACGCTTGTTATAGGTCACGGTACTTACCTATAATATCTGGGGGTGAAAAGAATTGATTTAAGTTTAGACGTGATTTCAGGTCATGTTGGTTGATGTGTCTTTCAAGATTGAGACCTTAAGTGTTGACCGTCATGACCTTAATTGTTGACCTTCATGACCTTAATTGTTGACCGTCATGACCTTAATTGTTGACCTTCATGACCTTGATGTTGACCTTCAATGACTGCTACTATATAGTCTTGAGTCATGAATTATTCTGACTATAATCAACATCTATAACCTAACCTAACCTAACCAGTAAAGTACTCCAGTTGTTTGGTTGGGAGTTAAATTATTTATATAAAAAAGTCTTAATTTGGTCCGTAATTAGCCACAATAATAACACATACAAGTTTTAATGAGGATAAATAATTCCTATACCATATTAGTCTTTTTTAAATGACTCTCGATGTTGTGTTTGTGATACATAACAGAGCCCCCTTGTGTGTGTTGGTGTACGCAATAACAAAGATTAACAGAGCCCCCTTGTGTGTGTTGGTGTACGCAATAACAAGATTAACAGAGCCCCCTTGTGTGTGTTGGTGTACGCAATAACAAAGATTAACAGAGCCCCCTTGTGTGTGTTGGTGTACGCAATAACAAAGATACGTACAGTTAAAAGGTTATAACCACATCCCACATGTTCCTTGCATCTCGGGGCCGCTGTGTTTGTGTTTTTCCGTGTGTACATTAGCGGGCACAAAGGCTTCCCCTGCACCCTGAGGCATCGCGGGACGCTGTTGGTCTGATGGCTACATTAACTCTCTGTTTATATACTGGATGTGGAGGAGAGCCGCCCGTCACTATGGTGAGTTGGGGCCAAACCTCTCCATCACCCCCTCGCCCACCCACCGCCCCCCCACCACCACCCACTATACTACAATCCTGCCGCCCACTCACTTACTATACTACATCCTGCCGCCCACCATCACCGCCATCATTGCCAGTATCACTATCAGACGTCACTACTATCACACCATCCGCCCACCTGTTACTATTACTACTTGTTACTACTTATTAACGTCACCATCACTACTACCATTACTATCACTACCACCTGTCACCACCACATCTCGTCACCACCACCACCACCACCACCACCCGTCACCACCACCACCACCCGTCACCACCACCACCACCACCACCACCGTCACCACCACACCACCACCACCACCGTCACCACCACCACCACCACCACCCGTCACCACCACCACCACCACCCATCACCACCACACCACCACCACCACACATGCCCACCACCACCACCACCACCACCACCACCACCACCACCACCACCCGTCACCACCACCACCACCATCACCGTTGCATTAACACCAAGTGCAAAACCAAACAAACTCCTCCGCTCCTCTATTGCTGAGCCACTTAAGGCGAGTGCAGGACGCCGGGTAGCTCAGGATATGAGGGTGGGAGAATTTTGGGCGGAGGTATTGTGGGCGGAGGGGTTGTGGGCGGAGGTGTTGTGTGTGGAGGAATTGTGGGTGGAGTGGTTGTGTGTGTGTGGAGGAATTGTGGGCGGAGGTATTGCATGGGTGGAGGTATTGTATGGGTGGGTGGAGGTATTGTTTGGGTGGAGGAATTGTATGGGTGGAGGTATTGTATGGGTGGAGGAATTGTATGGGTGGAGGTATTGTATGGGTGGAGGAATTGTATGGGTGGAGGTGTGATTGGAGGCAGTGTGGGTAAAGGGCGGTGTGTGGAGTGGGAGCGTGTGTGGGTGGGGGCGGTGTGTGGGTGGGGCAGTGTGGGTGGGGGTCGGTGTGTGGGTAGAGTCAGTGTGTGGTCGTAGAGACAGTGTGTGGGTAGAGACAGTGTGTGGGTAGAGTCAGTGTGTGGGTAGAGTCAGTGTGTGGGTAGAGACAGTGTGTGGGTAGAGACAGTGTGTGGGTAAAGACAGTGTGTGGGTAGAGGCAGCATGATGGTCAAAGCAGTATATATAACACCCCTGTATCAGCTCTCACACAGGCTTTCCTCTCCTAGCTTCCTTCTACCAGCACTAGATCGTCTCGTCGCCACCCTCACTTAAGGAATGTAAAATTGCTGATGAATATGTAAAACTGTAATTAATAATGGCAAAAGCAACACACTGAATTCCCCCCTCTGGTAGCGTTTGGGGAGCCTCCTTACTCAAGCTGTACACAACCATGCTATTATGTATGTTATTCTCCTCATTAGCAGAGTGAGTAGGACAATGGCCAGTTAACAGGTCAATATTTCCTCAGCATTAACTAGTCAGGTGAAGTATTAATCTCAGCATCACTTGATGTTATGAAGTATAATCTATATCAGTCGGTTTAGGTTAGGGTTAGGTTAGGTTAGGTTAGGTTAGGTTAGGTTAGGTTAGGTTAGGTTAGGTTATTTGGGACTATATCTCAGTATCAAGTGATCTTCTTAACATATTCTCTCAGCACCAGCTACTGTAGTCTTATGAGCAGCACCTCTTCATTTCCAGCTGGCAATAACTCCTCTTGTGAAAGTGTTCGTCATGTCCAGCTAGGTCGGTGAAGAACTTCATCTAGGTAGCAGCTGGTCGTGTGTAACTTCATCTAGGTAGCAGCTGGTCGTGTGTAACATCATCTAGGTAGCAGCTGGTCGTGTGTAACTTCATCTAGGTAGCAGGTGGGCTGATGCGACGGTATCTCTAGAGGACAAGTGGACTACTACCACACGTCAAGCCATAAAAGGTACGATTATCAGCGTCTTCTTCCCGGCCGTTTTCATTATTATTCATTCTGTATAATTCGTTCCTATTGCAGCATTACTGTGGGGCTCCCGTGAAGGCTTTGAATAAGATTATCATATTAACAAGAGCCGCCACCCAGACGTTTTGGTGGAGACTTGAGCGTCAACCCCCCTCCCCTCCCCTCCCCTCAGGTCTTAAGAGTAATCCGAAACGTCGCTCTAAAAGTACTTCTTGCGGTTTAGCTTTGATCTAAAACTTATTTGGAAATGAAATAATAAAAAAAAAAGCATTTTAAGGTGTTAATTAAAGGAGTTTTGTTGGGTTCATTTCTGCTGAGTCTTGGGATAGTGTCGACGGGTGTTGAAGGTGATATTGATAAGCTCTGAGGACACGAGTGTTATTGAGTATTTTCCGTGTCAATACATTTTTTGGGGGGTTTTCAGGTCAGATGGTCCGGATTGATTAACATATTTTCAGACTTGTTAAAAAAATGTTGATCGAGTTGAAATATATGTTGAAAGTCTTCTTCTTAAAAATAATAATAATAATAATAATACTAATACTAATAATAATAATAATAATAATAATAATAATAATAATAATAATAATAATGGCAACAGGCGTGAGTCAGGAGAGGACGACACTTAACTCTCCGACGCCTCGCATAATTACACCGCAGACCTAAACCTGAAATGATATGAACTGTTCCTCCCTCCTGCCGGCGACGAAAGTTACGCGACCGCGGTAGGAGGCGGCGAGAATGCATGAATAGTGGTCCTGCAGGAAGTTGACCAAAGTTCTCATCATGAGGAGCGGGGTCGCAGTGGCACAGGCAGAAGGTGGCCTTTGTCTCAGAGGGCGAGAGCGGTGGGCCAACTTTTGCTGCCACACTTGATGGGGTTCAACCTCGACGACCCGACCCAAACTCTCGGGGTACGGATGAATATTCCACGCTCGCCTGCACACACTCTCAGGATATTTTCTTTCTCCTGTGGTCGTGTGAATGACAGTCAAGTATATACATTTGGGTATTATTTCCCCCTGCTATTTAGATAATATTTTTACATCGTCTTAGGCTGTAAGATATATTGTCACGGTGCTGGAGTTGAGTATACTGTATATATACCATTTAAGTTTATATATTTTTATACATTAAAATATTATTTCTCTGGCTGCCGTGGCTGTCTGCACCTCGGTCTAGAGTCATTAAGGGATCTTATTATTGTGCAAACTTGGGTATATTCCTAGATTTTCGGTGGGGGGGGGGGGAGGCAGTGTATATTCCTGACACGCCTTTATAATGTATTCAAGCAATACTCTCTGCCTCGTTGGTAAATACAGAGTGCTTCTTTATACACACACTTGGTTTATGGCGTTAGTATGTATCAGTCAATCTAACGTCGGAACTCCTTTCAATAAAGAGAGAGAGAGAGAGAGAGAGAGAGAGAGAGAGAGAGAGAGAGCACTCATATATATTTCCTAAATATTTTTTCGTAGCTTATGATAAAAAAAGGAAAACAAAAAAGACTCCATTAAGACCAGCAGCAGAAACAGAGAAGAGAAACACGCCCACTAAACAGACACTTGTGCCTCGACCGCGTTTCCATTGGCTCGGAAAATCAGATGTAAATTTTGTGTGTTAATTTCAGAGTGGAATTAGGATTCTGGATGTTGCTCCTGTATGGCGCCTTATACACGGAGGACTGGCATAAGTGGGTAATATGATGGCAGGAGGAGGGAGCCAGGAACACAGGGTACACACGGAGACACTAAGCAATACACAAGGTGGATACACAATTACACAGGGAGACTTACCCAATAACCAAGAAGGACACTCAATATATATAGTGTGCGGGGAACAGAGACCACACAGTAGAGTTAAGGTGCATAATAAAGAGTCATATCCACGCCCAGGCTGTGTCACCCATTACCCTCCGCCCACGCTCGCCCGCAGCCCGCACCGCCACACCCTCCCTGCGGTATATTAATGAATTTATCCCCTTGTTAACTTCACACTAGCGCCATAATGATCAGTCAACAGGAGACGAGTCCTCTTGCTCTTATATAACATTCACCTCGTCTTAGGATGAACCAGCCCTCAAGTGGGACGTCCAAGGCTGTTTCCTATGAGTGGATAAGACGTTGGTTTTATAACGAAATTACAACTTAAATAAACAGTCTTGGGTGTGGCTCCGTGAGTGTGGCCTTTGCTCCTGTTCTTGAATTAACCAACATTCCCTTATGTCTTATTGTAGATTATCCTTATTTACCAGTTATTATTCCTCCCTTCTCACCCACCCCCTTCACATTGCTCTCTTACTTCCTCTGCCTCGGGGGGCCGTCCCATTACAACCTCTCTCTTATGGTCAGTCTCCCCTCACCTCTCCAACGCTTACCTCCCTCCAGGTCTTTATCTCCTCCTCCCTCCCTCCTCCCTCACTCCTCCTCCCTCCCTCACTTCCCTCCACCCCCCTCGCTCCCTCCCTCCCACCTCACCTTCACTATAATCGTTCTCACTATGAACAAACACTATCGAGGGCACTACAGAAGAGTTCCCCAAGTGTTACCAACTAATAACATCATATAGACCACCTTTTGAGAAATTACGAAATTAAATGAAAACAATGAAGAATATAGTTTCTTGTGTATTTAAGACTAAGACGTTATCAACACTGGAACTATGTCTACTGGTTAGTGTCCTAAAGTATCGTTCAGTTCTACACGTCCTGGTATTTTTCGTTTTGATTTTGTCCGAATAAATTGATGATTTTTATCTCCCCCTCTTCCTCTTATTGTTACAGCCTACACCTTATATACAGGGAGGCTACACCATCACCAACAGAAACAACAGAAATAACAGTTAAAGAAACAACGGTGGTAGAACGGAGCCCCTCTACCTCCCTCTCTCTCCCTCATGAGTCGACCCGGAAATAATGGTGAAGTGTTGAGAAGTTTATGAATGGCCGGTGTGTTTGTGTTGCGGCCAAGGGAGGTCTTAGGCCATCACCGACACACACACACACACACACACACACACACACACACACTCAAATTATTAGCATGTTGACTCATATACTTCTCCGCAACCTGATATTAGTGGCCGGGTGTGTGGGCGGTGGGGGGGAATGTGAGTGATGGGCGGTGAATGGATGACGGTGGGACTTGGGAGTTGTGAGGGTGGGGTGGGAGTTGGGAGGTGGGTGTGGGTGATGGAGTGTGGGTTGTGAGGTGTGGGTGGTGGGGGTGTGGGTGGCTGGAAGTACTGGCAGGATAGAGTCAAGGGTATCACGGTGCAATAGGGACGCCATAACTGTTGCCTGATCTCCAACAAACCTTTTTCCTCTTTCTTGTCAATGGTACTTTTTTTTCTTAGCTCATTACTCTCTCTCTCTCTCTCTCTCTCTCTCTCTCTCTCTCCAACACCGTACACGTTTATTAAGGCATTATAATTCTCTCAACCAGAAATCTTAACCAGAGTAAGTGAAACGTGGGTGGTGTTGACCGTAGAGTTTTTTTACGGGAGTTCCATGTGTGATAATTTTTATTGTTTTTAGGATTTCTCTTCTTGCTGTGTGTCTAATATTTTTTGTTGAGTCCATAAGCTTTTTATTTATGGTGGAATTCAGATATTTTTTTTTTATACAATGTTCTTATTAATGAGATGATGGGATTCATAGTCATTCTAGATGGATGTGTGAGAGGTGAAGGTACACCAAAGATAACCTATAGGTAATTTTCTCAGGGAGCTTCAATATACCGCTTAGTACAGTGTTACAGTGACATATTAAAAGTGATACAGTGATGAACAATTTAGGTGGTTTAGTTAGATTTGGTATAATGACTCAATTCTCGGTCATTTTGTAATATATTGAGCACTGTGTCTTCCTGTTTTGCTTGTATGTTCGCTACGCACGTCTATAGTTTTCAAGACAGAGCTTAAATTTAAGTATGGTTATTTTTAGCCTGTGTACCTAACCTAACCTAACCTAAGCTAACCTAACCTAACCTAACCTAACCAAGGACGTACACAGGTCATAAGCTGCCCTCTAATTCCGATTAACTTCAGTAAGTCTAACACCAACCTGAATGCTGCAGCTAGCTAGTACATGCATAAGAAGTCTTCTACACAAACAACATCAAGGTGAAATGATCAGTAAACACAAGTACATTCGCTTTGCCCACGCGCCTTCACACCAGTTTCTGTAATAGTGTTCAGAACATATGTGTAGTTTGTAATTCTCTAAAGAAAAATTTATCTGGAGGAGGATTGGGGTTTGTTTCTCAGATGAATGAGTCACGGTAGTCGGTGTCATTCATAGTAACTTACTTTGTAGATTTGGGTACAATAATATTATCGTAAAATGTTGGTTTGTCTTTACGGATGAATGTTGAAGAGGTGAGACTCATGAACACCGCAAACATGTGATGTGAGTGAGCACTTCAGTGAGTGACGCTTAGTTAACCCGTGGTGATAGAGAGGACCTTAGTTAAGTGTTAGTGACTATTTTTCTTCAGCAAGCTACCTCGCCGGTTATAGAAGGTCAAAGGTCAAGGTGTAGGAAGTTGTTGAGTTTTAACTTGGGTGAGTGAGTGTTGAGGACAAAAACTGTATGATAATGTCGGAGGAAGTAAAATCCAGCCAGAAAAGTGGTGGAGTATTTTAAGGAAAGTTGTAGCTCGCTGCATTTGCTTACTAACCACGACAGATCCAATAGTGATAGCAGGGCGATATAACACAGGAATAATGGAGAGATAACGAAGGGAATAGAGGACAATAAAGGGAGTCAGGACGGTAGGAATGAAAGGGGGGGATGGATAGGGAGTAAGATAAGGGAGATATGAATAAGCTGGGGTTATTATGTGATCAAGAAAACACTGACGATATTAGCTAAGTCCTCAATACCTCGTAATCCCCATTCATGTACCTGTGAGAGACAATGGTCAAGGGGGATATACACGGCTCTCTGGTTTCCTCATTCCTTTATTGTGGTTAATGGGGGAAATACTCCATCCGGTGATTGCACAATGAAGGGGACAAAAGACAGGAAATCATCACTTCCCGATCCAGTTATTGCTTCTGGGTGGAGGAAGTGCATTTAGTGGGAAGTGGGGAAGAAGATTACCATATAGTATATTCTCTCAACACACAGGGATCAGATGGTAAATTGAAACCCCCCTCTCCCTTCCCTCTCCTCTCTCTCTCTCTCTCTCCTCTCCTCTCCCACTCAATTTGGAGGTTGAAGGAAGGTGATTTGGAGGGGGGGGGATAAAGAGGTTTCCTTCCGTCTATTATCTAGTGGTTGAGGGGAGTTGAGAGGGACTGGAGGTAAGGGTATTACTCTATTCCATCATTCTCTTCTCCTTTCACTCAACTTGGTTCATAGATTTTGATTTACGTTCATACACTTGCCGCCCGATTTACGTTCCTACACCGGTCCGATTTACGTTCCATCACTGGCCCGATTTACGTTCCTAAACCGATTTACGTTCCTACACCGGTCCGATTTACGTTCCATCACTAGCCCGATTTACGTTCCTACACTGGGTCGCTCTCCTCTCTCTGTTATAATACCATAGCCACGTCCACCAGAGGAAGAGTAAAGTTTTCATCCTGATGTCTTTACCTCCCCTCCACCCTTCAGAAGATTGATGAAGTTAAGGAATTACAAATCAGTTTCAGGTATTGATTGAGAAACACGACTAGACACCTGAGTTTAAAGGTAAGATATAGATACAGTAATTATCATATAACAACATCATAATCAATACAGGTAAGCACACAATAATAAACGTATCATTAAATAAATGTTTGGCAATAAAATGAAACAACGAACGAAGGATTTTGACACAATCTACTTAAGAAACAGGAGTCGCAATGTTCATTTTGAAATTCATCAGACCTCTCCCTGAAGATCCTTTATTGATCACATATACAGGTGTGAAGTATAGATCCGACAAGCTTCATGATCCTCTCGAGAACAAAGCACCTATAGCTCTAAACTTAATCTCTTCTAATTGGTAGTTGTCCAGTAGTTAACTGTCTGTATTATGTGAGAGTAATAATTATGTTTCCAAGTTAAATTTCCTGACCAGGGGAAGAATCGTTACTATGTTATTATGTTTTATTTATTCCTTTCATCTCTAGACACAATCTTCTACCTGATCGATCACTTCCTCCCCCAGCGACGTATCTGATTACAATTTGCCTTTGTTCCACTTCTCGACTCACCCCTTACCCTCTCATCTATTGAAGGGAAACAACCCCATCTTTATCACCGTAATTAATCTGTTTACACCTCTTCCTCCTCCTACCTCGATTACCAAACACGTCGCTTACAAGATTTTACAAAAGAAAATAAGAATGAAAAGTTAAACACTAGAGACAGCAAAGTCAAAAGGTGATTCTCGTCTCGTTTAACAGAAGACAAATCTATGTGTGGTTCAGCTCCAGGGTAAAAGTGTTTGTGTAGGATACCAGCCAGGTACACTAAAGGTATCCTTGTTGTGGTGATACAGACCCCTGCCTATGAGGGCCTCGATTTAACAGGACCTCTACTTACCAGAACCTCTATTAAATTGACACTAATTATATATCGCGTAAATTTAATCTGGGAGAGAGAGGCTCAGTATAAACCAATCAAAACTAATTGATTCATTTGACGTCATCAATTCACCAGGTAGGATAAATTATGTCAATTCTCATGACACTGTTATTCTGGACCTGATGGATTACCAAAACAAATGTATAGACTATATTCATATAACTCAGTATTGTGGGAACAGTGATGGATTAGAAGCGAGAGTAGCATCCAGAACACACACACACACACACACACACACACACACACACACACACACACACACACACACACACACCTCACAATCACAAGTTAAAATACCCATCTAAGTTCCATGTCCCTGGTGGTGGTGGTGGTGGTGGTGGTGGTGTGTTAAGTGAATCACCGTCGGAAAATCTGACATAGATTGGTCGAATCTGACCCAGGGATTTAGTGTGATTAATAGAGCGATCATGTGAAGTTGTCTGAGCGAATTTATCACTCAGCTACGTTATAACTTTATGGGGGGGAGAGGAGGGGAATTGGATGTGACAAGCAATATCTGATTTGGAGTTCTCGTTTCAAACATCGATTCAATTAGGATGAAGTTGGGTAAATTGGGTTAAATAGGCTAGATCTATGGTAAAAATTGGTGGAATTAGTTGAAAGAAATGTGGTATTTAAGGTAAGTCTGATAAGAGCTAATTCAGGTATGGATATTTTGCTTACCTTGATATCAATATATTTATGGATTAAAAATTAAGTCAAATCTAATAGAGAAATTAACCTAACCTAACCTAACGGGACTTCAACTAAAGATAAAGTTAAACGAAACTAAATTCGATAAAAATTCTAAGTGCCATTCCCAGCTACAACTCAAATCATCATTACGTTCAACTATAAAACTTTTCCTACTTTCTAATCACATTTCTAGAATTAAAATTGATTAAAAAACTAAATTTATATTTTATTTTTCGTTTCGTCATGATAGCAATTTTAGTGACAGATCTCTCGTGTATTATAACTATTAAATTTACTTGTCGATATATGAATTGGGTGTAAACAAACAAACAAAAAATAGGGTGTTTTGTTTGTGCTTGTTGGTGTGTAATTTGGTTACCCTCCCACGCTGTTGCACTTAATAGGGAATTGTGTTTTTTGTAATGACTTTTTCATCTGTTCACTGCGGAGGATTGACGTGTGTTAATCACTTAGCGAGGTGAAATAATGTTGTATTGCTCTATTATATATTGAGTTTGGAAAGGAAGGAGAGCCTAGTATATATTGAATTTGTAGGTCGCAGACACAGAGAGACAGACACACGGACAACATGAAAAAGAGAGTGAGAAATAATACAAAATTTCTCAACAAAGAACAATATACAGAAGGAAAAGAAAATGAGAGATAGAAGTGAGAGATAGGAGACAGGCATACAAAAGGGAGACAGACAGAAAGACAGACCATGAGACAGACTGACAGACATAAGAAGCGAGAGGCAAAACAAAAAAGCATAATTAAGGCTTATTTACTTAGGGTGTCTTCGTTTACAGTAAGACAGGCAGGGGTGGGGTAGGGGTGGGGGTGGGGTGGGGCAGGGTGTGGGGTGAAGCCAACCATACCCACACAGCCCTCCCCCTTCTGCCTCTTCACCCCCCAACACACACACAGGCCTCTAATTTTCCCTGCCATTAATTCTGAGACTCTCTGGCTTGGCAACCCAACAAGAGAGGAGTTTCCTAGACCGGAATTAATGCTATTGAGTGTATTAATGATCCAAGGAGAGGGAAATATGTGTGTGGGGTGGGGGTGGTGGGGTGGGTGGGGGGTGGGGCTGGGGTGGGGGTGTGGGGGTGGTGGTGGTGGTGGTGGTGGTGTGTGGGGTGGGGCTGGGGGTGGTGGTGTGGTGGTGGTGGGGGTGGGGTGTGTGGTGGGGGGTGGTGTAGGTCGGGGGTGGGTGGTGGGGGTGTGTGGTGGTGGGGGTAGCTGGGGGATAGGGGAGGGAGTGGTGGTGGTGGGGGGTAGTGGTGGTGGTGGTGGTGGGGGTAGTCGTGGGGTGATGGAGGGGTAGGGAAGGTGAGGGTGGTGGGGGTGAAGGTAGACCCCAGGCCCACAGACCCTGTAGTACAGGTCTCTCTCTTGCTCACACCTCGCATTCTGCTTTTTTTTTCTTCTTTTTTTCTCTCTCCCTTTATTTTCTCTCTCCCTTTTTTCTTTTCTTTCTTCCTTTATCTCTCTCCTACTTCCTCTCTTTCTCTCTTTTTCTCTTCTCTCTCCCCGTCCACACTATACCTGGCTAACATACTGTACAGTGTCCACAATAACGGTATATTTTACCTCGCCAGGCATGGTTGAAATTTTACCTGAATTTTTCTAAAACGGTCGAAGAAATCCACCCCGCTAGAGTTCACTACGTGAAACTGTGTGTGTGTGTGTGTGTGTGTGTGTGTGTGTGTGTGTGTGTTAGCAGCCACACACAGCGTGGTGAAACGCGTCTAGAGTGGCAGCATTATGATAGTTTTAAGGTGCAAGCACTGCTTGCTTCCTCTCGCTTTCAGCTGCGGCTTCTGGCTAACCCTCGTGGCGAACAGGGAAACAACTTGCATAAGTCTTCCCCTGCCAGTACACAGCCTCCTCACCATCAAGACTCCTGCTGTGCCTCCTCGTGGCAACACACGGTAAGTGGGTGCCTCGTGGGCCCAGGCTAGATCAGCAGGGGATGTCGGAGTAGCAATGGGTCCCAGAGGGATGGTGCATAGGCCCACTAGCATGTGGACACGTCCTGGCACCTACCAACCACCGCCCCGCTGCCTTGCGGATTAACCTTGGCAGGTATAAGGTTACGGGAGTAAACTCCGAACGAAAAATCTGAGGTGGAGCCCCGCATCAGGCAGACGTGTTATTAAATCTGACGAGGACTCCGCAAAACTACAGGAAGATCTAAACAAATTTTTCGAATGGTCTGAAAAATGGCAGATGAAATTCAACGTGGATAAATGTAAAGTACTCAGTATAGGAGATGTAAACAGGGAAAGCAGTTACCAGATGAACAACGATGCCATTGAGAAATCCGACTGCGAGAGAGATTTAAGAGTAATGATAAGTAGGAACCTTAAGCCAAGTAAAATAGCCGCTCGCAACAAGGTTAATAAAGTACTTGGGTTCATACAAAGGAGTGTTAGTTACAAGACTAGCGAGGTCATCCTAAAACTATATCTTTCGCTTGTGAGACCCCACCTGGATTACGCAGTTCAGTTCTGGTCACCGTATTACAGAATGGATATAAAATCCTTGGAAGAAATTCAAAGGAGAATGACAAGACTAATCCCGGGCATTAGGAACCTTGAGTACAGAGACATGTTAAAGCATCTTAATTTGCACTCCCTCGAGAGACGTAGAGCGAGGGGCGACCTGATAGAGGTGTATAAATGGGAGTCAGTGCTAAACAAAGAGAAAATTACAAAGGTACTCAAACTATCCAACCGGGAGCGAACTCGTAACAATGATTTTAAATTAGACAAATTTAGATTTAGGCGCGAAATAGGTAAACACTGGTTTGAAAACAGAGTAGTGGATGAATGGAACAAATTACCAAATATCATCATTAACTCGAAAACGCTGGATAGCTTCAAACATAGGTTGGATGCTTATATGAGCAATAGGGGTTGGGTATAAACGGGACTGCCCAGTATGGGCCAACAGGCCCTCTGCAGTTTCCTCCATTCTTATGTTCTTCTTATGTAATTTACGACACAGTGAGGTAACCCCCCAAAAAATACAACATGCTGATATATTTCACACAGTGTACAGCAATGTGTACAGCGTAGTGTGGTAACTCAACACATTATACATTATACAGCATTGTGTGGTAAATGATACAATATACAACACAGTGTGGTAACTAATACAGTATACAACACCAACACACACACAGTTCCCAACAAGTGGTCTAAGTCATTCGTAATAGACTGAGGCCCAGCATAATTTTCCCCTTTGGATACAGTTTATCTTCAATTGTTACCTGGGCTTCCTCTCAACACACCTTAGAAATGTCTTAATAAACACATCTTCACAACCTGTCCCCTTGTGCGGGTGTGTGTGTGCGCGTGCGTTCGTGCCTGTGTGTGTTCTTGCGTGCGTTCGTGCGTGCGTGTGTTTTTGCGTTCGTGCGTGCGTGGGTGATATTTTAACCTCCCAAGATGGCTGCTAAGACCTGCCACTATGATTAATGTAAACAAACAAAATGAAGGAATCACATGAGGTTCACAACAACACACGCGAGAAGTTACATCCTAGGTGTAGATATTTACCCAATCAGAAGCTAGTTGCGTCATCAGGGTGTTAATTGGTGTTTATGATGTGTTATCTGATGTTAATATGTGTTATTTAGTGTTTAACATGTGCTATATTGTGTTCAGCATGTGTTATATGGGTGTTAGCAGAGAGAGAGAGAGAGAGAGAGAGACCTCATTTGTTTTAATCACAGTAGTATAGAAAAGATTACATACTCTATTAAAACACCCCTCGCCCCCCATTGTTTTTCCCATTTAAAACAAATATCTGAAAAATTATGCATGTGAAATTCTCTCTCTAAACCCAACTATGAGACAGAGAGACACGAGAACTGTGGTAGTGGTGGTAGTGGTGGTGAGGGAGGCAGCATCCGGCAGCAGCACCATCACCAGCCGTCAATAATGGAGGAGTCTTCTGGTCGTCTACACAGGATCAGAAAAAAAGGTGTGTGTGTGTGTGTGTGTGTGTGTGTGTGTGTGTGTGTGTGTGTGAACCAACATGAAACACACCAACACTCACACCACACGTATATAAGCTAGAGGCTGTTTTTATATATACACTTTCTCCTCATCAAGAATGAGTCTCCGATCAAACTAGAGGGAAAGGAAGGCGTCGACTGTTACATTAATATACAAACTTGATTTGCTTAGTAGAGTGGTAGTGTGAGACATCAAAGGCACCAGACGCCAGCCAATCAGATGATTTGATTGTGTGGATGCTCACAGAGAACCTCCAAACTCAATATACTTTTTTTTGTGTGTGTGTGTGTGTTTTTTTTGTCTTGTCGTCTAGAACAAGGCCAGGGTGTGTGGGAGGGGCTCTGTATGGTGTGTGTGAGGGGGCGGTCTTTGTTTTGGAGTGCGTAGGAGGAGCTTTGTTCTGGGGTGTGTGGAGCAGCTCTGTGTGGGGTGTGTGGAGCAGCTCTGTGTGGGGTGTGTGGAGCAGCTCTGTGTGGGGTGTGTGGGAGACGTTTGCGTCCTGGGTTGCATACTGGGGAGTTTCTTAGAGTGAGAAGAGTAGGGCTGGGTGTGACTTGGAGTGATAGAGTGAGGATGAATGTGTCTTAGAGTGCGTAGAGTAAGGCTGTATGTTTCCAATGGCGCGTGGAGTGAATTTGGCTATGTCCCGGTGTGTGTACAGTGAGACTAGGGTGCGTATACAGCTGATGGAGTGCGTTCTGGGGTGTCGAATGTTTTGGTCAGGTCTATGAACATTATTATAATACTTAACACAACGATTTTATAATTATACCAAACAGGAAACGTAAAAAAAAAAAGAGTCCTGTCCACCATCCTGTAGCTGAGGAGAATTACACAGTGTGAGTCTGGGATAACATTCTACCGGAGTGATAAAATTACTTGATAAAACAGAGCATAGGACAAATTACTTCCACTCACGGCCGACACGAGGGAAATACTGCGCTAGTTACAGTGGACTTGTCTTCTCCTTTCCCCCAATAGTCACACTAAAAGCATGTTTCAGTAATTACGGGAAAGTTCGATTTTGTACATACGATTAATTAGACTTTTTAGACAACGGTAGATTTTTTTTTTGTGCTACAGCTTTCGTCTGTTTCCGATGGTACAGTGTCTTCTCATAGTGAACTTCCCCGCTCTCCATTTAACCAATTGCGTCGACAGTTTCATCAGTAGATGGTAATGGTTCAATCTCATTTTTAGATGGTACCTCAGGAGTTCGGCTAAGACTTCATTCTTTTTATTGACGAAAGTAGTTTACTGGCTCTAAATGAAATGTGTTTCCTTTGTTGATGAGAATTTGTGTTTCCTGAGTGACTAGTTTCATCGCCAACTGAATTTTACTTGAAAATCAAACAGACGGATTCATCTGAAGAATTTTTCCCACCTTTATTCATTTTTTTTATATATACTTCCTCGCCTACCATGATTTTGTAAAGTAAACTGAGATAAATTATTTGTGTAATTTACTCAATAGCCATGAAAACATTGGCTTACTGTGTACATACATTACCCACAGTGGACAGTGAGTGTTACAGAGCCGTCGGCGTTAAGGCTGTGGGTCGGGGGACGGCTTTATCTGCATCATTGAAATCCTTTGTTTTGTTTTGATCGAACACTGAGAGAGCCTCATCTGCATATATGTCCCTGTAATTATCCTACATTGTGTGTGTGGGTCCATTTGTAATCTGGCCGTGACGGTGATATGGAAGGGACTTATACAAAGAGAATTAGCACTACAAATGTGGGCTTTAAAGAGCTTTACTTCTCACATTAATTATTTATTTAGAAATAACATTATCTATCATTTTGGAAATAGTTTGATGGTTGATAGTTGATGATCCCAAAACCAATGGCATAGTTGATGGCATTCTCTGAGTCATAGTACACACACACACACACACACACACACACACACACACACACACACACATTACTATGAGAGGGAGGCAGTACAAGGAGGCATACCCTCCCCTCCCCCCAGCAACAAGTAGGCCTACACGACACCCCAGGGAGAGGTCTGGGGTAAAGTGCTTATGTGAGAGGAAGGGGGAGGGGGGTGAGAGGGGAGGGGTAATGGGTTATCTGCTTCTGTGAGTGGGTTTACTGTGGGCTGGGGAGCTTCCTTTACTACTTATTTGAGGGTTGTAGAAGGTGGTTGTGATGGGTGGTTGTGGTTGAAGTGATGGGTGGTTGTGGTTGATGGGTATGTGGTGATGGGGGGTTATGGGTGGTGTTGGTAGTTGTGCAAGTGGGTGGTGTTGGTGATGGTTGTAAAGTATAATGGTTGTGGTGGTGGTAGTGTTAATAGCTATGACTGTTGATGATAGTTGTGATTGTGATCGTAAACAAAATTGTTGTGATGAAAGTGATGCTATAACAGTGAAGATTGTAATAGTGACAATTAGTTTTGGGAGTTGGGGACAGACAGATAGACAGACAGACAGAGAAAACACTAAACCATCACCACTAACTACAAGCAAGAGTTATATAGTTAACTCTAACGTCCTTCTGCTGGTGGTGGCGTGAGGGCTTCCTAAAAAGTGGTACTGGCGAGAGAAATATATAATACCCCGCCATGAATTACTACTCCCAGCTGACGAGGAAAGAATGACGGCCACAAGACGGATGGTGTGTTGGTCTTGCTGCTGGCCATGCTGGGGGCCCGGTCCCTGTGAAACATACTTCTTCTGGGGAGGGGACCTGGTTCCGTGTGAGTTAAGAAGACCTTGTGTTAGAATATATCGTTGAGGGGCCTTGATCCTTGTGAATTATCAAGAGCCATGTTAAGTGTGTATTTTGAAAGGGGTATTGGTCCTTGTGAATTATCAAGAATGGTGGGTGAGGGTGTATGTATAGGTACCTTATCCCTGTGAAATAACCTGGGAAGTTTAGGGCCTCTCTCTCTCTCTCTCTCTCTCTCTCTCTCTCTCATATGATGCGACGTAAGGAGTATGTGGAGGGAGGGTATACCTGTCCAGTGTTTTGGTTCATGCTAGAGAGTTGTTGTCTGTGTAAATTGAAGTGGTGTAGGAGTATCGGGGTGCCTGGTCCCTGTGAGAATAGCCGCGTCCGTATGATCTGATGTTTCTGGAATATCAAGAACAGTCCACAAGGATTTTGTTCCCCGTAGAGTGATGTTGGAAATTTAAGAAGAAATGTTTGTTGTACATGGAAAATAATGCTAAAAGGTATCGTGGCTCTTATGGCGTGTTCTAGACTGTGTTTAAGGATCTTAGTCGGTGTGAATTGACGTGGGGAAGGTTGAGAGAGAGAGAGAGAGAGAGAGACTTGGTCCATTGAGTGCTAGAAAGGAGCTGGGTCAGTGTGAAGTGTCGTCTTAAGTACCATGAGTAATTAGAATTTCAACCAAATCAGTAACGTAAATATGATAGAAACTCGCATTAGATTTCAAGTCCAACATTAATAAAATAAACTTGAGGCAAAGATGATAAGACACATCATCATATTCACTATCTATAAAAAAGGAACAACAAACTAATACAAAAAATACCTGTATAAATTGTTTAATGTTGGCCGCCAGGTAAAGAGTGTGAATTACCACAGGTGTCAGTCAGGTGTTTCTAATGAGGTAAACTTTGCGTCAGTTCCAAAAAAATATTTATTCACTTCAACCTAGAATGTAAATAGACATAGAGACTAACTGTAGTACCTTGTATGACCTGACACCTGAGTTTGGTTTCAGTGTTATTTATGATAAGAAACAAGTCCTCCATCTTTTAAACAGTTCTTACAATAACACCGAGTTTTTTTATTAATTAACCTAACGTGAGAGAGAGAGAGAGAGAGAGAGAGAGAGAGAGAGAGTATTATTGTGAGGGAAAAGAATAAATCTGACTCACCTGACCTCTCCTCCCCACCACCTCCCCCCACCACCTCCCCCACCACCTCCCCACCACCCCCCTACGTACCCCCCTGCTCTCTCCCAGCCAATAATTTAGCAACTTTTCGCTCCTGTAGTTGGTAAATATCTCATTATCATGCAGAGAGCTGTTTATAAAAGGTCTGTATTTTAGGTGTTTACCAACGCTAATGTTATGTATGTTCTTTATTCGTGAACATATGTATATCTGAGTGTGTATATGTATATGTCTGTATGTATATTGCAAATGTAGATCATTAATGAAGATTAGACACCCCAGTTTATTTCACCTGATAATTAAACACCTTTATGCTACCTAGGAAGGCGGAAGGAGTTTAGAGTATATTGATTAGCTTAGGTTAGGTTAGGTTAATTATTGTCCTGAGGTAGCCTATGTTACCGGCCTCCTGACCTGACCTGACCTGACCAGAGCAATGATCCGGCAGGACTCTGGACGTAAGAGAAAAGTCAGATACACGAATAGACTTTTAGCTATACTGTTTTATTTCTTGGATTGTGTATACATGAAACCTTTTGGAGTTTGGCTTTGATTTTGAAGGAAAGAAAATAACAATTGAATCTGTTTATTGTTTATTTTATTTAGATCAATGCTTTACCTTCTTTCATATACCTCTACCTTCTTCTACCCACTTCCTGTCCTCTTGTACCCACTCTTGATCCACTTCTGCCCACTCTCTTCCCTCCCACACTCACTCCCACCTGTAGTAGTGATTATATCTGTACCTGTATTCTTGTTCTTGTACCTGTAGTAATATCAATGTTCACCTGTACTATTAATTATTTCAACTGAGATAAATAAATGACATACACCTCGCCAGACACTCACTGAAGGCCACAGCACCACCCACCTCCTCTCGCTAAACTCTTACCTCGGATTCCATCTTGATTTGAGAGGCACAACCAACCTCGTCTCTTTCAATCAGATGACACAGTCGCCTCTCATCTCCGACAAGACAAAACACCAATGTTCGGTTCAAGACACTAACTTAACCTAACCTAACATAAACTAACCCATCCTAACCTAACCTAACATAAACTAACCCATCCTAACCTAACCTAAACTAACCTAATTGAGTATTTCTTTATATTGCCTTGTGGTTGATCTGGTGTAGTTTAAATACAGGTTGTCTCTTCCGCCTCCAAATGACAGCTTATCACGCAGACTAATTGATGGCTGGTCACCCACTATGTATAACCCATGACCGTGGTGCTCTCTCCTCCCCCTCCTCCCCCTCCTCCTCTTCCTCTTCCTCCTCCTCCGCCTCCTCCTCCTCCTCCTCCTCTCCACAGTTATTTCCGTAGTTCACTATTGTACACTATTGACTATTGTTCTTCCTCTCACACTGGACAACATTGGACAAACTCGCTTGACCTCTGTACATCCTGTCAATTGTGTCAGCTTCCGTACACTTGTAAAGCCATAGAGATACCCCCTCGTCGACTGCTTCTACCCCACACACTGAAAATGTTAGTCAAAGTTTCCCTCTCTTGTCTGTTGTTTCCCTTCCAGCTTACAACTTTCTCTCTTTTATATATCGTATCATCCGTCTAATTCTTCCCTTGTTTTATCACCTCCCTCATTTATTACTTGGTTCTTCTTCTAGCGTTCGTCTCCATATCCCTTTTCAGGATTCTGTGCACCCAAAATAAAAATAAAATGGAGACTTGACGCTGAAGGAGGAGGGGGAGGGGGGGGAGGGTGAGGGAGAGTACTAGGTTAGGTTTGGTTAGGTTAGGTTAGGTTTGGTTAGGTTAGGTTAGGTTCAATCTATGTATCATGTAGGGTTTAGGAGGCAAAGATCACTCGTAATCTTTTTATTACAGTAAATGAATGAAAAGAACCAAGTCTAAAAATGTTCAGGTAATTAACCACAATTTCCTCTCAAGGCCACAGGTTAATTACATCTCCTACACACCTGAACCACCTCACCTTACGGATAAACAGTCACATCACTCAGCTGCCTTTCCTGTTTAAATTCACAGTCAAACCAGTTTAATAGTCAGTTTATGTACCCAATATTGCACCATTCCTATCACACTGAGACACGGAATGAACGAAATATTTCCATATAGACACAAACTATTCTGACAGCTTATACACAATGGATTCAACAGAGCTCAAAATAACTGTCTAGAACACTGAGGACCTGCGTGTGTGGTAACCATGGTAACAGTGATAATAACTACTTAACTACTGTGTTCTTATCTTTAATGACTATATCAACCAACTGTTTAAAACAATCTTATTCGTTCTTTTGTTCCGAGACGTAAGTTTTTTCATCACTTTTAATGACCAGTTTTGTCAAGGATATAATTTTTTTTTTAGTGTCAACCCAAGGTAATGTCTCGTCCTCAGCAGTGACGTCATATATGGCAACAACCAGTGAGAAAGAAAGCTAGGAATGACGTCATAGTTGCCGGCAGCCAATGAGAGGAGGGCAGCTCCGTGGTATATTTATAAACACATTAAATTTATTTCATACCTCCAAGTGAAACATTATCACAGCACACATACAGACGTTCACTGTAAGGGAGAACAGCGTTACCTTGCGGCTGTGTGGATATGGTTAGGTTAGGTTAGGTTAGGAAGGCTGCAGGTGGTGTATATGAGGGCGTGATGTATAGGCACTGAGTGAGGGAGGAGGGAGCATTGTGTATGGGAGGAGGGAGCATTGTGTATGGGAGGAGGGAGCATTGTGTATGGGAACATTTTGTGAAGGAACAGTCTTTGATCTAACAAGTATAAAGTGTACTGGAAGGAAATACGATCATTTAATATATAAATAAGTATTAACCCGAGAGACCCGAGCCGCTGTTGCTGTTCACAATAACTGAATCATAAATAAATTGCTAATAAATTTTGAGTTAATTGGTAATGAGAAGATTTATAACTGAGGCCGAATATATGATGTAATTAAATATTATTATTATTATTATTATTATTATTATTATTATTATTATTATAATTATTATTATTATTATTATTATTATTATTATTATTATTAATGTTGTTATTATTATTATTATTATTATTATTATTATTATTATTATTATTATTATTATTATTATTATTAATGTTGTTATTATTATTATTATTATTATTATTATTATTATTATTATTAATGTTATTATTATTATTATTATTATTATTATTATTATTATTATTATTATTATTATTATTCCATCGCTGTAATTTGGTGATAAATAATTTTTTTTCGGTTTATAAATAATTTTAATGTTTGAAATCCGGACTAACTAATACGGGGAAAAAGTCTTGGTGACACCTGAGTCCAGTCGCCACTAACTTGTGTGAAAATAAAACTTTCTCCTCATCTTTTCTCTCTCTATATTCTTACTCAAATTGACTCACTTCAACTTCTCCTCGTCCTTCATCACCCCTCCTTCACCTCCTCCTCCTCCTCGTCCACTTCCCCTCTTATTTATTCTTTTTAATCCCCTTCATCTCCCTGTTCTCTCTCTTACTGACTGTGTTCAGATCAATTATTCAGTGAGAGTCTTGTTCACTGAGCCACGGAACATCTCCACTACCACCACCCACCGCAACACACCTTCACTACCACCACCCACCACAACACACCTTCACTACCACCACCCACCACAACCCACCTTCACTACCACCACCCACCACAACCCACCACCATCAGTAGGCGAAATACGCTGGGGTGCCTGATCTTCACGTGATCTCCCTTCCTGTCCTACACTCCTCAATACAAAAACAAGTAGACAGAAAATTATAGATTAAGACAGACAGACATTCAATTAAAAAGTATTATAGACAGACATACAGACAGACAGACAGACAGACAAACCATTGGTCGGCTTAGCTAATAGTGAACCAGGGACGGGGATTAATTAACTCTATGTCGTATTTCACTCGATAAAAAAAAAATCAACGAAAAACTCCATAGGAAACAATTCCAATATTTACTGAAAGTCGGACACCTGTTAGTTAAAGCTGGGGTGCTGTCAACTCCTGTTAGTTGGAGGTAAGGGGGACTATCAACACCTGTTAGTTAGAGGTAAGGAGACTATCAACACCTGTTAGTTATAGGTAAGGAGACTATCAACACCTGTTCATTGAGGGGGGGGTAGAACGACTATAGCCAGTTAGGCAGAGTTCAGTCAGGTAGGGTTCAGTCAGGTAGGGTTCAGTCAGGTAGGGTTCAGTCAGGTAGGGTTCAGTCAGGTAGGGTTCAGTCAGGTAGGGTTCAGTCAGGTAGGGTTTTCATGATCGTGGTCAGACATATACGTACACAGGTACCCACATGTACACTTACGGGAGAATCATAACACACACACACACACACACACACACACACACACACACTTGATCCACTACATGTCTCAACAAACCCTCAAGACGATTCATCCAGTGTATATTATTCAGTGACAACCAGAGCCGCTGTACTAACCCTCTTGTATTATGCTGAGAGGGATACAGCCGTCTCTTGGCATAAGGGTTACTGTTGATTCGTATCCCAGGTACACTAAGTTCACCACCCAGCTATGAATAAGTAACCTAATGTTATTGAGCTGTCAGTATACTGTTGTTGTGCTGTTATTGAGCTGTCAGTATACTGTTGTTGTGCTGTTATTGAGCTGTCAGTATACTGTTGTTGTGCTGTTATTGAGCTGTCAGTATACTGTTGTTGTGCTGTTATTGAGCTGTCAGTATACTGTTGTTGTGCTGTTATTGAGCTGTCAGTATACTGTTGTTGTGCTGTTATTGAGCTGTCAGTATACTGTTGTTGTGCTGTTATTGAGCTGTCAGTATACTGATGTTGTGCTGTTATTGAGCTGTCAGTATACTGTTGTTGCTGTTATTGAGCTGTCAGTATCAGTATGAGCTGTTATTGTTGTGCTGTTATTGAGCTGTCAGTATTGAGCTGTATACTGTTGTTGTGCTGTTATTGAGCTGTCAGTATACTGATGTTGTGCTGTTATTGAGCTGTCAGTATACTGTTGTTGTGCTGTTATTGAGCTGTTTTGTGCTGTCAATGTGCTGTTGCTGTCCTGTAATTGTGCTGTTATTGTGCTGTTATTGAGCTGTCAGTATACTGTTGCTGTGCTGTTATTGAGCTGTCAGTGTGCTGTTGCTGTGCTGTTATTCAGCTACCAGTGTTCTGTTATAAAGCTGTCACTGTACTGTTATTGATCTGTCAGTGTGCTGTTATTGATCTGTCACTGTACTGTTATTGATCTGTCACTGTACTGTTATTGATCTGTCAGTGTGCTGTTATTGTACTGTTATTGTACTGTTATTGATCTGTCAGTGTACCGTTATTGTACTCTTATTAAGGTGTTCTTATTCATTCATGTAACACTTGATCCCGTTACTATTCCGTTACAGTGGTTCTAGTGGCTGGTTACTCTGTTATTACTGTATCTTTTGTGATGTTATACTGTGTTACCATTTGTTATTGAAGTATTCCTAGAGTTTTTTCCTCTTCTGTTGTTTCACGGACCAGGAGAAAACAGCTGCAGCCTGAAGTACTCTCCTGTGAGACTGATGTCGGCTGGAGGTATTGGACGAGCTGCCAGACTTGCCTGTCGTGGTGGAATTGGCTGAAGAAAACACCGTAGCAGAACTCAACCAGACAATAGAATCCTTGACGAAAAGCTCCGGGTGTTGATGGAATACCAGTTGGAGAGCTTCAGATGCTAGGTGGTTGTGGTGGGAGAGGAGAAGGGGTGTAGAGGATTCGAGGGTTTTCAGGTCTTACTTCCCTTCTGCAGGAGATAAGGTAGAGAAGTCTGCTGGATATACGTGGTGTAAATAAATGAGATCGTACAATATCCCTCCGGAGCGGCACGGGTAAAGTACAGTATTTGCTGGCGTTGTCTGGAAAAAGACTCTGGATTCTTATCGATCGTATGTACTCTGATGTCTAAGGCGGTTCCCGAACGAGTAGATAATAGTGGATAATATATTGTCACCAACTACAGGAGCCTAATACGATCATTCCACGAAGCTATGTATGGTATTTTGTCAGTTCGGTGACTCGGTGTCTGAAAGATTGGAGATCAAGAGTGGTGTTCTTCAAGGGTGTGTCCTGGATACTAATCTCTTTGGTTGTCTGTTTTGCAGCATGTCACCTAATAGGGCTTACGATACTCACTTTCATTTTCTTGGTGTCTTTGTAGATTTTCAGATGTGGTTTATTTCTGTTTTGTGGAATTTTATTATGATTTTATTTCCTTTTTTATTGTTAGTTTGTTGTACGTGTTGTTGTTACTGTGTGTATGTTTCGTTAATATGATCTAGTTATTTTATTGTCATTACTGATGTCATTGTAGCGTTATTGTAGTGAAGTAGTGCTGTTATTGCCTGTACTGTTTTGTTTTGTCTTGTTGTTCTACCATTTACTCTCTTATTTTGTATTATTATTGTCTTTTGGTAGTGGTATTCGTCACAGCTGTCTCCTGATAGTGCTGTTCCTCCATCACGCTGTTGAATACCTGATGCTGTTCTTGCATGAAGCTGTGTAACTGCTGGTGCTGTACCTACATCACGGTGTGGAGAGCCTGTGGCTGTTATTGTGTTGTCACTGCATCACTAACAGTGGCCGCTTTCTCCCAGCCATGTTATTACTAGGCAAAGCTGTTATGTTGGCAGTCAGCGCTGTGTGCGTGTGTGTGTGGATTTAGGCTGTGTGCACATACCCGCACACTTACACACACACACATACACTTATACATACACACCATAGTTTTCACACACCTCAAACCATCCGTTATGTAGCACACTCACACTTACACCTCCGGTAGCGTATATGCACATTTATACTCACACACCTACACCACCTACACGTACACCTAGAAATAAAATATTTTTGATCACCTGAAGATTAGACACCCAGACTTACTTCCTGATGATTGAACACGCTCATCCTATCTTGTGGTGGGAGGGGGGCGGAGGGGGGGGGTGTTAGGTGAGCTACAGGTTCTGTCTGTGTCTAGGAGGGAGTCCTATTTCATGCCAGTGCTTCAGTTCCTTTTATAGATGGTTTAATTTACTAGACGTAGGGGCCTCGACCCCAGTAGGTTATGTTTGGTGCTAACTGGTACAGAATGTTACTGCAAGGAGGTTCTGTTTCTGTGCTGGGGTTGAGGGGTTCATTAGACAAGGTGTGGGTGTGAGCAATCGTCTACATGATGCTCTTTGTCAGGGGATAGTATGTACTTGTTTATGATCTTGATTTATAGATGATAGACGAGGCCTTAAAGATGTCACTCAACCTAACCTAACCTAACCTAACCTAACCTAACCTAACCAACCTAACCTAACCTAACCTAACCTAACCTAACCTAACCTAACCTAACCTAACCTAACCTAACCTAACCTAACCTAACCTAACTGAACCTAACCTAACCCACAAGACTAAGATAATCCCTCCATATAGTGTTAATCCGTAAAGTGAACACATACTGAAGGTTTCCCAACGCCTTAAAATCACGAACGTACACCTAAGGCTCCACGGGTACTCCCCACGCGTATATTAAAGGCTCTCATTGGGGTCATAACAAAGTTGGTCGCTTGTTGCTCTTGCCAGTCAACCTTACAGAGTTTACAAGTTACGTGGGTTTGTTGAACTTCTGTATGTGTGGAAAAGTGTGTGTGTAGTTCTGAGGAAAGTGCTTCATTTCAGCTGAGTAGATTAGGTTAGGTTAGGTTTGAGGATTTTTTTTTTCGAGGAAAGTTGGAAGTGTGTGCCCCCGTGTTGTAATTTTTTGATACAAGTCTTTTCCTGGATTACGGCTCGTCCTGTTCTGTGGTACAACCTGGGGTTTGACTTGTCAGCACTCGTGTTGAAATTGTCTACTTGTGGTTTAAAGTTTCTTGATATAGCACCTATGGGAGAGAAAAATTATGTTAGTGACCTTTCTTATTTTTTTCTCTCTTCTTTAATAAGTTTTGTCTGCTGCTGCCATCTGTCTATCCCGTGTTCTCTCTGCTAGTGTTATGGTTAAGAGGAGGTATGACTGCCTCTATATCCTCCCTAATGATGGAGGGAGGGGAAGATGGTGAGGCACAGTAGTGGATCGGGAAACTTTATATTACAGGCAGTATGCTTTGATGACCTATTAATGGGAAGCTTTATATACGTCTCGTTTCCCGGATATTTAAACTCTGGACGTGTAGATTTTGGTAAGTTTGTTAGAATAAGGTTTTAAAGTCAAAATAGAAAAGTCTCTTCCTGAGTCCCATATCAAATATTGACTGTCTGAAATGTTTACGATTTACAGTAATTTAGTCATCAAGATGTGTTCCTTCCCCCTCAGAGCTGTTTCATATTCCTAAATCTTAAATGTCTTCTGGTTATTCTAGGCCTAATATGGCTAAATTAATTCCTCCCTGTTGTAAAAGTTCAAGATGACTTGTGTTCAATAGGTGAAGCGGAGCACGAGGAGGAACCTTTAGTATTCCTGAAGGACACCTGTTGGCATCATCCTATTCATAGAAACTTCCGAAATTTCCTAACTTTTAAAGCTTAGGGGAACTTTTTTCTTCAGTTTATGGTATTCCTTATGACTCTTGGGTAACTCTTAGAATGTTTACGAGGCTTCTGGGTCACCTGAGAGCTTCCAAGGATTTTTTTAGTATCGTCTCGTGTCCCTTGTCGATTGGCAGGTTGTCGGGTCCTGCCTGAGGTTAATACATATTAAAATGGATCAATCTGTCAGGATCAAATTCAGAGTCATGTTTATTCCTCTCCCTCGCACAGTTAGAGTTGCTTTGTTGTCGTGAAGACCAGAAAGCTGATGGCGTCGGTTGTATAGTTACAGTGGATACAATAACTACAGTAGCTTCAGTACCCGTCGTGAGGTAACATTGTTCTCAGTTGTTCCTGAGGGAGGTACTGTACTAAATAACCATCATCACCTGCACGAGCAATCACATCGCCTGAGGTTCTGTACCGACGTTATGCCAAAAAAACGTTTTCGTGTATATTTCCTTGTAAAGTTCTTCATTTTTGGTGCCAGTCTGAACTTTAATGACGCTGAGTGCCAGCCTACACAGTGATGGTGTCATGGCTCACAGTTTACTTCACAATTGGTTGTGCTTCATCCCACTTTTGGCTCACAAGCGAAGAGAAATACTCTCGTTATCTTTTTTGCCTCCTGCATTTTGCGAATTAATAATCATATGCAGTCGACTGGCTCAAGACCGGTGCTATAATGAGATTATTCCGTGCTTGGCGAAAATTTACTCACCGTTCTCTCAGGTGCAGGTAAGAGACTCCTCCGGCTACCTGGCACACGGGGAGGATATCATTCTTTGTCTTCGCATAGATTACGACTAATAACAATACCCACACGACTGGCAGGTGTTGGGTATGGTAATCACATTAATCCAGTCATGATGAAGATATGTCTGTTGTTGTAGGAGGTGTAGTGAGGGTGGATATGAAGGCTCCCAGGCTACACAACAAAAATAATTACCACGCAGTTATGGTGGTCATAAGCGGCACACAGTCTTTAGTTAGTGGAGTTGCTCAGCGTTTAATTAAAATTTACTTTTCTATTTACCGTGGACAAGGCAGAGCACCGAGTCAGGGTAAACGCTGGGAGGAGGAAGCAAAAGACTGAGTGTAAACAGCGGCTGAGCTAACAAGTGTACAGCGTTCTACTGGGAGCTAAGAAACTGCTGGAGCTGGACAACACTAATTATATAACTCGGATCATTTAGTCTCCCTAGCGTGTATTCGACTTCACAATCTTAACACCGAAACAAAATTTAAGACTGAAAAATTCGTACATGTTTACACTCTAGTAAACAGGTGATGCCAGAATGTAAATATAACCACAAATATACATTACAAACTATTAAACCTCGTCATATACACAGAGTAACCAAACTAACCAACTTTAGCATCCCATCGAACACCAAAATATTTCATAGTTAATTAAACGTTAACAAAATTCAAATTAAAAATGTGTTCCAAATTAGATGTTGTTTCGTATCTTGCATCACTCCATGTACCTCCATCTCTCTCTCTTCACCAAACCTCAGCTTCATCACTGTAAAGTACTCAATAGGTGGTGTGAGAAGCAATGGAGAAACGTAAACACATTCTCGTAGTATACATAGAACGCACCACTATTGCTCTCCATCCCCCGTAGTACTCTGGCGAGGTTCATTCTGTAGTGTGTGTGTGTGACGTTGATGAGGTAGTTTCATTCCTGTGGCTGTCATTACTTATTTTTCCTTTACATAACACAACACGAAGAGCATGTAGCAGATTGCCTTCCACTCGTATGCTCTAACCTCGAAACAGTGCCTTTAATTTAATGAGTTACATTAGTTAATAGGACCGGTGGATGTTATGGTTAAGGTGGTGAATCATTAACCCAGAATGTGAGGTTCATTTAAGAGATGACTGTCCCTGAGGCGGTTAATTCACTTAATGGATCACTTGAAGATTAATGTATTCAGGTTTTTTTTTTATTCACCTGTTGATTAATAAACAACCGTAATTCTACCTGGGGGTATTAGGTTAGGTTAGGTTAGGTTAGGTTAAGTTAAGTTAAGTTAAGTTAGCAGTAGGGTAGTTAATCTTAATAAAAACTCGGGGGACTAATCTTCATGTGATCCATTATACTGAACTGCACACACACACACACACACACACACACCGTCTCCTGCTCCCACCTGAGATCCCTCGTCCTCAATTTACTGTTCGACACTACAATCGTCTCCAATCCAGTTCCAGCCTTTGTTAAAATTACCAAGTTAACCTGTGTGTTCACTCCCTGCCAATCTCACTTTTGTACACTCTCACTTTTTTATTGTCACTGGGCTGAAATTCCCTGTTATACGCCCTTCTCCCCTTCCTCTTGTCATTATATATTATGTATGTACACCTCTTATGTCACTTATATTAGTCCTTCACCAGACCCAGTCCCCTATTGTGTAATTTTTATTATATCTGTTGACTGTATATTTTAATGATTGGGGCTGACATGTTCTTTCAGTAAACCATTATTATTATTATTATTATTATTATTATTATTATTATTATTATTATTATTATTATTATTATTATTATTATTATTATTATTATTATCATTAATAGTAGTAGTAGTAGTGGTGATGGTAGTAGTAGTATTACACACACACACACACGGTAGAAGTCATTTTGGGATCTTACCATAATTTAGCGACTGTCTCAGGGCAGAGAGAATTATACAGTAGGTCACAGTAATGTCTCAGCTGTCCTAGAACACTAATTAATCTCATAACACAGTGTTATGTCCCAGGTATGATGTTGTCTTCAGTGTTCAATATATATATATTTATTTTTTTCATGTAATAATACGTAATATAACGCATCCTGCAGGACATAGTCTCAATGTATTTAACCTAACCTAACCTTCCCCATCACTATAGATTAACAAGATGGCTCATTGAGTGTTCCGGGAATGGTATAATCATGTCTCACTACACATTGATGAATCAGTTCCATTAATAGTTACGGTGGTGAGGTATTAATAACCCACATAATTATTGTACACACACGGAGTAGCTGCCTCCGTGACCCGGGAATGTTTGTGTATGTGTGTGTGGGAGAGTGACGCGATACCGGCAGCTGTCCCCGAGTTTCAATAAGCCTACACTATAACGTAAACAGAGAACAACACAATAGGTCTCTTGATGTTCAGACAGTAGAACAATAGCTGTCTAAAGTACACAGGAAACAATAGAATAGTTTTGTACATATTTTTAGGGGGAGGGTTTTATTTTTAAACGCTCTGACGACCATTTTTATAACGCGTCGTGCCAGCTATTAAATCCGTCGTGCTGAAATGATATCTTTTTAGTCTTTTCAAAACATCCATTCAGAGTTTTTTGGGCAATGATAAATTTCATGTTTTTCAAATATACTAAAAAATCAACTATGCTTTTTTTCAACTCAATGTGTCATAAAATTGGCACTGGAGTTTGACTGTCTCTCTGTAACCTTATATATCACTGAAAATAATAACACCCACGTTAGCTTTCCATAAAAAAAAAACCGTGAGAGGAATGTTGTGAAGTCACGGAATCATCGCGCGAACCTGTTGACACCGTGAGGCTGGACAAAATGGACAGAGATACAACTAGATGAAAACTTTAACACCAGTGTGTGTTTTACAGGTGAAGCTAACAGTGTACATACTACACTCATCACCCACGTCACCCGCCTACTCTCTCCACCCACCACCTGACGAGGACATAAATAAATGTTATTATTTTCCTCGATGTGCAAGTTAGAGGTTGTGGGAGGTGATGACTGGTGAATCTCTCTCTCTCTCTCTCTCTCTCTCTCTCTCTCTCTCTCCAAGACAACATATGATCACAATGCGCACTGAGATCCCATCACAAGAGACTAGTGGCGTATTAACAAGATCTACGTTATTTACAAAATGTTATACTCCACGAATTCTTCCTCCCGGCCGCCAGATGATAGTTACTCCTACTGAGTCTTGTCTTAGTCTACCCTCTGTTTGTTTTTATTAATTATCGAACAATATTAATTCCAGGTGGCTTAGGCATCATTTATTTCAACCATTTATACATTCCATGAAATCAGAGTAGCTTAGGTTGGTGTGTTCGACTGTACATCATTCCCGTTCCATAACTATTTTACTTATGGAGAAATTCAATCGATGTTTTATACACGTATTTGAACTTGAAGGAGGAGGTGTGTGAAGCGTTAAGGTCACGTCTAGAGTTCACAGACGAGGAAAGAGAGAGAGAGAGATTACTGTACTCTCTGCGTTCCTCTCTCCTCATTCCGTTGACCGCCTCCCTTGTTGTCATGTTTACATCCCAGCCACACTTGCATTGCTAACCACGTTTGTTTTTCCTGCGGTTTGTTTTTTCCCATAGTCTTGATTTTGGTGTTTTTTTTGTGTGTATTTTGGTTACGGACCTTCCCTGTTTTTTTTTTATTTTTTTATTTTTTTACTATTTCCACAGTTCATCTATTTTCTTTCTGTCTTTCGGTTTTATTATTTATATTTTTGTATCAGCTTTGTGTATGTGTACTATAAGCATCCTACATGTGTGTGTGTGTGTGTGTGTGTACAAGTTTTCCTACATGTGAACACCAGGGCGAGGCAAGACCAGCTACCCTTCTGGTTTATTTCACTAGTCTTACGTTATTGTCGCCTGCACTACACCTGTTCCTACTCGTATTTTCTTTTGTTCTGTTTACACTTGTAGAAATTGTTCTCTTCACACATAACGATATTTTTAAACTTACTAATTGTTTTCTGTATACATGACGATATTGTATAATGATTATTTTTTACGATATTTTTTTTTTTACACAACGACATCTTGTAATTGCGAGTTTATTCATTTTATACCTAATGATATTTTAAACGCCTTATTTTTTAATATTATAGTTATCATTATGTCTATTCTTATCACGTCCTTCCTAACTCCTGTATTTTCAATTTCATTTTATAAATATTTTTTGTTGTTGTTGCACATTGTTGTTTTTGTTCGTACTGTGTCGTGGTGAAGCTCGGTGTGGTTGAGGTGTGTTCCTGTCACAGCTGGGCTCCTCCTCCTCCTCCTCCTCTTGTTTTGGTTCAGTTATCCTTTTATGTGTGTGTGTGTGTGTGTGTGTGTGTGTGTGTGTGTGCGTGTGTGTGTGTGTGTGTGTGTGTGTGTGTGTTTAGTCGGTCCCCAAAAATGTTGGTATGACTTCAGAAAAGAGGAAAAAGTATCAAAACCAAATAGAACACAAAAACGAGTGTTATGGTTAGGTTGGCACCCCTGACACCTGTTTGTTTACAACCTTGTCTTCTCCATCAGTAAAACGTAAGATTTTTTGTATATATAATTAAATACATTATTACTTTGAACTATTATAATTTATTTTGCTAAAGTCATAATTATTTCATATATTAGAACGTAAACTCATTATATTTCAGCCATATTTACCTCCAAACACACCGAGTTACAGATGTCTAGTGCCTTACCTGTCTCTCCACCGACCGTCTCCTAATGAACCAGGTGTAGCAAGATATACTACACCTTCCTGGCGAGTCAACAGACATAATTAATCCAACAAGACATACCTGAGGCTACAGGTGACCTTTACACGTTGAGAAAGTTACTAGGGAGTTACTAGTCTTCCTGGTCTTTAGCGATGCTTCATCAATACTGCCTCTCTTCCTCTTTATTTTTTCCTCTTTCGTCTTGCCTTAAAAAAATATAGTCTTCCTAAATCATTCACCTTATGTACTTATGTCTTCATTAATGTCTATATATTTATTATTTATCACTGTTGTATTTGTATGTTGTTTATTTTGTTTTCACTGTTGTTAATTTCACCAACTTTCATTGTTTTGGTCCAGTGTATGCCCAGCTCCCCTCCCCTCCCCTCCCCTCCCCTACCTTCCCCTCCTCTCCCCTACCCTTCCCTCCCCTCCCTTGTGTTAGTTAGCTCTGTGTACACCCTACGTATTTTTTATTGAGTTATATATAAAAAACATGAATCAAACTTTTACTATTCCATTTTCTTTATCGATTACAGCTTCCCATTTTTGTTATCATGTGTTTATATTCATTCTTATTCGCGTTTTGCTTTTATTAAGGTGTTTTTTTTGTGTGTTTATCTTTGTTTTTTTGTTTGTTTTTGTTTCTGTTTTGATTTGTCTTCGTTTTTATTCTCTGTTTTTAATACACTTGATTTTTTTTTTCGATTCTGTTTACTTTCTTGTCGTTTTGTGTGTATTTTATATTGTTTTTTATTATAAAGTTTGGTTCCTAATTTATCTGTTTTTGTTAGTGTTCGTGTGTGTGTGTGTGTGTGTGTGTGTGTGTGTGTATGTGTGTGTGTGTGTGGGCATTCATTTTTTTATTTTATATTACCTCTTATTTTCATTAAGCATTTCTTTATTTTTTATTATGTTTCTACTTTATTCTTTATTTTATTCAATTTATTTTTTTCACCACACTTTTTTTTCAACGTTGTGTTTACTGTACATGATGGGTCACGCGCCTCGCCTCTCATTCACTTTGTTTTAACCACACTTTCTATTTTGGTCTGTTTACTCTCTACCGTTTTGTTATTGTTATCATGTTTTTATCAGTATGTTTCAATTATTTATTTTATTTCAGTGTTTGTTATATTAATGTTTTATTTAGTTATATTTCATCTTGTTCCTTCGTCCGTTCGTGCATCCGTTAGTCAGATTATTGATTCGGATTACTTGAGGATTAGCCCCTAAGCATATTTTACCTAACCTAACCTAACCTAAACCTAAAGACGCGTCTACTAGCACCCTCAGTAAGCCATTCAGTTTTGCCTAAAAGAAAATTACTTGTCTATTCCTCCTGATAAATTTCTGTCACAAGCAAGTTTGGACCTTATAATCATTATGGTTATCCTTAATCAGAAAAAAACCCATGAGTGTGACGATGTGGTATTAGTGGTGTGGTGAAGGTGTGGTGGTCGTGTGGTGAAGATGGTGTTGTGGTAGTATGGTGTGGTGATAGTGTGGTGAAAATGTGGTGGTGTGGTAAAAGTGTGGTGGTGTGGTAAAGATGATGTGGTGATAGTGTGATGAAAGTGTGGTGGTGTGGTGAAGATGATGTGGTGATAGTGTGGTGAAGGGGGTGATGGTGGTTGTGTGGTGAAAGTGTAGTGGTGGTGACTCAATAGTAACGGTGTGGTGAAGATATAGTGAAGGGGGGGTAGTGGTAGCGTGGTGAAGCGGTGGACACCTTCAAGAGACAACTAGGCAGGTTCCTGGCCAGTGTCCCGGACCAGCCAACCATAGCAGAGAGGAGGGGGAGGGAGGGGGCAGGGGATGGGAAGGGGGGGGGCAAGGGCAGGGGGATGGGAGGGGCATGGGGAGGGGGGGGGATGAGTCCAGCTCCCTCCTGCACCAATGGCCCCGGGCAGCGTGTCAAGATCAAAACATAGACTGAGATCTCCCCTTCACAATACTAGATACAAGGAGGTGTGGTGGTGGTGGTGTAGTGGTGTGATGAAGGTGTGGTGGTGGTGGTGTAGTCGTGTGATGAAGGTGTGGTGTGCTGGTAGTGTGGTGTAGTGGTGTGATGAAGGTGTGGTGTGCTGGTAGTGTGGTGTTGGTGTGATGAAGGTGTGGTGATGGTGTTATGGTGGTTGTAAGGTAGTGGTTTGGTTGTGTCTGCGAGTGTGGTGTGGTGCAGTTGTGGTATGGTGATGGTGTGGTGGTATCTGTGAGTGTGGTGGGTGGCGTTCGTGGTTGTGCAGCTTCAGGACTTATGCTAATTTGAATTTACTCAGTAATTTGAACTAAACTTCATCTGAAATTTAGAACATTACAGTGCACACTTTTCATTTGTGTGTGCGCTGGTAATTATCAGAATTAGTTATGACATGTTTCCAGCGTGCTCAGGTGCCGAGTAGAATGTATGAAAGCACTGTGGGAGAAGCTGGTCGAGTGTTTGTTGTGTACACTATAAGGAACATAAAATTCAAGGAAGTAATAATTAGTCTCAAGGGAAAATATTGTAATGTTTCGAAATTTGATTCAGAAGTGTCGCCACCCTGAGAAGAGACAAGTTAATCCTCACGTCAGTATGTACTGTATATCCAACATCGAGAACTGGAAGATGGTGAAGCAGTTTTGCCAAGTACAGTGAATTCCGGAATTTTGAATGCCTTTACACCTTCATCACATGGTCTTTTAAGTCATTTTCCATTCTAGCTTCATGCATCCTCTTACAACTGGCATGTGTTCCAGTGTTTGCTGTAATTACCAAAGGCTGGATCTAATTTGAATCATAATATGCAAAAGTCATTTTTCATTGCACTCTCCGTAATGTGTGATTGAATCTGGGTCCAATCAGATCTCGGTGATTCTTCCCGGAACAAGGAGGAATTCTCTTAGTTATCTGGTTCTTCCTTTAAGACATCCCCTCCAGTTTGTTATGGTCTTCCTCCCTCAAGTGCTGGTATTTATTTGAAGAACACACAATATTCCTACTTGAATGTCGTGTTTTGCTTTACAAATAAAATATATCGTCTTAAAATATGATGCTTCTGACGGGCACAAATTGTTCCTCAACGCTGTCTTGTTCATCATAGGTTCTTCAGTTTTCATGGCTACAACCAAAGAAAAAACTTAAATTGACTTGTTGTTTTTGCACTGAAATTTGGAAGTACGTGGCTGAATCCTCTTGAATCTGTTGATTTTGTTTACCACCTATGAGCGGAAAGTTTATAAACTTGTTGGTGGAAAATTACAGTTTTTACTTCTGGGATGTTTACATTAAATAAGTTTCAGGGTACACAAAGTCTCTTGAAGTTTGATAAGTCTTTGGTTTACCCTTGGGGCACCCCTAGTTAACCCAGCTGTGGAAGTGTGGACCAAGAGATCTCTTAGAATGACGCTCTGAGACACAGTATGATGACTGTGTGATGATGACCATGTTTTAACTTAGAAGAACGAACGATATAGACAAAGAACAATAATGCTGACTAAGACCAGAATTGTATATCTTACATAACAGTTATAACAACAATAACAGGTTAGATTATATGGTTGTAAGTTAGATTACATCTCATCGACCTTGATATTAACCCCAGCTGTTCACCTTCCTGGTCTTCCGGATTTGCAACGAGATTGTACTGTAATGAGTTATGTGAAGACCTTTGGTGAGAATCTCTCTCTCTCTCTCTCTCTCTCTCTCTCTCTCTCTCTCTCTCTCTTATCTCTTTCCTTTTTATCTTTTTTTCACCATACTCGTTTTTGTCCTCTTTTTCTCTCTTTCTCTTTTTTCCTCTGATCCTCTGCGCCATATCGTGTTCCAGGGAAGAAGTGGCCAATGGGTCATCCAGCCAGATCTACTAACAAAAATGTTACTCCCTTTTTCACACCCGATTGCCAGGCTACAACCTTCCCCTGGATAGTGTTACACGTTGTACAGTATATTGAGAGGCAACCAGGAGAGAGAGAGAGAGAGAGAGAGAGAGAGAGAGAGAGAGAGAGAGAGAGAGAGAGAGAGGGAGAGAGAGAGAGAGAGAGAGAGAGAGAGAGAGAGAGAGAGAGAGAGAGAGAGAGAGAGAGAGAGGCCTGAATTGCTAAAGAGGGTGATGCTTGAATTATTAAGGAGAAAGAGAGAGAGAATGAGAGAGGCTTGAATTGCAAATCAGAGAGAGAGAGAAATCTTGAATTACCAATAAGAGAGAGAGAGAGAGAGAGAGAGATTAAAAACATTCCAATCATCATCACTAGGAAGGGAAAGCTCTATATTTCAAGCCATTTATCGTATCTCATAAATTCATTTTTAATTCAACTTTTATATTTTAGAGACCATAAATACCCGGAAAAAAAAATAATGAAATATCAGAAATTCCAAATATGTGTACCTGAGTTTACGAGGTTAGTTAGGTTAAGTTTGGTTAGGTTAGGTTAGGTTAAGTGGCTGGTGTTGTATTTGTGAACACTAGCAATGCCTTAGTTAAGATAAAACAGGAGAATGATACTAGAAAACACTGATGATCTAATTATTCCTGAACATTGACAAATACAAAAAAATCAATATAGAATTTGTTTATGTTTTTGCAATATATCTGCTGATGCCGTCACAGGATATATATATAATCACACAAATTCGTAGTACAATTAAAAAACTATAAATATCTACAAAAAATAAATCTAGGGCGTTTTTATTGCTGATAATTGTAAAAAAATTATCTAATCTGTTATTTTGAGTAAGAGTTATCCCAAAATTCGGGTTAAATATATACTGATAGTTTGTATTTCACCTCGTAAGTCTCCAGTGTTTTGATAATATGTAAACAAAACAGAATATTACATTAAGCATTACTCTCACTAAATATCAACGTATTGAGTGAAGAGCTCTGAGTTAGAAGTATTTAACCAATCGATAAACAACAGCAGTAAATACGTCAGTGAATGCAGACAAAGATCTAATTATTTGGCTATAATAAAAACATCTCGGGGTCGCTTTGTCGTTTAAGTGGCGGAATAATAATTGTGTTTTGTGAAGGAGAAGAAGAAGAGGAGGAGGAGTAGAAGAGAAAGAAAAGAATATATAGAAAAAATATGAAGAGACGAGAGAGAGAGAATATTCAAATGGAGTTCTTTGTGGAGAGAGAGATAGGGGGAGGAGAGAGAGAGAGAGAGAGAGAGAGAGAGAGAGAGAGAGAGGAGAGAGAGAGAGAGAGAGGCACTACTCTTTAAAAACATTATATAAATAACTACCTCTGGGGCTTTTTTATTAAAGGCGTGTGGGGTGTGGTGGGGGGGTGGACGGTGTTCATTACTGCCTCTAACATTATACAGAGAGGATGGGGGGGGGGGGGTGAAGGAGGGATGGTTGAGGGAGGAGAGACTGTGGGGAAGGGAGGGAAAAGGCCTGCGGTTGACATGGTTTGATATAGGGGGGCTGTTGGTGGGTGGTGGTAGTGGTGACATGGTGGTGACGGTGGTGGTGGTGGTGAATGTGGTGGTGAAAAGCGTTTGTGGTGACGACAGGGGCCGACCCGTTCTTCATGGGGGACAAGAGATCGTGCACAGCCATCCTTTAAGCCACCCGCACCTCCCTACCAAATTTAAGCTTCATCTTCAATACTTCAAATGCTTAATGAACGTACAGACAGAGTGTATTTCATATATATATATAAAGGTCTTTACTGTCTCTGTACAGTATATATACACAACTGGGTTACCGAAAAAAAATGACAGATTTTAAATGGTTATATTTCATGAAATAATTGGCTAACACAAATGGGTTTCCAGTGAATGTCAAAAAAACTATTACACTTTATAAATCATTTCCAAATAGACTTCAATCTGGCTCTTGTTTGTCGTTGCAGTGTCTGTGGTGATTCTTTCCAGTAAGTGATCTAAATCATGAATTATGGCAGAGTAAGACAATGTTTGTAATGTTTCCCTAGAAAAAGATGTCTTATGGGTTCAGATCAGGACTTCAAGGTCGCAATGTAATAGAAACAACTCTTCTAATCCATTAACCTAAAAATTTGTTTTTTAAGACCTCGAACAATTACTCTGAAATGCAGCTGAACTCTATTAAAAAAAAAAAAAAGGTATTTCATTTTCAAGTTCGATGTCATCAATTTGTGGAAAGACATAAAGTTCCAACATATCCTGATAGGTTTAGCCCTTGATTGTTTTTTTAGGCCAAAATATGTCCAATAACGTGAATGTGCATTAGTCCACACCAAACATTCACTAGTGGGAGTATCGCTCTCTTTACCCACCGGAACATGAGGATTCCCGGAGCCCCAAATTCTTCAGTTATGATAATTTACTGCATCATTTATGTGGAAATTGGCTGAGTCGGAGACAGTAATCTGATTCAAGAAATTAAACTCATCACAAATATTAATGAAAAAATAAAAACAGTGACCATCCCCTTCGCTTAGGTCCATCACCTGGTTTAGTGTCATGTTTTACCTGAGCAAGAAGTGTGAGTCGAGTATGTAAACAATCTGGACCGTAGTTTTTTGTGTTCTATAGTAAATTATTTCTTTATCAACGTTCCGATACCCACACACCTGACCCACACACACACACACACCTAACCTACATACATACCTAACCCACACACACCTAACCTACAAACACACCTGACCTACACACATACATAACCCTCACACACACCTGACCTACACACACACAGACCTACACACACACCTGACCTACACACACACACTGACCTACACACACATCTGACCTACACACACACCTGACGTACAGTACCCATACCTCACACCTTTGATAAGTTTGGACTGGAAATAATGTGTCATCAGTTCGCCACATGTTACGCCCTAACCTGTTGCTGGGTTGATCTGCTGTCTAATCGGTGATGGTTTAGTTGGGTAAAAAACAATACTGTGATCGTATGGTAGGTGGGATTTATATAAGTGTGTCGTGTGATCGTGGTAGGTGATTTATATAGTGTGCGTGTGTGTGTGTGTGTGTGCGTGTGTGTGCGTGTGTGTGTGCGTGTGTGTGTGTGTGTGTGTGTGTGTGTGTGTGTGTGTGTGTGTGTGTGTGTAACAAGGCAAGTTCTCAATAACAAAACAAATCGCAATTCACCTTGGTAGAGCAGCAGCACCATCCATTTCAGTCATCTCATTCAATATTGTGAAGGTTCCAGTCACCTTATACTCTCTCAACAAGTATGAACAAGCGAATAAGAAATACTTGTGTGATGTATAGTACCCGAAGCTTTCCTGAGTCTGTATAACCTAGCATCATGTTGCCATAAAACATCCCTTCTCCCCATCACCTGTTCAATCCAACCATCCAGATGTGGTGTGTAAATATTCCCCAGCCAATAGTATCTGTGTAGGTGTTTGAAGGAAAACTTTAAGAGTGTTGCTTGTGTTTGGGAAGTGTGTTCTCAATGCACGTGAATGTATTTCCACTTAACCATAATTTCATTAGTTTTCTCCCATAGTTCTTCAATTCCACTTCTAGATATATTTGTTGTTCACTGGAGATCATGAAAGACAGAAGGAGATGACAGATACCTAGCCTAATAAAGACCTTGTTTAAGTTATCTGACGCAGCTGCTAAATCACACACTGATGACGGTTCCTCACACTGTATATACACAATATAAGTCGCTATAGATATTGTTTCTGTTGGGTGATTCACTCTGATGGATGGGAGAACTTCTACTCTCTACACACGTTCCTTTGAAGCTATCTCTACCTAAAGCTACTCTATTAGGGCTTTACTATAGACTATATTACTGCAGCTCCATCTATGACAGTTCTAGTCTGGTTACCAAGTGTCGGTCAGAGCGCGCATCTGAATCAAGACTGAACTGTTTTTTTTAGGAATTTAACATTTGCTAAATAACCTTTCCTGGACACTAGATTAGCGAAATATTATTGACTTATTTTATTTATTTTTTTTGCCGACGGGATATAAGAGGTAGAAGCTCCGGTACTCCATATAGAAACACAACAAAACTCCTCGACTCGACATAAAATTTGTAGGTCGGCCGCGCCTGTCTTGGAGTCAATGCTGTCACTACTACCTGTCACTTAGTATCCAGCAGAGTTCTGGAGGGTGAGGGTGTGAGGGAGGGAAGGTTTGAGAGGAGGTAGGGAGGGAGGGTTAGGGGTAGGGAGGAGGGTGAGGTAGGAGAGAGGGTGAGGTAGGGAGGAAGGTGTAGGTAGGAGAGGTGAGGTAGGGGAGGTGAGGTAGGGAGGGAGGAGGTAGGGAGGGAGGTGAGGTAGGGAGGGAGGGTGAGGTAGGGAGGGAGGGTGAGGTAGGGAGGAAGGGTGAGATAGGAAAGGAGGGAGGGAGAGAGTGGTTAAAAGTTCAAAAACGAGTGGGTAAAAGTGTCACCAGTGGGTTCTCAGCCGACAAAAGGTCACACTTTTGCTAATTATAAGTCTCCAACTCTGTGGATACGTTCTCACCCACTGGAGGATCCTGGTAAGAGGGCCTGGCGCTCCTGGGGGACGAAGAAGAGGGTGATGGTGCTGGAGAACAATGATATATCCCCGATTAAAGAAGACTTAACGAATACCGTAGAAACATGAAGTGAATTATAACATTTGGGTCTGTATCTCAACAACAAGTGTCACTGTGAACATAAGGAGGAGGGAAGTAGTGATAAAAGGTTACTTAATTTTCTATGGTGGATGCTGTAAAGTTGTGAGCTTGTATTTCCTCAAACATTTGGTGTCACTCTCAGTTATATAATCTTAGAAACTACATAAGTTCCTAATTTCATGCTCGCGTGTGTGTGTGTGAGAGGGTTGGAGGGTCAAAGGGTGTGTGTGGTGAGGGTGACAGTAGTGATGATGGTGGCTGGTTGTAGAGTCTTGAGGATTAAGTGGATTTTCAACATATTGACAGACAGAAGAACTCGTGGTCAATTTATCATCTTCACAGTAATCGAATGATTTTAGGGGTTAGGTTAGGTTAGGTTAGGTTAGGTTATTACTCTACAACCTGTGTTACCAAAGTCTGGAAAAAAATTTGAGTACCAAAATGGAAATATTCTGCCAATTGATTCACCAAAGTTATGACTCAAAGATTACAAAAAAATGCTGGAATTATCAAGAAGACTCTACAGTACTTGGGTGTTTATCTATTTTCTCTACTGAGTTAAAAGGAAAAAAAAAGACATTAATCTATGGAGGCTTGGAAGGCTCGATCATACTCCTTACTGGTTGTGTCTGGGTTTAACACATCAGTTCGTATAGGTAAGGTACAAGAAGAGGTATAGGGCGTAAGTCAAGGGAAGTCATGAAGAATTGTTAGTGATTAATGCTGGTGTTTAGTGTCTTCCCCCCCCCCCTCCCTCCCCCTCCTAACCCCTTCACCCTTCTCCCACCTCCCTCCCCCTCCTAACCCCTTCACCCTTCCTCCACCTTCCTTTCCCTTTCCCCATCCCCCTTATTCCCCTTTCCCTTCCCCTTTCTTTCCCTCCTTCCCCTTTCTTTCCCTCCTTCCCCTACCCCCCGCCACACACACCTCCCCCACCCAAAAATATCTGTTAATTCTTATCCTTGGGGAGGAGAGTGCGACACATGGCTATAATCATCCTCGAGTCTCAATCCAATTTTGACGCCATTATACTCTGTAGAATCACAAAGGAAAGAAAAATAATACAAATATCAGTTGTAATATAATCCTCGATATCACAGTTATTTTGTCATGGCTCCGTTATAAAGAGTAAATCACACCTCCAAAAGGGTCAGAAATGATCGGAAATTCCTTGAGAGATTGAGTTCTGGGGAGTTGGTTAGGTTAGGTTAAGTTAGGTGGGGTTCTGAACCTGTAGTGGCCAACCCAGCACACAGTGGAGACTGAGAAACAGGAAGGAAAGAGAGGAGAGAATGAGAGGACACACACACACACACACACACACACACACACACAAACACAGCTGGTAGGTAGACTCATCCCCTCACTCGCCCTCGACTCCCTGAAAACAAAACGAAATAATTACAGTAAGTGCCACTAGCCATAACACACGCGTTATGGCACCAGTCATGGCCCTCTCATATCCATATTATACCAACGTGAATAAAAAACAAGAAAAACGAAAAACAAAAGAACGTGACTTTCTTAGTTGTAATAAAAAAAAAAGGAACTAAAACTATTATTAAACATTAAGGAAAAAATCATGGGACTATTTCTCAGGTGCACATTAAAAACTACAATTATTCTTAAAGGGGGAGAAATACATAAAGGTACTGTGTGTGTTCGGGAGTTACTTGTGAGTCAGCCGAGTTAGCTTGATTTTATTTTGCTTAGTGATGCCCTCTATTATGTGGCTCTTGTCCACATATAAGTACATAACAATACTAAATCAGTTGAGGGGAGAAACAGACACCCCCCCCCCACACCACATAAATTATTGGATAGGTTTTTATATATAGAGATAGATCAGGCTCGTCACTATGCTATTATCAAACGCTAGGCTAAGCACTTCAGTCTCAGTATCATCTAAATATCATCTAAAAAAACCTGACGAATGAACGTTGATCCCACACTGTTGAATTTTTACGTAATGTTAACCAAAACACAGGAAGCTTTTACGGACTCGGTTCACCTAAGAGGAGTCTTATATTGGCTGTAGAAATTTCATCTCAAAAAGTTTAAATACAATTGGTATCATTCCTCCACGAATCTTGTGTTTTTGATCCTCTGACCACAACCTTTGAACTTGCACGACCAAACTATAGAATCATTGATGAACAGTTTTTTTTTTGGGGGAGGTATTTTTGTTTTCGACACGAATAATCAAATGTAGAAAAATATGAATCTGACATTTCAAGAGCTGGGACTATAAACCCGACGGCCCTTTTAGTGACTGAGCCTCTGGTATACAAGAAGATATTACGGCCCTCCATCACGCTGTTAACTAAGCACACGAACCAGCGACTCATAAGATGGCAGGTGAGCGTTGTATCCACTCGACCACCGCACCACCTCAAAAAACTCTCATTACCTGGTTATAAAAAATAATAATTGAAGATATAAAGGTGAAGTGTGGTAGTGGTGGACTTTGTCAAGTTTTTATGTAATATGGTCTAAATCCTAAGAGTCTATGGTATTGGTTAAGACAAATTATCACATTACATCACAGTGTTGGGATATAGTGGCATCTTTAAGGTAATGAGTATTTATTAAACCACACATATAATTAAATTTCTAACCTAATTAAACTATTAAAACTAAACTGAACAAAACAACATATACATATAAAGTACACATGAGTCATAGCTGGTGATGTGTACGTCCGCAGGTGTTTTTGTACACTTGTGGGTGAGGGTCTGATGAGCAGGGCAGTCGGACGGGCAGGCAGGATGTGTGTGTAACGAAAATGCTATATGAAACAGCTCGTAGGGTCCACACACACACACACACACACACACACTACCACCAATCTTCTATGCATAGGTGAAGAATATTGTTGAGAAAGTCTACGGTCTTTACCACCCATGTTTCACTACCTCTGGTCATGTTACCTTCACACACACACACACACACACACACACACACTACCACCAATCTTCTATGCATAGGTGAAGAATATTGTTGAGAAAGTCTACGGTCTTTACCACCCATGTTTCACTACCTCTGGTCATGTTACTTACCTTCACACACACACACACACACACACACACACACACACACACTACCACCAATCTTCTATGCATAGGTGAAGAATATTGTTGAGAAAGTCTACGGTCTTTACCACCCATGTTTCACTACCTCTGGTCATGTTACTTACCTTCACACACACACACTACCACCAATCCCTGACCACCGAAGGGTCAAGACGTACCTGGCGCTCCTCTCGGAGCAGCCAGGTCAACTGTTAAGTTGGCCCATACCAACCCCCTCCCCTGAACCCTCCTCCCCACCGGAATATCAACAAGTTCTCGCCAGAAGTCACAATTTCATTTAGGAAAGGAACGGAACCAGTGTTAAGCAGAGGTGAACAGTGGTGAACAGTGCTTAAGTCAGTGAGAACAACTCAACAGTAACAGTCGTACCCAAGTTAACCTTCACACAGTGAGGTCCAAGGTACCCAGTAATAACGGCCCGTGAGACCCAACAACAACCAGCGATGTGTTAATCCGTCTACGATAGGAAGGCCTAAGACCACACCTCACTCATATAACACCATCTGTGAGGGAATTACTACACCACATGTCCCTCATAACACCATCTGTGAGGGAATTACTACACCACATGTCCCTCATAACACCATATGTGAGGGAATTACTACACCACGTCAAGTCCCTCATCACACCATCTGTGAGGGAATTACTACACCACGTCAGGCCCCTCATAACACCATCTGTGAGGGAACTACTACACCACGTGATGCCCCTCATAACGCCATCTGTGAAGGAGTTACAACACCACGTGAGGCCCCACATAACACCATCTGTGAGGTAATTACTACACCATGTGAGGTCCCTCATAACACCATCTGTGAGGTAATTACTACACCACGTGAGGTCCCTCATAACACCATCTGTGAGGGAATTACTACACCACGTGAGGCCCTCATAACACCATCTGAAGGAACTACTACACCACGTGAGTTCCTCCTAACACCATCTGGGAGGGAGTTACTACACGACGAGTTTGCTGTTCAACACCTACATTAATCTGTATGTTCGCTGTATGTTCCTTTACCTTTCTCTAATGAAGGCTTTTGTTAAACCACAAATGGATGTAATAAGTCATTTATGTCCAATGTATATTTTCAGCCTTCGGGCTGCAGAATTTTTTCAATAAACCGTTAATTATTATTATTATCAATCTTCTTTGCATAGGTGAAAAATAATGTTGAGAAAGTCTACGGTCTTTACCACCCATGTTTCACTAACCCTGGTCATGTTACTTACCTTTACACACACACACACACACACACACACACACACTCAACCATAACCACAGTCCCTCACCCGAGTAGTTCTCTTGTCTGAATGAAATAAAACCTGCTTCAGTGTTCAGTACAAATCATTGATAAAAACCCGAATATTTACTTCACATCGTCTCCAGTCCACCACCTTCACTCCTGGTACAGACCATCTACATCTCTAGCTAGGCCACTTACACCTCTGGCCAGGCCACCTACACCTCTGGCCAGGCCCTACACCTCTGGCCAGGCCACCTGAAAATCAATAAGTTACCAAGACTCCGACGTCCTGATTGATTTGAAAGATTTTTTTGTGTATTCAAACTATAAGAATTATAAAAGTAAACAACTAACTATAAGACGAACGCTACCAAACCATATATTGGGCCACAAAATTATAAACTATTTATACCATACAGCAAAACACACATAAGATAGTAATATTCTTTCTTGTCAAATAAGATAAAAAGTTAGAAAGTATAAAAAGCCGTTGAACTTAAAAAGAAGAGAATCCTGTAATTGAGCCCCGAGTAAAAACGCTGATCCCGGAATCACAAAGGTCGACATGTTAAGTTTTTTCTTTCATTATTATTATTTTTATTTTATTTGTATTTTTTGCTTCAACTGGGAAATATGAGAAGGCATCTAGCAGGTCAATTAAACTCTGAAACAAAGATGAATTTTCCCAAAGTATTTCACGTGCATTAAATTTTCTTCTAATTGGGAATTATGAGAACGCTTCGAGACGACTCACTGTGGCTCAATAACACACACACACACACACACACACACGCACGCACACACAGACGCAGATACACTAGATGCGTTCTTTTTAATCTGTAGTTATGAGAAAAGAATTGTGGTAAGAATTTTGAGAAAGTGTGTGTGTGTGTGTGTGTGTGTGTGTGTGTGTGTATGTGTATGTGTGTGTGTGTGTGTGTGTGTTTATACTCTCCGTAATAAAGGTATTCCGTGAGTGTTGGTGTAAGTGTCGGGTCGAGGTAAAGGTCGGGCGTCTAGCATGAAGCAATTCTGGTAATGGAGAACGTGGGTGTTGGGTCTTGTCTTGTGAGCGGGTACATGAACACACACACACACACACACACACACACACACACACACACACACACACACACACACACACGCGCGCGCGCTACTACTACTACTACTTTGCTGTCACTCGGAGCTGAGCATGACGATCATCCATGGAGCGGCGACACAATGATATGAGTTTTGTGCCTCAGGAAGAAGTTTGTTTAGGAGGACTCGGGCGATAATCTTGCCAACTACGGACAGCAGTGAGATCCCGCGGTTGTAGCCACAGTCTGACCGGTCTCCCTTGTTCTTATAAATATTGACGATGGAGGCGTCTTTAAGAGCTTGGGGGATTTTCTCCTGTTCCCATATATTCTCCAGGAGAGAGTGGAGACGGATGGTAAGCAGAGTCCTCCTGCTTTATACACCCCAGCTGGGATTCCATCAGGCGTTGAGGTTTTGTTATTTTTCATCTGTTTGATGGCAGTAGCTACTTTATGCAGGGATGGAGGATAGCTGGGGTGGCTCAGCTCTGGATGCTGAGTAACCTGCTGGATAGTCAGGACATCCACATCGGTGTTTCGGTTGAGCAGTGAATGATAGTGCTCTTTCCAGCGTTGACGGATGCCTTCGTCTTTAATTAGGGAGTTCCTGTCGGATGAGCGGCGGGAGGCCGCGCCGTCTGTGGTTGGACCATAGATTGTTTTTATGTTCCACGTATTTTTTTAGTCCAATATTCATTCTTCATTTCCCCAAGTTTGCATTGGACCATTGTCTTCCGCTGGAGGAAAGTAGCAGCTATGGTCTAAGACTGAAGGTTGTTTTTCCATTCAATGGAAACGTTTACCAGAGAGGAGTATGTTGATTTCCTGGTTATTTTCATCAAACCATCCTGGTTTTTCCTTTTGATCAGGCCGAGGGTCTCGGGACAGGTTTTGGCCATCGTTGAGGATACCCCCTTCAGCACTCAGACTTAGGTTATTTGTTGTTGGGTTGTTTATCGGCCCATCGTCCAGCTGCTCTCTGAAAGAGTGTTCAACCGCTTGATCCTCCAGTCGCTTAGTGTTAAAACAACTTCTGGAGGCTTGTTGCCTTCACCGTATTGGGGCGACGTGAAGAGAGAGTTTGTTCTGACGAAGCAAAGATCTGTCTCACAGTGGTCTAAGTCGGCGTAAAATGCCTCCTGGATGCCTTCCTTTGCATCCAGTGTTCGGGCGTATGCACTGATGAAGGAGGCATGACGTAAGCCATTTTCAGTGGGACTCAGAGTGTCTTGAGGCGCTCGTTGGCGTCGATAGGCATTTTAGTTAGTCTACACAAAATGGACTGGCGAAGGGCAAAGCCAACTCCGTAAATGCAGTTTCTCTCCGCAGCAGGATTACCCTTCCATAAGAGGGTATAACCAGACCCCTGTTCTGTGAGTCGACCCTCGTCTGGGAGCCGGGACTCACTAATGGCTGATATGTCGATGTCATACCTAGACAGTTCTTTTGCCACAAGGTCAGTTTTCATCCAGGACAAAAATTCTCCTAGAAACTACCGCTAAATAAACCTCACCACCACACAGTCGAGAAAGTCACACCAACTTGTAGCTTGTCCTCAAGTTTTCTCTCTTAACTCTTCATAAAATAACGTGAAAGGGTTTATTACGACGTATAACAGGATCTTCAACCTTTGGGACTGTGTCAAGTGGTTTAATCTTTTTTTGGTTTGACTTATTGAGTGTACGATTTAATGAATGTCTTAAGATATGTCTCATGGTCGTACTGTCCTTGATATGTCTCATGGTCGTACTGTCCTTGATATGTCTCATGGTCGTACTGTCCTTGATATGTCTCATGGTCGTACTGTCCTTGATATGTCTCATGGTCGTACTGTCCTTGATATGTCTCATGGTCGTACTGTCCTTGATATGTCTCATGGTCGTACTGTCCTTGATATGTCTCATGGTCGTACTGTCCTTGATATGTCTCATGGTCGTACTGTCCTTGATATGTCTCATGGTCGTACTGTCCTTGATATGTCTCATGGTCGTACTGTCCTTGATATGTCTCATGGTCGTACTGTCCTTGATATGTCTCATGGTCGTACTGTCCTTGATATGTCATGGTCGTATGGTCGTACTGTCCTTGATATGTCTCATGGTCGTACTGTCCTTGATATGTCTCATGGTCACTGTCTGTCCAATTAACCTATCTCATGGCCATCCTGTCAATAACCTATCTCATGGCATCCGTCAATAACCTATCTCATGGCCATCCTGTCAATAACCTATCTCATGGCCATCCGTCAACCTATCTCATGGCATCCTGTCAATAACCTATCTCATGGCCATCCTGTCAATAACCTATCTCATGGCCATCCTGTCAATAACCTATCTCATGGCCATCCTGTCAATAACCTATCTCATGGCCATCCTGTCAATAACCTATCTCATGTCCATCCTGTCAATAACCTATCTCATGGCCATCCTGTCAATAACCTATCTCATGGCCATCCTGTCAATAACCTATCTCATGGCCATCCTGTCAATAACCTATCACAGGATGTAAACACGACCCACCAATTTCCTCTGGCGCATCTTTCGTTATTTGTCAAAGTTCATCCTAAGTTCACTCTCTCTCTCTGGGTGTAAATATGGTAATAAGGGTCATTTGGAAGCCTTTCAACTCCTACACTTTATTTTTACTTGTGCAGTTTTGATATTTTATGACGTGTGTTCCCTCAGTCCTTGTCGAGTGGGAGTCATCAGGGGGTAAGAGCCTTGGTATAAAGGTCGTCCGTGTCGTCAGGTTGTTATCAGAGTCAGGAAGTTGGTTCAGAAAGGTCAGTTCAGGCAGAGGTTGGGTATCATGTCAAGCCATATTAGTATGATGGAAGTATAGTAAATGTGATCACCCAACCCAACCCACGTAACCTAACCTAACCTAACCCACGTAACCTAACCTAACCATGCCAAACCAAACCAAACCTATACAATTCATCACCTTTTTCCTCCTCATCTCCACAAAACAAAGAACTTTCCCCTAAAATTGTCTCACTCGATATTCAACTCGACTCGTCTTGCCTAATTTTGCCACATGTTAGTCATATGCTTTTAAAATAACCCATCAAAATCTCCTTAGTACTTCATGCATATTCAATGAGGTTCGATTTAGAAAAAAAAGTTACCGAGTTTGTCACCTTGACGTAGAGCACAGAACATCAGCTTAAACTATGGGAAGAGGGTATTAAGAGCGACGCTGTTTGTGGTCTTTTGTCTTTATGGATATTGATTTGTTTGTTTTTTGAGAGAGAGAGAGGCATTACGATACAATATAAATAATAATAAACACTATTTCCTACAACTCAAATATTTATAAAAAAACATTTTATATTTACTAAGCCAAAGTGAAGATTGTAAATAAAGAAAAGTGAAAAACTTTCAAGGAAAACCAAGAGTCAAATGGATTTGCTCACAAAAATAAACCTGGTCCGCGCCACACACACGGTCAGAGGTCAGGGGTCATCCACAGGCTGCTAAAATATTAATCCCTTAAAAACCTAACAGTGCTTCTCTTCCTGTTGGCTACATTAGTGTCCAAATTGCTTTGTTGTTCAGAAGTAAAGTTAGTTAACTTTCCTTGAAACTTAATATCTTGTTTTATTTAGCTTGTAAAAGCACAGCAGGATATATATATTTTCTTTCGTTCATTCAGAGGATAAAAAAAAAATATTTTTCATTCCATTTCAAAGAGAATGTTCTATTCAGTTTGAATAAAAGCGGTGAATTCATTACTTAACAGATATAACATGTTTTTATTCATGTTTTCAGAACTGTGACTACAATTATATATAACACGTAATTTTAGGCATTATTCATCTCAACAAGATAAATAATTATAAGTATTAGTTAGTGTAAATAAGTTCTCATATCAAAACATTTACCGTTATGGTTAAGTTAAACAACAAGCTTTACTAAGTACCTTTCTCTTAAAAAAAGTGTCATGAATCTGATTTAGCCTGAGTCATGGGCTGAGCCATACGTCTTTTATTGAAGTTCCTCAAACGAGGTCATTACCTAGTCAGGTCATTACCAAAAGTTGTATGACGCCGCTCTAAACTTCCCGTTCACTCAATGACCTTCATTATGAGAGATCCTCAAAGATTCGAAAGTTAATTGTGTATTCTTGATAAGGATAAAGGTGTCAAGTGCTGTAGCAGCTCCGTCACATGTGAAGGCTGTCGTCACCACCTACAGGAGTCGGTAGGATGACTTATGTGGAGGCCCTCGTGGGGGTCCTCGTGTGGGGGTCCTCGTGTGGGGGCCCTCGTGTGGGGGTCCTCGTGTGGGTCCTCGTGTGGGGGTCCTCGTGTGGGGATCCTCGTCTATTATTGGCCGCCAAAGACCACTATCTTGACTGTAAGGCCCCAGACAGAAAGCATTTAGTTACACAATATTTTCTCTGCAATTTCAACATTATTTTGGTCGTCATATTTGCGTGGCAGATAATATGAACCAGAGGTGTGTTCTTGCTACTTCAGGTAACTAAAATATTGACTTGAATTGATCCTTTTAGATTCGGTGATCAGGTGAGTATGACGGTCACTACTGAGCCCCGCCCATAACAAACGCTGAGGTTAATTAGTTTCTCCCCGTGCCAGGAAGAGGATGAGCACCAGTGTCCTGTAATGTCCAGTCCTTGCCAAGAATCTCGAGTCATGGCGGCCACACACACACTTCCACTCCCCAAAAGCCTTAAAGATCCGGACGATTATATTTTTATGGCACAATAATAAATACTAATAAATTGCCCCAAAACAACCTTCGTAAATAAGCTTGCTTGAAACATGATAGTTAAGGACGTGATCTTCTCGTAAGGTGATTCTCTCGTAAGATGATCCTCTCCTAAGAACACTCGACCACGTAATACAAAATACGTTGTTAGAAGAATGTTTCCTCATCATAGTCATCTAAGGTTCGAGTCTCAAGGTCCCGTAACTAATAATAATCCTCAAGGTGGGTTTTCGCCACACTCTGGAGGCAGGGTTGTGTTCCGTCTCATGCTATCCCTTCTGGCGTCTCCGGTTACCATGACAATTTAAAGCTGCTATCCTTTGAGTGTTCGGGTACAGGTGTAGGTGTCCATGGCGTCGTGCTGCTGAGTACGTCATGCTAGGCGACCACAGCACCGACACCTGGCAACACTCCTCGACTTAACCATATTCCACTTCACCCTTATTATATTACACATGTTTTGATCACTCACACCTGCCCAATCACATGTCTTCTGTCTGTTATACATAAAATGGTAAAATCTTTATTATGGTAACTTGTAAGAATATCTTTTTTTATTCTATATTTATATTATTTAACCCAAATCATCACTAGTTGGTTTACAGTGCCAAATTATTTTCAAACAGTATTAGAGCAAATAATATTGGACATAATGCAGCAACAACTATGGTAATTGAATTTCATTGGAAGCCGCATTAAATTTTATCATAGTATTATTATGATAATCCACCGGGAATTATGACATTACCAAAATACTGATCATACGAAATTATATTATTATTATTATTTTAATGTTCTGTGCTTATGATTCCCCTGGAAGTGAACAAGCGGTGTAGCCATCAACTCTATCGGAATTCTCTTAAGTAATTCGTGGCAGACAACACATCCATATTGAGATTAACTTAATGAAACCACAAGGAAAAATAATTACTATTGCGTATTATTAGTCACCTTGATGTTTCTCAGTGTGTGTGTCCGAGTGTATCTTAAGCTGGTTCACCTCAAGATTAGACACCGCACGTTATTTAACCTAACCTAACCTAACCTAACCTAACCTAACCTAACCTAACCTAACCTAACCTAACCTAAATTTATAGTCAGATATGATGTTACTGTGTTCGAGTACTATGCAATAAAGTCTGTTCATAGAGATTGTTGCTTTCAAATCGGATATTGCAAACTGCATTCTCGTTCCGCACCAATTGTTATGATGGAGAAATAGATAATGTCATCCAGATATAATACTATTGAGTTAACTTAATAATATCCCTATTAAATTTCGCTTCTATTACAACTGAACAAACGACATTATTGTTGAAAATATTAACACTAACATGATAATAATTCATATATGATAAATTCGTTTTAATATTCTAAAGTGAGTAATAAGGTTTATCAATTACTGATATTATAGAAGGTGAAATGATATTCAACACCTATCATCACTTAATACTGCTATAATTCTCAGAGTTGAGTACCAGGTATTACTAATTATTAATACAGTATTAGACTTAAAACGATAATAATTCAAATCACATCCCGTATAATCTGAGTTAATAACCTGAGACGATTATATCAATGAATAAAATAGAAACATTAACCATATTTAAAGTCATTAAGGCGACCGTTAAGATAATTACAGAAACTGAGGAAGTGTTAGGTTAGGTTAGGTTAGGTTAGGTTAGGTTAGGTGAGGTGAGGTGAGGTGAGGTGAGGTGAGGTGAGGTTAGGTTAGGTTAGGTTGGGTTAGGTTAGGTTAGGTTAGGTTAGGTTAGGTGAGGTTAGGTGAGGTTAGGTTAGGTTAGGTTAGGTTAGGTTAGGTTAGGTTAGGTTAGGTGAGGTGAGGTGAGGTGAGGTGAGGTGAGGTGAGGTGAGGTGAGGTGAGGTGAGGTGAGGTGAGGTTAGGTTAGGTTAATGATGATACAAGTGATACTGAGTGTTTGTCTGTCTGTCTGTCTGGAAGTTTCCTACTAATTCATCTTTGACTTCCACCATCGTTCACCTTTGGCATGTGGGGTGATGGCTCTGATGTGGTGGTTCTGAGTGAATGGTTTTTTTCATTTATTTACACAGGACGCAATCATTCTGCCAAATTTTAAAATAGATATGCTAGGCCTCACCATTTCCTCTAATATGTCATGGAAGCCACACATCCACAACAATGCTAAAGCTGCCTCCCGAAAGCTGGGAATGCTGTACAGAGGTCGTAGCTACTTCACTCCTGAGCAGTTGCATCAAGTTTATAAGGGATTCATTCGTCCTAACTTGGCGTACTGCTCTCATCAACAACCAGTCCTTCACTTCCCTGTTCCTGGGATTCTTTCCATGTTCAGTGTGTGAGTGAGCTCCAACATATCATTCCTGTATGCTCACTCAAGTTGTAATACACATCTCTTATAACAACACCTCAGCTTTATTTATATTCCCTTTAGTTGAAATTTATTATCAATCACTTCCTTCATTCCTCATTCTTCTCCCGTACAGAAATTCCTGCCTTTACGTCTCTTGATCTACATAAAACTTACAATTCTATATATGAAGAATATTCAGTTAACTCATACTCAACTAATTATATTTTCATCTTTTTCACTCATGGTACACAAACAGGATTAGCTGGAGTGTAGGTCACTTGTCAGTTACAATGCCTTTCCGAGAGAATGTTGTTATGTATACTTCCTCTTCTCCATCACAGGATTAAAACAAAATGTTAAAAAAAGCTGTAAAAAATTGCCAAGTGCATTAAAGTTATGTTATTATCAAAAGAAAAAAAAAGAGACAAATGTAATCCAAGTTTAAAAAATTGCGGGAGTGATGTTATTAAAATAAAAACGAAAATGTAGTCAACAATCCCACCGCTGCCACCATAACAAGTTTATCCCCGTGATCACAGGCCCAACTACGCGGGCTTCCCGACGGTCAGGAAGCCACCAGCCCATGAAGCTTTTGAAGGGCGTTTAAATTTAGCTCTCGGCATTTTCGTGAGGGCCGCCAAAATTATTGGTGGTGAAAACTGTGGCTTTCAACATTTTCGTGATGGGTGCAAATATTATTGGTGGTGAATACTAGATGGTGTGAAGTCTCCAGTTTCACACACACACACACACACACACACACACACACACACACACACACACACACACACACACACACACACACACACCCTCACTGTTAAAATCATAATCAAACCACAATTTTTTTCGCTTGTGTATGTGTGTTTGAGTGAGGAACCATGGCAACACGAGGACAAAATGTGCTGTTTCTACTACTCTGCAGAACTACTAACAAAGGAGGCTGCGGTGGTGGCGACACAGCTTAAAGCGACACAGCAACGGTAAAGAAGATCAGGTCCGGGTTCTCAGAGATTTGTACATATTTTGTTTCCCCATCTGGCCGGGAAGGAGAGAACGCATCTAGCTACAGTTAGGGAGTGTAATTTCCTCGTCATACTTCTCACAGCTCGACATGATAACACTTAGATTTTTAGAAGAATTTAATAATTTTTTATACTGACTGTAGATGATATAGTGTATTTAAATTATATGTGGTATGGGCTACAGAACACCATCACTGTGTATTAATCTCTCTCTCTCTCTCTCTCTCTCTGCTACATACAGTGAGTAAGTCAGATATATACCTTCTCACATATGTAGTTTGGTCAGAAGAGTTCACGGAAAAAAAAGTGTTTCATAGCCTGCAAAATAACAAGAGTAGAGAGAGAGAGAGAGAGAGAGAGAGAGAGAGAGAATTATAGAACGATAGTAAGAGAGAAAGAAGACAGGAAGCGTCATACATTTGGGACTCTCGTACGTGCTATGTTGTGTGCAGTGCTTGAGAGTATAACGACCCCTGTCTCCATAAACACAGTCCACATCTCTCTCTCTCTCTCCATAGACCCTCCTCCTCCTCCTCCTCCTGCTCCTCCACTGTATCTCCCTTTACTTGTTTTCCTCTCTCCTTCCCTCACACTCACTGTCCCTCACCTATAGTACACAAAAAGAGGACTCAGTGACTCGCCCGAGGTAGGTCAGCTGGGACCCTCCTTGATGGACTGGACCAAAACAAACTACAGTTGAGCATCGCCGCGCCCTGAGACTCTCGCCCCCCCCCACACCACCCGGTCAAAACATTGTCCTGGACGTAAATAATTCTTTAATATTTTCAATTGTGTTCTATTAATGCTGGTTTTGTATTTGAAGAGATGATGGAGCGTATATTAGTATTATCTGTGTGTTTGGTTAAGGATATTATTATTATTATTATTATTATTGTTATTATTATTATTATTATTATTATTATTATTATTATTATTATTATTATTACTATTATTATTATTACTATTTAATTGGTTATATTTTAATAGATTTCTTAGACCTTACCGTGGGCTGTTAAAGGCTTGGCCAAAAATACATTACCTTAAAATTGGAGGCATGAAAGAGCTTTAAATTCTCTTACTTAAAAGTGTGGTCCGATTAATTTCAAAATGAACACTGTGACTCCTGTTGTCTCGGTAGGGTTGTCAAAATCCTTCGTCCGTTGTGTTATATTGTCTCACACGAAATCGTTTATGATAATTATTTTGGAATGAGTGTACCTCGTCATGTCAGCTGATGTCCTCGGGTAATTGTAAACTGTATGTTGTGCAGTTATTAATCACGTGTACAGCGTCAGGAGGAGGTGGAGGCCTGGTCACTGTCTTAGATCAGCAGTTGGTCAGTTGTTTGAGGTTTGGGGTTGTCTTGCGTGGACCTATTGCTACTACCTAGAGGTTAAGACGTCCTGATCACTCCTGACCCATTGAGTGACTTAATGTTCACACGTAACTTGAATAACAGTTTACAAGACTGGTGAAGTAAACGTTGAATTTCACTGTTCTGATAAACTGTACACCTTATGACAGCTGACCACATCCATATTATCAAATAAAATATTTAACATTGATCAAAGCTAATGTTGTATCGACGATTTATTAAGCAACACTAACAGGAAAATTATTCTATATAATTCATCAACTAAACTCCATCTTCTAGACAATAAATGACTTAGGAACCATGAGCTAAGAAGACTGTTACCATCATGAGGCTCAGGGCTAGAGACTACTGACACTTGTATATAGATAAATTAATTCTTAATCATCTGTTGACTGAAACTTTTGTAAACTCACAATGTTTAATCCTGTCATCAGTCCGTACTGAGTATATTTTGCCCCATATTTACACAGCATCGCTCTCATCTGTTATTTACACAGTGCCTCGGCCAGCACTCACCTGTGTTGCCCTGTGTGTGATTACAGTGTGAGCAAAATGAATGTGTTTTTACCGGCCATGTGTGTCAGGTACGCTTTAATAATGTACTATGATCCTGCTTACTACTTGTGTGGGTCTATTGTTGTTTTGGACCTGTTGTACCTGTACCTGTGTTTGCACCTGTACCTGTGTTTGCACCTGTACCTGTGTTTGTACCTGTACCTGTGTTTGCACCTGTACCTGTGTTTGTACCTGTATTGTCATTTCTGAATTGATAAATACAATAATATGAAGACTGACATAAAATAGAAGACGTCGCTACACTACAGCCTGACGTGAGGGAGTTTCCTCTCTTGGGCCCAAACATTTTCAAACATTCGCGTGGGAACACATCCAACTGGCTCGGCTTGACAGTATAAAGATAACGGTGGAAAATACAATACAACTTTTCTGTGCTGGATAGGCTCTCTTATCCACTCTTGAAAAAGGAAAATTTACACAAATACCTTTTAAAAAAACTGGATGCCGATTGTTAGAGCTTCGTGAACTTCTGCAAACTCATTATGGTATTTCACTGCCATCTTGATCACTTGGTTGTCGATGAAGTCAAAAGATTAGACATGTATTTACATACCAGTCTTCTACCATGTCCTGTAGGAGGCGCTGCCCCCCTAACTTCGGTGTCGCCTCCAGCTGAAACTAAGTTGATCACCCTTAAATATACACAAACACAGTCGTCATTAATGGACATACCCGAGAGGTGGCGAGGAGTGGCCCTCAGGCTGTCTACCTCACTCTTCATCAACGACAGGGTGAAGGGCACTACACTTACCTCCCCCCCACCCCCCTTTAGGTAGGTGCAGTGAGAGACAGGTTGGACTGGAGGTGTCTCACTTTCTCCCTGGAGGAAAGAGTGAGGGGCAGACGGGAGGAAGTTAGATTACACAACAAACAGTGAGAGAAGAGGAGGAAGGAAGGAGATAGGAGGGGAGATGATAGAGGAAGATAACAGGAGGAAGAGGAACAGAGAAGAATAAAAGCCAGGTAGAAGAAATGTAGAGAAAGAGTTACAAATTATCAACACAAGGTGAGAGAAAAAAATTACCTTGCAATACCTACGTAGGTGAGAACAAGGGAAGTATGATCCCTCACAACACAGTTTTTCATGTGTCTGGAACACCGTATATTCTTGAGTGACTTCCTTCAGGTACTAAGCTGTCATATTAGCCAGTCTTGGTGAAGCCTCTATCAGCTAGGTGAAGCATCAGTCATCAAGGTGAAGCCTCAGCTAGGAAAAATAATCACCAGATGATCCCAGACCCTAGAAGGTAAACTCTTTAGGGTATCGTTATCATCAAATATATTTCTTAACTCGGAGATCTTTAATTAACTCCCAAAGGCTTAGTCCTCAAGCTCCTTCCCAGCCACCGTGACCCAGCTTGGTGGTGGGGGATGGTGAGGGGGTGGGGTGGAAGGGAAGGGTGGAGGGGAATGGGGACTGAGGGGGGGGGGAATGGGGGGTGAGGGGACACGTCTACGCACCAGCCCCTTAACTTGACCCAAAACCCATTTACAATTCAATTAAGCTGAGCCGCCCTGAGGAGCGATGCGTCACGGGTCCCGAAATATGGGTTGTGTGAGGCCTAGACTAGACCCGACCCTCTGAGAACCAGAAGTTGTAAAGGAAGGCCCAACGTTGGTGGAGCTCAGGTGTTGACAGGGAAGGGGAGAAGAAGGGAGGGGTAGGGGAGAAGGATGAAAGGGTAGGGGAGGAGGAGGAGGGAAGGAGGGAAAGGGTAAGGAAGAAGGAAAATAGATGGAGCCGGGGTAGGAGGCAGGATGAAGACAGAAGGATGTGACGGCGGTCATAGCAGGGAAGGAGATGTGCTGGTCGGGACGCAGGCTGAGTGGGGCAGCTGTAATTATCTCACACACCATCACTGGCTGACGTCCTAATGTCTCTTGCTTTCCACGAGAGAGAGAGAGAGAGAGAGAGAGAGAGAGAGAGAGAGAGAGTCCCTGAAAATGATTCTGTTTGGACATTATACAGTAAACGTATTTATTTTATACTATGATAAATATTAATATGGCTGAACCTTTTAGGAGCTGCAACTGTCCAGAGAAAGTCGCCCGATTTTTGTATTTATTTATTTATTTATTTTTTAATTTTAACGTTTAAGTCCCATGACCAAGGAGCACAACCTCAGCGGCGGAGTGGTAAGCGCTTCAGTGAGCAAATCTAATGGCCCACGTTCGATACCATCAGCCCGCTTGGTGTTTTCTTAGAACAGACTGTTTGATGGCGTAGTATATATGTGTGACCTTACAACTAACAAGAAGTGCTCTCTAGCTCATAACACGTACTAACGGGGAGCGTTCATGGTTACTTTAGGGATATATCAGCAGATGAGACATAAAAGAGCAAAACAAATTACTGTTTCTTCCTTTTAAATAAAAAAGGAATCGGTGAAACAAAGAAAAAAAACACAAAAACTCAGTTATAACTTCTACATATTTGTAACACAAATCAAAACAATAGGCCATAGTAAGAAACATAATGGAACAGAAAAATAAGGAGGTTTAGTGCTCACAGTTCATTACCTAGACAAGAGATTTAGTCTCAGAGGTGAGTTTTAAAGGTATGGAATGTAGTGTGTTGTGATGGAGGGAGTATAGCATTACACACACACACACACACACACACACACACACACCTTTCCTCTATCCAGCACCAGCATCAAACACTCAAATAGTCCTCAGGTTCTTGGTCGGAAAATCATGGTCAATATATTAACTAATACTAGATTTCAGATTCCATCCTGTCGCTTGATACATCCATCCTGTCGTCTGATATAATCAATCCTACCTCCTTGTACACCCATCCTGCCCTCCAGAGTCATCCATCCTGTCGTCTGGTATATCCATCATGCCACTTGAGGCACAGACTCCGGACAACACACCCAGATATTAGCCGAGGCCACTCTACAGTGGTGGACCATTTATCAAAGGACCACTCTGAGTGTGGCTGTGATGGATGGAGGCTTCATCCAAGGGTCACTATACCTGTGTGTGTGTGGGAGGGGGGGGGTATTGTGTGTGTGTGTGTGTGTGAGAAAGTAGTGTGTGTGTGTGTGTGTGTGTGTGTGTGTGTGTGTGTGTGTGTGTGTGTGTGTGTGTGTGTATGTGTGTTTGGACGTTAATGGGCTGTTATGTGCGTCAGAAGTGCTATAAATGTTATAGATTGCTCACAGCAGAGTGGTACGTGGTCGTTTTATGAGTGTGTTACTGTAGGAGGTAGTGGCTAGTGGCTGTGTTCTGTCTGGTCACTAAATTATTATTATTTTATATGATTTCCGTTGTAAAAAAAAAATCGTTTTATAACTCCTTTTACGGAATATAAGGGTGACATAATAAAGAGGTTAGTTTATGTTAGATTGGGTTAAATTGAGTTAGGTTAGAGTAGGTTAGGTTAGGTTAGGTTAGGTTAGGTTAGGTTAGGTTAGGTTAGGAGAAAATGTCTCCGAGAATAAGTGGAGGGTGAGACTCAAGGTCTAGGCTATGGAGTGGGGGAGGAGGGGCATGGAGGGGGAGGTGGAGGAAGAGGAAGGAAAGAAGGGCGGTAGAACAAAACTCACGAGAGGCTGACGAGCTAAACACTTTATTCTTGTTATCTGGGGTGTGTATGTGTCCCTGTGTGTGTGTGTGTGTGTGTGTGTCTGTGTGTGTGTGTGTGTGTGTATGTGTGTGTGAGCCCTGCGTGTGTCTGTGTGTGTGATGTGTGTTTAGTAAGATGCTAAAATTCACACCAGTAAAAGTAGGTCTCGAGACAATTTTACTTCAGATCTCGGTCTCGGCTTTCGATCTCGGAGTGCATCTGGCTGGCTTCATCATCATCATCATCACCTACAGTCCCTGATTCACCCGGCACCGGATGTCTGTCTCCTCATCCTTAAGGGGAGGATATTTACACCTGGGCTTTGAGAATCCAGAGACCGATTTATATTATGGCAGGTTTGAGTGACGTCGTGTTGGAGAGAATATTGAGGTAGGGGGAATTAGAGGAGGAGAGAATAGAATTACCACATATTACGTAAAAGGAAGTTCACGAGAGAGAGAGAGTGAGAGAGAGAGAGAGAGAGAGAGATGAGTTTTGGGGAGGTCTGCTAGAATAAGAGTTACAGTCTGTTGAATTGCCTTATTTCATTCCCCTTAATCCTACGTTCATTCCGCTAATCCTACGTCCATTCCCCCTAATCCTACGTCCATTCCCCCTAATCCGACGTTCATTCCCCGAGATCTTCCTTACATGAACAAGTTTTTACTTTCGTCGTCACCGGAACTGCGAAAACCAGAATTTTACCGTAGACGATGAGAGACCACAAGGGATTATATACAACACACGGTCGGGCGGAGGGATACACACTCAGAGAAAATACGTAAACAAAAATCCTTGGAGGGAATCCTTGATGTACATTCAGTAAGGAAGAAAAAAATAAAAATTACTGGTGCTTAGGGGAAATTCATTCACGGAGGGAAAATATAGATGTAGGAAAGGGATTAATGAATATATGAAGAGGTTTAAGTGATGATGTTTTTAGTGGTGTTTGATCCGATATAAAGTGGTTTTGAACCCGACTAAAATCTACTTTTTTTTTTACGATAATTTATTCTAAAATCTACGAAATAAGAATGATAAACAAGTGAGGTGTTGTAGGGAGATGTGTTGATGTTCATTTGTTTTTAAAAGGTGTTTGAAGACATGAAAAGGTTTTAATTCTTATTTAGATCTATTTATTAAGAGAATTCAAAGGAGATTCCACATAACTCGTCGTGATTTCGGGTGTAAATTTTTTTTTTCTTTTAGATGAGAATGACAGAAACTTTTGGTGGGAGGCTTAAGGAAGGGATTAAACTAATACTTATTTGTTAGGAAGTGTTAATCTAGATAATCCGAGGTTGTAATCTCTCTCTCTCTCTCTCTCTCTCTCTCTCTCTCTCTCTCTCTCTCTCTCTCTCTTCCTTCATAAGACGGTCAGCAGGCAGTAAAATGATCAATGCACCTTTTTTATAGCGCGAGGTATTGGGATATCCGCCCATCCAGCCCCACCAACTGTGATATTGAACTGCCACTACCACCACCACCACCACCACCACCACCACCACCACACCACCACCACCACCACCACCACCACCACCACCACCACCACCACCACACCACCACCACCACCACCACCACCACCACCACCACCACCACACCACCACCACCACCACTCCACACCCACTACCACTACCACCACCACCACCACCACCACCACCACCACCACCACCACACCACCACTACCACCACCACCACCACCACCACCACACTACCACCACCACCACCACCACCACCACCACCACCACCACCACCACCACCACCACCACCACCACCACACCACCACCACCACCACCACAAACATCACCATCTATCAAAAAGAGTTGACAGGTGACGTCTCCCTCACCCTCGCCAGGCTCAATGCTACACACACACACACACACACACACACACACACACACACAATAAGTCGCACATAACTATATAACTATTCCTCTACTGAAAATCGTATCCTCAACCAATGATAAAAAGCATCTCAGCTCCTCCATGTTGTTGCAGCCAGGGTAGTTTCCCCTCTCTCTCTCTCTCTCTCTCTCTCTCTCTCTCTCTCTCTCTCTCTCTCTCTCTCTCTCTCTCTCTCTCTCTCTCTCTCTCTCTCTCTCTCTCATATTTTCCTCAAAAGTTTAAATCTAACACCTTTACCCTTCCTGTCAAAGAATGGTAGAGAGAGAGAGTGTGTGTGTGTGTGTGTGTGTGTGTGTGTGTGTGTGTGTGTGTGTGTGTGTGTGTGCGTGTGCCCTTGACACCATCATGTTAAGTGGGAGAAACAAGCAATAATAATACCAGTTACTACAACTACTACAATCATCATTACTACCACTGTCACCATCACTACCACCATTATTAGCATAAACTACTACCACCACCACCACCACCACCACTCTACCACCAACATTAATACCACCACCACCACCAGCGGGTCATAACCTCTTAGATTTATCGGTTAATTACCCGAGCAGGTGATCAACGTGCCCAATTAATGATCATCTCAATGGTGCACTTGGACCTCCGCCAGTGTGACCCCACCCCCCTCCCTCCCTCTTTCCCCTTACCCTCTCCTCATCCTCCCTCCTCCTCCTTCCTCATCTCCTCCCCCTTACATCCCCCCCCCTCCCCCTCAGACATACCCCGGATATATTATACAGAATTTAGTGGTATATTAAGGCTAATGTTGTGGGGTATAATGTACTGGGTTCTGAGGAAGGGTAAGCCAGGGAGGGAAGGTACGTGGCTTGGTGTCTGGTTAGGTTAGGTTAGGTTAGTGTGTGTGTGTGTTCATTTGTCGATGTGTCTGTCTGTGTCTTTGTCTAAATAAAAATAATTCACAATAGAGTTCGATTTTTTTTAATGTAGTTTACTTAACACTTAACACTGTCTATAAGTAAGTTACCACCTCCAGTACTTACACTTAACACTGTCTACAACTAACTTACCACCGCCAGTAGCATCACACAACCCCTCGTAACTCACACTAACGGGGTTATATTAAGCTGATTAGAACAAACTTATTTTACTTGAGTTTAGTTAACCTGGTTTATGTTAGCGGGAGAAAGTTAGGTTCAGGTTAGGTCAGGTTAGGTTAAGTTAGGTTAGGCTAGGTTAAGTTAGGGTTAAGTTAGGTTAGTTTTGGTTCGGTTAATATTCTTATTTTTTAGTATACCAGTTTACAAATAAGGCTAAACGGCAATAATTTTTTTCCTGCTAATTTACGTTGTACTAAATTACCTCAATTGGTGAAAATTCCGCATTAATGTTGATTTAGCCTTTTAATTATATATATTTCTAATTAATTATTTTTTTATTGACTTGTTAATATCGATATAAAAAACTGAGTATGACGCACGAGAGCAGTGACGTGAATGGAAGCACTAAACCTGCCGAGCCCCTGTAAACGCACTAGTGACAGTGAAAATGGCTTCCATAGACCTGTGGGCTCGTTAGGTGACTGTATTGATATACTAAACTGCATACTGCGTCTTTCGGTGCACAAGGAGACAGTGTGGTTGGAGGTACTGTACACTCGACCGTATTCACTACTTCCCCCCAAAGTAAAGTTAGGTATCCAATTACAGCTGAGTGGAATGGATGTGTGATCTGGGAGAGAACCAGTGAGTGTGACCCTTAGGACAGGAGACGAGCACAGTACACACAACATAAATAAGCCACACACACAACACACACACACACACACACACACACACACACACACACAAACACACACACACACACACACACACACACACGAGCCAAACACAACATACACGCGCACACAACACAACCCTGAAAATAAAATCACTCTCAAAGCCATATGAAAAATCAATACTCGTAAAAACATTCACAAACACAACCTATAGAGAATAACAACAACAAAAAGAAACAATAAACAAAGGTAAAAAACTCATCTACACCACAAAAAAAAAAGTTCGAGGGGCAAACGGTACCCACCCACACCCCACCCCACCCACCCACCACCAACCCCATCCCACCCATTCCACCCATCCACATCACCCTCCAGCACCTAAAAACTCAACAAAAAAGAATAAAAACAAAGCCCCAAGAACAACAACAGGATGCAGTAACGCCATAAAACATTAGTCCCGAAGTTTTGATTCAAGATTTTTTCTCCCTCGTCACACACACATACAACATCACCTCTACATCAAGGGTCTACTGCCTGCCCCTCGCCTACAGCAACATACCACCTACAGCAACATACCACCTACAGCAACATACCACTTACAGCAACATACCACCTACAGCAACATACCACCTACAGCAACATACCACCTACAGCAACATACCACTTACAGCAACATACCACCCACTACATCTATCAACACGACCATCTACGAGCACACACGGTACAATCAAGCAGCCTCTGAAGCACTGAACACACTAACCATCATCAGTCATTTACACCCCAGGAACCACTTCACTCCTCCCTTCTCACAACTAATATCAACACAATATCCAAGTCACCCCTAACAAAAATTATCACTGTCAACTTGTGCAACTTCCTCCCTCGTTCCCCCCTCCCTCGTTCTCCCCCCTCCCTCGTTCTCCCCCTCCTCCCTTCCTCTTCCCCTCCCCCATCCCTCACCCCTCCCTCCCCGCCTCTCTAACACATAGTTGTTATTGTTATAGTTCAGTGTATCATTAAAATGCATTTACTTAACATTTACGTGAAGCAGCAGCAAGTAACAACCCTACCTAACTGTTTCTTGAGAGAGACTAGTTTGACCTAAAGAATTAAGATGTGACCGAGTTAAGGTCTCTCTCTCTCTCTCTCTCTCTCTCTCTCTCTCTCTCTCTCTCAGTGTTATGTACTCACAGTAATTGGATGACCTGGATCACTCTTGAAGATATCTCAATGGTAACTGAACATAACCTTTGAGATTTAGGCAAATTTCAGCTTTAAGATGGCTTTAAGACTATGTGTGTGTGGCTGTGTGCGTGTGTCTGTTCGTGTATAAATAAACACACACACACGCACACACACACACACACACACACACACACACACACACACACACACATCTGCCCAAGTAACCAAGCTTTTAAGAAATCTCCGAGGAGTGGCGCTTTGTTGACGTGTTACAGCGGAACAGGAAGGGAGGGTGGAGCCCGACCCCTTTCTCTCTCTCTCTCTCTCTCTCTCTCTGTGATTTTGATGTGGTGAATGATGGTGAGTGGTGAATGATGGTGTGTGATGAATGATGGTGTGTGATGAATGATGGTGAGTGATGAATGATGGTGTGTGATGAATGATGGTGTGTAGTGAATGATGGTGAGTGGTGAGTGATGAATGATGGTGTGTGATGAATGATGAAGTGTGTTGAATGATGGGTGTGTGATGAATGATGGTGTGTGATGAATGATGGTGTGTGATGAATGATGGTGTGTGATGAATGATGGTGTGTGTGATGAATGATGGTGTGTGATGATGATGGTGTGTGATGAATGATGGTGTGTGATGAATGATGGTGTGTGATGAATGATGGTGTGTGATGAATAATGGTGAGTGGTAGATGATGGTGTGAGATGAATGATGGTGTGTAGTGAATGATGGTGAGTGGTGAGTGATGAATGATGGTGTGTGGTGAATGATGGTGTGTGATGAATGATGGTGAGTGGTGAATGGTCATACATATCATACACCCCCCTCCCTCTCTTCCCCTCCCTCCCTCTCCCTCCCTCCTCCCTTCCCCTCCTTCCTCCCCCATCCCCACCACCCCTAACTCTCCCCTCCACACCCTCTCCGTCCCCCCCTCCTCCATCCTTCATATCCCCCCCCCATCCTCTTCACACCCTATCCCTCTCCACACCCCACCCCTCTATCCCCCACTCCCCCACCCCTACCCCTCCATAATGCCCACATAACAGCATATGGTGATAGAGTTTGGGGTCATCACAACAAAATTCATTAAAAAAAAAATACAGTATGTCGGAAAATAGTCACAATATATCACGACAAGAAATTAAATAACGTAAAAAAAAAAATCAACGTCGCTATAGGACATCAATATAGGACAAATTATCTATAGTATAAAAAAACCCATAGAAATATAGACAGTTACTAAAATATAAGCATAAATAGGAGTAATAGAATTTAAAGAGAAACTTACTATTATTTATGTCTAATAGCTATGTATGTGTATGTTTGTGTATGTGTATGTGAACGTGTGTGTATGTATAAAAGTCAGACCATTATCTTAACATCCCCGCCATTACCATTAACTTAACATTAATACCATCATTCTCTTGCCCTCTTCCATTATCTTATCGTCCTTGCCCCTATCTTATTATTTCAACCATTACTTTTTCTATTCTTATCTTTATTACATCAAGTCTACCATTATCTTGTCATTATTATTGTTCCCACCATTATTTTACCATACTATTATCTTTCTACCATACCATTAATTCACTACCACACCATTTTCTCACTGTCATACCATTATCTCTCTACACTACCATTCTACACCATCATTCATCAATATTCAATCACCTTTTAATTATTTATCAATTACCTTTGCTATATTTTAGTTAATATCACCCTTTATCGGTCACCATCCCTCACCATAAATCACCATCTCTTTACTCTACCTCAGCCTCCCTTACCATTACTTGCTTCCCCCTTCACCATTTATCACAATCTGTCATCATTCCTCGTAATTCCCTGATCCTTCAAGACTATTCCTTACCATCTGTTACCATTCTACAAGACCCTCACCATCTACAAGTCCCATGTTAGGTTAGGTTAAGAATGAGAATCCTTAACACTTCCCCACCTCCTTAACTTAGAGTCTTGTGTCACTTAACTGTACCCAAGAGATCCATGTTTAAGTCCGGTTCAGGTACCAGCCATTGTCAGTTCCTGGTTAGCTGACGCCACTGACAGAAGATTGGCGCTGACAGTGCTGACTAAGGTTAGGTGAGGTAGTTGTGACTGACGTTATGAGGGAAATGGTAGGTGAGATTGACAACAGGTGAGGGAAGAGTGATAGCAGGTGAGGTAAGATTGATAACAGGTGAGGTAAGACTGACAACAGGTGAGGTAAGAGTGACAACAGGTGAGGTAAGACTGACAACAGATAAGATAAAAAAAAGAGTGACCTTAAATAATTCATAAAGAGTCAAAAGAGAGTAGCACAGAACAAGAGTGACGGGTATAAGAGCAACAAGCGGCAAAATTAGAAAGCAGCTGAGGGAGGGAATGGGGATTAAAGGTAAAGAGTGAATTCTGAGAGTGATGGGAGAGATGGTGAGAGTGATGGGAGAGGTGGTGAGAGTGATGGGAGAGATGGTGAGAGTGATGGGAGAGATGGTGAGAGTGATGGGAGAGATGGTGAGAGTGATGGGAGAGATGGTGAGAGTGATGGGATAGGTGGTGAGAGTGATGGGAGAGATGGTGAGAGTGATGGGAGAGGTGGTGGATGGATAGGTGGTGAGAGTGATGGGACAGGTGGTGAGAGTGATGGGAGAGATGGTGAGAGTGATGGGAGAGATGGTGAGAGTGATGGGATAGGTGGTGAGAGTGATGGGATAGGTGGTGAGAGTGATGGGAGAGATGGTGAGAGTGATGGGAGAGGTGGTGAGAGTGATGGGAGAGGTGGTGAGAGTGATGGGAGAGGTGGTGAGAGTGATGGGATAGGTGGTGAGAGTGAGTTATAGCCGAGCAAGACGTGGGGCCTGATTGGACACGGCACTGTTGATTTGTGGATGTGGGTGGGGTGGGTGGGGCCTGCCAGGGTGGGCGTGATTGGAATAAATAGCCCGATTTTTATGGGTGTTGATTAAGATTCGTCGAAAGGTTTCCCTGAAGATCACTGAGCGACCGAGAACCAGACGATAAACGTGCGGACGAGAGAGAGATTTCGTTATTTACATATCAAAGTCTTTCTCACACTCAACATTTACACATGTTTTAGATGTAAGAAAAAAACATCTAACGGATTATAAGGCTAGAAGGAAAGTCCGGTATATGGAGGGTTTACTGAAGGCACATGTAAGCCACTGGTGCAGTTTTCATCATATCCTCCGACCCTTTCCTCTTGGCCACGAGCCTGACTTAATCGAGTACTGTCCTGCCAATTTAGTCCGGTTGGTGATTTTACATTTTTCACGGGTGAGGTGCAGCTGTGAGAGGGCCAAGACTGATGGGATTAGGAGGTGGGTTACGTCTATTGTCTGTAATTATTATTTATGTTAAGTAATTCTGGTGAGTCATACGTGGAGTCCCGGCCAGTGAGTGTATCTCTGTGTGCTATGTGGCCTTCATGTGCTACGTGGCCTTCGTGTGCTATGTGGCCTTTGTGTGCTATGTGGCCCTCATGTGCTATGTGGCCGTTGTGGGCTATTTGGCTTTCGAGCACCACGTCCTGGCTACCACGTGGTCTTCTCACATCTGCTGATTGTTGTTCCTTCTGTCATCAATAACTAAATATAATTTACCTTTAACATCTGGCCACCTATTTGGCACCTCGCTGGGCAGACTGACACACACACAGACACACACACACACACAGACACACACACACACACACACACATACACACACACACACATACACACACACACACACACATACACACACACACAAGCAAAAACGATTCGTGAATTATAGTGTACGTTTATATACACATTACTTTGTGCTAATAGTTTAATCGTATATAATTATTTAAGACATTAGTAGTAGTAGTAGTAGTAGTAGTAGTAGTAGTAGTAATAGTCTCTGATACGTGTAGGCTGACGAAGTAAATTCACTCCGAAATTTGGCAGAATAACGAAAAGAATAATGACTAAAGAACGTATGGAAGGTGAGGATAGGTGTGGGGGAGTGGGTCAGGTAGATGATGGGGCTGCTTTATCACAAACTTTTTCTCTTGTAGGGGTAAGACGATTATAACTTGTTCGAAAATAGTTGGTAAGAGGATTTTTATAACACCTGTAAGGGGGAAGAACAGCGTGGAGTTAAATAATTAGTAGGGTGACTAAGAAAGGATTATACCTGAAGATTTGGCACCTTAGTTTATTTCACCTGATGATTAAATATTCTATAACGCTAACTGAGGGGTGGTTGGGTTGGGTTGGGTTAGGTTAGGGTAGGGTAGGGTAGGGTAGGGTAGGGTAGGGTAGAGTAGGGTAAGATAGAGTCGGTGACTAATTTCTATAGTAAACGACTTCTTCTAATAGGTGATGGACATATAACAAAAACTGGATCAATGGATGAGAGAAGTTCCAGGTATTACAGAATCTTATAGGAAATCTATCAAAGTGAAGACCGAACATAAAAGGAAAAAAAAAATCATAAATTCTACTTGAGGTGAATAAGGGCTGAAAGAGAATGGCATCAACTTTGTCGCGAAAGATTTTAAAATATCATCGACAACAAGAAAAATGTTCCAAGAAGTGGTAGAGAGAAGAAGTAAAAGTTGGAAATGAGGAGAGAGACAGAGAAATGAGATCTACAGTACCATTGTGAGTCTGAGAGAGAGAGAGAGAGAGAGAGAGAGAGAGAGAGAGAGAGAGAGAGAGAAGGGAGGAAGTTAGTTTAACCTTTGATGTATTCCATAACTAAGGTAGGGGTTTATCTGTGGTCTGGTGGAGAAGATGGGTAGATGGGTGGTGGGGTAGATGGGTGGTGGGGTAGATGGGGGAGGGTGGGTGGATGGTAGATGGGTGGGTAGATGGGTGGTGGGGTAGATGGGGGTAGATGGGGGTAGATGGGTGGTGTGGATGGTAGATGGGTGGTGGGTGATGGGTGGTGGGGTAGATGGGTGGTGGGGTAGATGGGTGGTGGGGTAGATGGGTGGTGGAGTAGATGGGGGGAGGGGTAGATGGGTGGTGGGGTAGATGGGGGGGAAGGAGTGGATGGGTCTTCCCCGTTTTTTCATTTTTTTTATTAGAAATGGGTTTTATGTTAGTAAGTTTTGCAGAAGTTGGGTAAAGTAGTGAGGAAGGGGAGGAACTTAAGTTTGTAAAGTATTGCGGGACTAACTTTGAGGCATATTTCTTCAGATGGAGAGAAAGAGTACCATCTGGCTTAAGCTGGGGATTTGTTGGGTCAGGATGCATAAACAAAATTTTGACATAGAACCAAGTTTGGTGGGATTAACCTATGTATGTATGTATGTATGTATGTTCATTCTTACCTTTGTTATCACTCACACAGACGAGTGAATAAGGCACTCACCGTCATCTGTATATTAGTAAGAGTATACATAACCGAACTCCGGAATGAATAATCACCACAATGTTGGTTAGGTTAGGTTAGGTTTGGTCAGGTCAGGTCAGGTCAGGTCAGGTCAGGTCAGGTCAGGTCAGGTTAGTACTGACATTATCCATTTATATTATGCAATTATGGATATCTAAATGATCGTCACTGTACACGAAATATTATCCACATACTTGCCACTTAATCCATCTTACATAAGTGGTAAAGTGGAGAACTCAACAGTATAAGTGGTATAAATGAACACTTTAATAATATAAGTGCCTAAGTGAATAATTTAATAGTATTAGACGGAAGAGTTAAGTGGCATAAGTGGTAAAGCGAGGAGTTTGGTAGAGCTAATGCAGAGGGAATGGATTTTTTTACTAATATTAATTATAAATTTTAAATTTTTAGCGTTGTTAATGGCATTCTAAAATTTTAAAGTGACGTGAAATATTCGTAGATACGTCCTCTGTGTGTACATGTATGTATGTAGTGTACTATATATGTGTGTATGTGCGTATATATGAATTTGCGTGTATGTACTGTACGTGTATGTGTGGTCAGGACAAATAGCCACGCTCTGTACACCTCACAGACTTGAGAGACGAACCTCCAGAAGAAGTAGCTGCAGCAGAAGGATTATAACTTGATGATGGGAAATTGAAGGATGGATCCCACTTCCCCAAAATAGTGATATCAGGAAGAGGTTTTTGTCACAGGAAGAATCTTGAGTGATGAGCCTCTAAGGGGGGGGGGTAATGGATGGGGGGGCGCATCTATGTCTCTTGTGGTGTTTGATAGTGCAGGTCTTTAGCCAGGTGAGAGGTGTGAATGTAGCAATGATGATAATAATAATAAAATATGATAATAACAACAACAACAATAATAATAATAATAACAATAATAATAATAATAATGACTAATAAAAACAAAAACTATAACAACATTATTAACAACAACGATAAAAATAACGATAATAACAATAACCCAATTCATTATCTCGAGTCTAAATTCACTTTCAATAAATTTTAATCATTACAAAACAATTAATCACCTGTAAAATTACCCTCAATTATCATTTTTTTTATCATAGTATTTTTTATCATGAATACTATACATAGCAATTACCTGTAGGCCAAAAGATAGTGAAAAATTATTGAATGTTTTGAGTCGTAATGATCCAGGTAGGATTTCAGGTAAGGTAAAGGTACTTGGATTTGTGTTACCTGGATTTAGTTAGGTGATGAGGGAAGGTATAGTACATTATCTCTTTTATATCCTTCTACTTCTTCCTTTCTTCTTCCTTCCCATCTTCTTCTTCCCCTCTTCTTCTTCTTCCCCTCTTCTTCTTCTTCCCCTCTTCTTCTTCTTCCCCTCTACTCCTTCTCCTCTTAGTCCTTTCCCTCTGTTTCTTTCCCTTTGCTCCTTTCCCTGTGTTCCTTCCTCTCTATTCCTTCCCCTCTGCTTCTTCCTTTCTTCGTCTTTCCCTCTTCTTCTTCCATCTTCTTCTTCTTCTTTTCCTTCCCTCTACTCCTTCCCGTCTGTTCCTTCACCTCTTCTCCCCCTTTTCTTCTCCCCCTTTGTTTCTTTCCTTCTATTCCTTCACCTCTCCTCCTTCACCTCTCCTCCTTCACCTCTTCTCCTTCACCTCTTCTCCTTCACCTCTCCTCCTTCACCTCTCCTCCTTCACCTCTTCTACCTGCTCTCCATGGACTCTCAAGCTTGGTAATGAGAATAAACACACAGGTGTTTACTGGGGCTTATATTTCCTTGCGTAGAGAGAGAGAGAGAGAGAGAGAGAGAGAGAGAGAGAGAGAGAGAGAGAGAGAGAGAGAGAGAGAGAGTCACCGGTTTTACACAACATCAATGCACTTTTCTGCTGTCATAATCATTTGCCAAACTTAACATCGCCATTCCACACTCTAACATTACTCTGTTCTCTTCACAGCAACATTATAAAGGTGTGTGTGTGTGTGTGTGTGTGTGTGTGTGTATGTGTGTGTGTGTGTGTGTGTGTGTGTGCGTGTAGAGGTATATATCGATTTCTACACCTGCCTTATATATCCGTTCTCCCCTACCCCCTCTCTCCCCTTCCCTCCACCCCTCACCAACCCCACACCCAGTACAGTAAGTTAGAAGGTTTCAGTAAAAAAACATCAATAGCCGGCGTAGGAAGGCTTTGTAATACCTGACTCGATTACTGTGTGTATGACTGATGTTGGCTACACTGTACAGGATTTTACAGACACTGACCATTATTTGTGCTCTCCATCAGTGTAAGGTTATTGCGTACAGTGTAATGACGTCATGTACAGTGTAATGACGTCACGTACAGTGTAATGACGTCACGTACAGTGTAATGACGCCGCGTATAGTGTGTTATTATGTACAGTGTAATGAGACGTCATGCATGCGTAAGGTTATTGTGTACAGTGTAATGACGTCATCTATAGTGTGTGTTATTGTGTACAGTGTAATGACGTCATGCATGCGTAAGGTTATTGTGTACAGTGTAATGACGTCATGTACAGTGTGTTGTTATTGTGTACAGTGTAATGACGTCATGTACAGTGTGGCAGTTATTGTGTACAGTGTAATGACGTCATGTACAGTGTAAGGTTATTGTTTTTATTAAGAATGTTATTGTGTATGACCCGATGGGTAATTTATATTCTGTACACTGCATTACTTCTACACTGCATTACTTCTTACACACTGCATTACTTACACACTGCATTACCTACACTGCCTTTTACTCTACACTGCATTACTTACACTGCCTTTACCTCTACACTGCCTTACTTCCTACACTGCCTTACTCTTACACTGCCTTACTCTACACTGCCTTTACTCTCTTACACTGCATTATTACTCTCTACACTGCCTTACTTCCTCTACACTGCCTACTCTACACTGCATTACTACACTGCATTACTCTACACTGCATTACTCTACACTTCCTTACTCTACACTGCCTTACTCTACACTGCCTTACTCTACACTGCCTTACTCTACACTACCTTACTCTACACTGCATTACTCTACACTGCATTACTCTACACTGCCTTACTCTACACTGCCTTACTCTACCGCATTACTTCCTACACTGCCTTACTCTCTACACTGCCTTACTCTTACACTGCCTTACTCTACACTGCCTTTACTCTACACTGCCTTACTCTACACTGCCTTTACTTACACACTGCCTTTACTCTACACTGCCTTACTCTCTACACTGCATTACTTCTACACTGCATTACTCTACACTGCATTACTCTCTACACTGCATTACTCTTACACTGCCTTTACTCTACACTGCACATTTCTACACTGCCTTACTCTACACTGCCTTACTCTACACCGCCTTTACTCTTACACTGCCTTACTCTTACACTGCCTTACTCTCTACACTGCATTACTTCCTACACTGCCTTACTTACACTGCCTTACTCTCTACACTGCATTACTCTACACTGCCTTACTCTCACACCGCCTTACTCTACACCGCCTACTCTACACTGCCTTACTCTACACCGCCTTTACTCTCTACACCCGCCTTACTCTACACAAGCCTTACTCTACACTGCCTATACTTCCTACACTGCCTTACTTCTACACTGCGTTACTTCTACACTGCCTTTACTTACACTGCATTACTTCTACACTGCATTACTTACACTGCATTATCACACTGCATACACTGCATTACTCTACACTGCATTACTTCTCACACTGCCTTACTCTACACTGCATTAATACTTCCTACACTGCCTACTCTACACTGCCTTACTCTACACTGCCTTACTCTACACTGCCTTACTCTACACTGCATTACTCTACACTGCCTTACTCTACACTGCCTTACTCTACACTGCATTACTCTACACTGCATTACTCTACACTGCCTTACTCTACACTGCCTTACTCTACACTGCATTACTCTACACTGCCTTACTCTACACTGCATTACTCTACACTGCATTACTCTACACTGCCTTACTCTACACTGCCTTACTCTACACTGCCTTACTCTACACTGCCTTACTCTACACTGCGTTACTCTACACTGCCTTACTCTACACTGCATTACTCTACACTGCATTACTCTACACTGCCTTACTCTACACTGCCTTACTCTACACTGCATTACTCTACACCTCTCTACACTTTACTGCAGTACCCATAATGCCTTTCTCTCAGCCGACCCACTTCATAAAAAAAAAATTCAATTCAAATACGAATGAAATTTTAAAATGTTCTCACTTTTAAAACCTAGTCCTGGTTATATATGCAGTATGAACCTTTCTAAATACCAGACATTTTACGACTAATTATTTTTCAAAGTTATTTTTTTTATATTGTTAGCTCCCAAAATACAGAATTTATTTCATTATTACGATTGATGCAAACATAATGGTTCAACTATTTATCTTTTTATATAAATTTTTTTCCCTCTGCGTGGTTCTAGGGTGTGTGTGTGTGTGTGTGTGTGTGTGTGTGTGTGTGTGTGTGTGTGTGTGTGTGTGTATGAACGTGCGACAGTATACTCTCACTTAATTTTGTTGTATGTACATTTATAGTCATGTACACCACCACACAGTCATGTACACCCACACTACCACACAGTCATGTACACCAACACTACCACACAGTCATGTACACCAACACTACCACACAGTCATGTACACCAACACTACCACACAGTCATGTACACCAACACTACCACACAGTCATGTACACCAACACCACCACACAGTCATGTACACCAACACTACCACACAGTCATGTACACCAACACTACACACACAGTCATGTACACCAACACTACCACACAGTCATGTACACCAACACTACCACACAGTCATGTACACCAACACTACCACACAGTCATGTACACCAACACTACCACACAGTCATGTACACCAACACTACCACACAGTCATGTACACCAACACTACCACACAGTCATGTACACCAACACTACCACACAGTCATGTACACCAACACTACCACACAGTCATGTACACCAACACTACCACACAGTCATATAAAATAATAGTCAGTTGTACGTCTCTTGTCTCCCCTTTGTCTCTCTAAACGTCTCTCACATCACCCACACGTCTCTCACATCACCCACACGTCTCTCACATCACCCACACGTCTCTCACATCACCCACACGTCTCTCACATCACCCACACGTCTCTCACATCACCCACACGTCTCTCACATCACCCACACGTCTCTCACATCACCCACACTGCCCTCACATCACCCACACGCTCCTCACATCACCCACACGTCTCTCACATCACCCACACGTCAGCTGTTCCTCTCGTGTGGTCGCCTGCCGCAGCTCCCCGTTACCATGACAACCATCTCCGCCCCGCTGCCGCCAGGTAAGATCTCACTTGTTTACCCAGAGACGCACCCCCACCCCCCCTTCTTCAGGTGACCTTTACCTTCCTGCTGTGAGCTTTTCCTTGTTGTAGGGGCGTGTTCTCTCTCATACACACACACACACACACACACATACATAATTGACCTTTTCTTTTACCAGTGACCTCTCTCCTCCCCCCTCCCCTCCCTCCCTCCCCTCCCTCCCCACCCCTTATCCTTCTCCATTTCCCTCTCTCCCTCTCTCCTCCCCCTCACCCCCTCTCCCTCCCATGCTCAAACTTTTCCCTCTAAGCAGCTGGACAAATCCCCCTTTTAAAACACGTCACGTCATAGGTTTTCCTGTTTTCCTCTGCCTGTTGAAACTCCTTATATTTATTTATGTGATTCAATTAAGTCCTTTGAACATTATAGCCAACTGCTCGTTAGAATTGAATTACCCCGTTAAACCTTGCTTACACAGAGAGGCTCACGTTAATGGTATTGGGTGTACATGTTGAAGTGGATGTCTAAATTCATCTTTGATCTGGTAATAGTTATAAAAGTTTTAGAGGGAGACTTTTATCGCTGGCTCGATAATTAAGCAAAGTGCTGTGGGGTGGTAATGATTGATTTAGTGTTGTTGTTATTGATGTTGTAGTTGTTGTTGTAGTTATTATTATTATTATTATTATTATTATTATTATTATTATTATTATTATTATTATTATTATTATTATTGTTTTTGTTGTTGTTTTTATGATTGTTGTTCTTGCTGTATTGTTGTAGTTATTATTATTAGTATTATTATTAATTTCATTATCATTATTATGTAATAGAAATTTTACCATGAATTAGTATTCCTGAAAACTAATGCTCTTCAAATATCCTCCCCCCCCCCGAAAAAGTCCTCTAAACAGACGCCTTTTACCTTCAAAGATAATCCTCACTTACACAAACACACCATTACACTCCAAACATTTCCAAACACAAACAGTACCGTCCAAACACACTCCAAACACACACTTCTACCCTCCACAAATTCTCCAAACACATTTCTACGTCAAAGGTACAGTAAAGTTCCAAACATATACCTTAATACCGAGTTTAACCGAAATTCAACTCCAGTAATAGAAAAAAACTCATTTGTTTTTGGGGTATATATAATTATTGCAACTTCGGTTCAGTATCAAGTTCGGTTTCGGGATGTTTTCTTTTAACTGATTTCCGGTTAAGGGAGGGAATAGTGTATTATTGTTATTATTATTATTATTATTATTATTATTATTATCTCTCTCTCTCTCTCTCTCTCTCTCTCTCTCTCTCTCTCTCTCTCTCTCTCTCTCTCTCTCTCTCTCTCCCTCTCTCCTTCCTATATTGTTCAGTATCGAAATTATTAAATACTGTTTATGAACCACTTCTTTCATCACCTAATTGGCATTAATTCATTAACTGAATACTTCAGTAACACTTATCACTGATCCAGTGCTTGATTACCGCTCACAAGTTAGCCATCAATCACGGCCAAGTGTGTGTGTGTGTGTGTGTGTGTGTGTGTGTGTGTGTGTGTGTGTGGTGGGTGTGTGTGTGAGTGTGTGTTGTTATCAGAGGCAAGGTTCCCCAGCGACCAATATTGGTAGCCTCACTTGATCACATCATCCCCAGCTCTGCTAACTCACCCATATTGCGTGTTTTTTTAATCACATTAATTTGGAATTTGATTTGGATCTGCCAGATTGTTTTTTTTTTATGTGTGCTGGTGAATAAGTGCCAGTCGAGTGCTGAATTCTGACTGACTGAGTGGTTGTTTAGTGCTGAATTCTAACTGGTTGAGCGTTAGTTAAGTTCTGATTTGTTAAGGAGTCTCTGTCTGTCTGTCTGTCTGTCTGTCTGTCTGTCTGTCTGTCTGTCTGTCACACACACACACAAGTCTGTGTTGTGAGGAAATTTAAGTTAGTTAGATGTCGGATCTCTCTCTCTCTCTCTCCAGCCTATCGTCGTGGTTGTCTCGGGGTCTCGAATCACCTTGATGGTCGTTACTGTTCTGACGTCATTAACTCAACACACCAGTAACTATCTTGTGCTTTATGTTAACGACCAAACTTAACATTCCCGGATCGTTACTGTAGGGTTGGGCCGAGGGGGGGGGGGGGTGCGATTTTGTGGGTGTTAGGTGTCAAGGGTCACTTAACTAGTTCCCCGAGTCGAATAGCAAGGTCAGTCAGTTAGTCCAGCGGTCACATAAGCCTCCACTATAACATCTAGGTTAGGTTAGGTTAGGTTAGGTTAGGTTAGGTTAGGTTAGGTTAGGTCAGGTCAGGTCAGGTCAGCATGACGGGAGGTCAGCTAGTCCACACCTCAGTGGCTATTTCGATAATCCTCTTGCGATCTTGTCAGTGTCAATCGAGTTCCAGGATTTATATAGACAGGTAAATAAACTATTAATATACATCGGTGGTCAGAGGAAGCGGCGTAAAACACTTCATCTCAAAGACCGTGTAAGTTTATGAATAGACATGAGTTAATTAAAATGTTTATACGTAATTATTTGTAACTGTAATGATCAATAAACATTAAAACCAATGATAATTTATAACTCCTCTGTTACCAATTACAATAAAATATAAAATAAATAAAATAAATGGTTGAACTTTGTACTGTACCGAGTATGTTTTATTCATTTGTCCAATATTCAAATTTTAAACTGAAAGAAAAATAGAGAAAAATATATGAAGTAATAGGAAATAATTGAATATGTTACTGTAGCCTGTTAGCATTATTCAGGTGAGCAATATACCGTAATGAAACGGACCATAACAATAGGTATTCACGTGAAACTTTCTATGACAATGTAATTTTTTTTTTTAATTTGTGTCTTATATGTAATTAAATAACGAAGAATAACATAAAATAAGTTAGTGTGATGTGAAAAAAAAACGTGATTTAATTACATAAGAATCACAAATATAATGACAAAACGAGAAGCAATGTAAGTGATTTTAGCTGTATGATGTATGTTGATGATGTAGTATGTGGAACAGTATGAGTTATATGATGAACATGTGGTACTGGTCTATGTGTAGTAATGAACATGTAGTACTAGTGTTATAATGAACATGTAGTACTAGTGTTATAATGAACATGGAGTACTAGTGTTATAATGAACATGTAGTACTAGTGTTATAATGAACATGTAGTACTAGTGTTATAATGAACATGTAGTACTAGTGTTATAATGAACATGTAGTACTAGTGTTATAATGAACATGTAGTACTAGTGTTATAATAGACATGTAGTACTTATATTTTCTTCCTTTCTTCTTATTTTGTTTCCCATCATTCTTGCATTCTGTTCTCACCTCTTCCTCAACATCCATTCCTCCTTCCCTTTGTTCTGCATTGTTGTCTCTCATTTATCATCATTCTATTTTTCATATCTCCCCTGATCTCTAATTCTTCTTCTTCGTCACGTCTCTTATCATTTTGTTGTGACTTATTCTTTGTCTCTCTCTCTCTTCTCTTGTATTTCCTTTCTTTATCCTCCTCTCTTCTTTCATCTCTTGTGCTTCACTCTCTTATCTTCCTTCTCGTAGTTATCATCTTATGTTCCTCCTTCCCTTTCTTTCGTTCCTTTCTCATTACTCTACGTCCTTTTTCCATTTCATTTAGTGTCGTGTTGTGTATATCAAGTGATTAAGTTATCGTACTCAAGGTTTATGTCATCGTACTCGCGGTTTATGTCATCATGCTCGGAGTTTATGTCGTCGTACTCGAGGTTTATTTCGTCGTACTCGCGATTTATCCTCGTACTCGAGTTTATGTCATCGTACTCGAGGTTTATGTCGTACTCGAGGTTTATGTCATCAATACTCGAGGTTTATGTCATCATGCTTGAGGTTTTATGTCATCGTACTCGAGTTTATGTCATCGTATTCAAGGGGATAATCCTGCAGACACATGATTTTATCCCAAACATGAAACACCACTTTAACACATCACAGACACATGAGACACATCACAAACACATGAAACACCACTTTAACACATCACAGACACATGAGACACATACTTCAAACACATAGGTAACAGTGTGTCCATTTACAGAGGCAGGACACACCTAATATTCCCTCCAAGCTTCTTTATATCTCTACGTATAATGGCACTTGATAGACACCACACTGCCACTCCGAGCACTCACTGTAGAACGGGTCAAAGCCATTGTTACTTCACTACCTAAACAAGCTGTAGGAATCAGTAATCCTCTTCAATTATATTCCATTATTCTGTACTGTTTTTTTGTTGTTGTTGTTGAGTGTGTGTGTGTGTGTGTGTGTGTGTGTGTGTGTTTCATTTAAGGAGAAAGTTAAATTTGATAATAATAATAATAATAATAATAATAATAACAATAATAACAGTAATAATAATAGTAACAATAATAAAAATAACTCTTAACAATAATAATTATAGTAGTCAAAATAGTGTTAAAAAATTACCTATCAATTACCTATTTTACCAAAGAGTAATTAAGAAAGGTAATTACGGCAAGATACAGAAAGAGATAAAATTACATAAAAAAATACAGCAGTGATGAGTAAATCAAGTGGGCACTGAAGGTGGGTGAGTGGGTGGGCCAGGGTGGGTGGATGAGTGGTTCAGGGCTGGTAGATGAGTGGGCCAGGGAGGGTGGGTGAGTGGTTCAGGGCTGGTGGTAGATGAGTGGGCCAGGGAGGGTGGGTGAGTGGGTGGGCCAGGGAGGGTGAGTGAGTGGGCCAGAGTGGGTTAAGTGGGGCGGCGTGTGGCAGCCAATATGCCAGCTTGCGCGAGGACATCAACCACTTTATGGACTATCAGAATGGAGCGACTTGTTGGGGGCGTAAAAGTGCTTATTACCCCACCCCCCCTCCTTCTTCCTCTCCCCTTCCCCCCTCCCCCTCCCCTCTCCCCATCTCCCCCTTCCCCTCCCTCCCCCTTCCTTCCTTCCTTCTCCCCCCCCCCTCCCCATCTCCCCTTCCCTCCCTCCCCTTCCCTCTCCCCCCCTCCCATCTCCCCTCCCCTCCCTCCCTCCCTTCCCTCTCCCCATCTCCCCCTCCCCCATCACCCCTTCCCCTCCCTCCTTCCTTCCCCCTCTCCCCCTCCCCCTCCTCCCTCTCCCCTCCCCTCCTTCCTCCCTCCCCTCTCCCCTCCCCTCCCCCTTTCCCCCCTTGTTACATACACACAATCTCACCCCTCATATTAACATAAGTGGCATTTGACACTGACCCAGGCAGGGAGGGAGGGAGTGGGAGGAGGATCAGGAAGTGAGAAGGAGGAGAAATAGGAAGAGAGGAGAAAAGAGGTAAATGAGGGAGGAGGTTAAAAAAGTTGATGTGGTTTCCTCAAGTTTGGGTCATAGTGTATTAGTCTCTCTCTCTCTCTCTCTCTCTCTCTCTCTACATCAGTAAAAAAAACCTCCATTTAACGGACATAAATCTAATGGGTAGAATCCGTTATATGGAGGGTCTCACATCTAATGGACCTCGATATAATGGACCGTACTCACCATGCTCGTTAACTACTGAACTAATGAAGGGAAGGAAGATAACAAGTGGAGGAAGATAACAAGTGGAGGAAGATAACAAGTGGAGGAAGATAACAAGTGGAGGAAGATAACAAGTGGAGGAAGATAACAAGTGGAGGAAGATAACAAGTGGAGGAAGATAACAAGTGGAGGAAGATAACAAGTGGAGGAAGATAACAAGTGGTGGAAGATAACAAGTGGAGGAAGATAACAAGTGGAGGAAGATAACAAGTGGAGGAAGATAACAAGTGGAGGAAGATAAGTGGAGGAAGATAACAAGTGGTGGGAAGATAACAAGTGAGGTGGAAGATAACAAGTGGAGGAAGATAACAAGTGGAGGAAGATAACAAGTGGAGGAAGATAACAAGTGGTGGAAGATAACAAGTGGAGGAAGATAACAAGTGGAGGAAGATAACAAGTGGAGGAAGATAACAAGTGGAGGAAGATAACAAGTGGAGGAAGATAACAAGCTAATAACCAAACATAACGTAGTCATTATCTTCATTAATTACCTCTAATAACTGCCTCATTACACACATGTCTCTTCCGCCATTACCTGAGTCTTATTCACGGAGACTCCTGAGAGATTCTACTGTTTTATTTACTATGTAATTATCTCGCGGTAGGAGAGAGGGGGGGAGTGAGAGAGAGAGAGAGAGGGAGAGAGAAGGAGATAGAGAGGGAGAGAGAGAGTGAGAGAGAGGGATGAATGTAATAAGTCCTATTGTCTGTTGGAGGACGAGGTAGGCAAGGAGAGATGGCCAATTAGAGAGATCCTAGGGTGAAGACTTGGTGATACAGCCAATCAGAGAGCTCCTAGAGGAAAAACACTCGCTCAGACAGCCAATCAGATAGACTAGAGAAAAAACACTCGCTTAGACAGCCAATCATAGACATCCTAGGGGTAAAACACTCGCTTAGACAACCAATCATAGACATCCTAGGGGAAAAAAGCACTCAGACACCCAATCAGAGAGAGATCCTTGGATGAAGACTTGGTGATGAAGCCAATCAGGGAGATCTTTTGGGGGAGGGAAGAGACAGGGAGAGAATGCCAGCCGCGTGGGTGGCAGGAGAGAGGGAGCTTTAAGGGAGGAGAAAAGGACGAGGGAGTTCCAGAAACTGTCAGGCAGGGAGATTCTGGGGAGAGGAAATGTCTTTTCAATCAGAGGGCCAAAATATCGTGCTGGCCGTCCAATTCAAGTGAGTCTAGATGGGCAGATTGGTGCCTCCTCCTCGTACCAGCAGGCCAGGGGCGACGACACAGTGATGATGTAGAGAGAGTTAGAGAGAGAAAATTAATGCAGAAGGGAAACGAAAGCAATCCATCTCTCTCTCTCTGTCTCCTCATACCCCTCAATCTGTTCGTCTGTCTCCTTCACCCCCCTCCCTCCTCTCTCTCTCTCTCTCTCTCCTCTCTCTCTCTCTCTCTCTCTCTCTCTCTCTCTCTCTCCACCATGAACACACTCCACCAGGAATCTCACATCAAAAGTGGTCAAAATCTTTCCCCCCATCCCACTAAGAGGGATGGAAAGTGACAACAAGAGGGAAGAAGATGACTACATTTTTAGATTCAGGACGAGTGATGCGATTTTTACCATCCCTGTCCCTCCTATCCCTCCTATCCTCCTTCTCTTTTTTCCTACTTCCCTCACTTACCCTCCCTCCCCCCTCTCTCCCTCCTCCTCCCTCCCCTCAATACATTTTAGTAGTGTAAATAGTCTGGTAGGATAATCTGGTAGATATAGCCTATAGCATTAGTCCCTGGAGTAAAGGTGTGAGGTGCTGTGTAGTCCGTAGGAAGCCATAATAACAGGCAGGCAGGGGGAGGGATGGTAGGAAGGAGAGAGGAAGGATGATGGAGGGGAAGGGGAAGAGGGAAGAGGAAAGGGAGGGAGGAAGAGTGGTGAGGGAGGAAGAGGAAGACGAGCAAGGGAAGGAGGAGGATGATGGGAGGGGAGGAGGTAATGGAAGGGAAAAAATGGAGAAGAGAAGAGGGGAGGGCGAATGGAAGTATGATGAGAGGAGAAAGGAAGATTGAATAGAAGAATAAGGGAGGGAAGAGGAGGGAAGAGGAAGAGAAGAGGAGAGGTGAAGGAAAAAAAGAGAAGGGAATGGAAAAGGAGAGGATGAAGAAGAGTGGAGAGGTAGAGAGAATATGATAAGAGAAAGAGTGAGAAAGGGGGGAGGGAGGAGGTGAAGAGAAGAAGAAAAATGGGTAGAAAGGGGAAGAGAAGTGAGAGAAAAAGAGGAAAAGAGGAGGTGGGAGAGAGAGAGAGAGAGGGAGAGAGGGAGAGAGGAGATAGGGAGGCAAGAAGAGATGAAGATGAATAGAAGAGAGGGATAAAGGGGTAGGAAGGTGATAGAAGACGAAATATAGAGGGAAACGATAGATAGAGGAGACGAGAGGAGGGGAGAGAAGCAGGAAGAGGAGAGTGGGAAGATTAGTGGAAGAGATGGAAGGGGAAGTCAGATTAGTAGAAGAGAGAGGCAAGGAGTAGGGAGGGAGAAGGAGTAGGGAGGGAGAAGGAGTAGGGAGGGATGAAAAGGAAGTAACTGACCTTGTTACTGAAACTTCTCGTGACTACCAGGTGTACCATACCCTACCAGGTGTACCATACCCTACCAGGTGTACCATACCCTACCAGGTGTACCATACCCTACCAGGTGTACCATACCCTACCAGGTGTACCATACCCTACCAGGTGTACCATACCCTACCAGGTGTGCCCCATGCCTACCAGTGTGCCCTTTCTACAGGTGTACCCATGCCTACCAGGTGTACCATACCCTACCAGGTGTGCCACCATACCCTACCAGGTGTGCCATACCCTACCAGGTGTGCCATGCCTGGGTATGCCATACCCTACCAGGTGTGCCATACCCTACCAAGATTGACACTTGCCACCACCAGGGTGTGCCACTTCGCCTACCAGGTGTCCCCTTAGCCCTGGGTGTGCAATACTACCAGGTGTACCTTGCCCTACCAGGTGTACCAACCCTACCAGGTGTACCATACCCTACCAGGTGTACCATACCCTACCAGGTGTACCATACCCTACCAGGTGTACCATACCCTACCAGGTGTACCATACCCTACCAGGTGTACCAACCCTACCAGGTGTACCATACCCTACCAGGTGTACCAACCCTACCAGGTGTACCTACTGTTGTTGTTGTAGTTGTTACTGTTGTTGTTATTATTGCGTGTACAACCCAGTAAGATCACACTACAGTAACTAGGTGACTCCCACACTAGCCAGAAGACTCCCACAGTGGCCAGAAGACTCCCACAGTGGCCAGGAAACTCCCACAGTGGCCAGAAGACTCCCACAGTGGCCAGAAGACTCCCACAGTGGCCAGAAGACTCCCGTGTGAAGACTCCCCACAGTGGCCAGAGGACTCACAGTGGCCAGGGCTCCCAGTGGCCAGAGACTCCCACAGTGGCCAGAAGACTCCCACAGTGGCCAGAAGACTCCCACAGTGGCCAGAAGACTCCCACAGTGGCTAGGAAACTCCCACAGTGGCCAGAAGACTCCCATAATGGCCAGAAGACTCCCACAGTGGCCAGAAGACTTCCACAGTGGCCAGGAAACTCCCACAGTGGCCAGAAGACTCCCATAATGGCCGCAATACAGATATCTCCTGTAAATAAACAAAAAACACATGAAAATCCTCAAAAAAATAAAATGAATGATTAACAAAAGTGGTGTCCAATCAGGCAGAATTGTCATTAATAAAAACAATTATAATGAGATAAGCTAATTTATTTTTTTACAAAGGACTGTAGTTGTTTTTTTTGTTTTGTTTTTACCAATTTTAAGCTTAATTTGTACGAAACTAATTTCATGTTTTAGTTATTGAAGTATAGAATATGTGGTGGGAAATATTTTAAACCTGGAGGACTTGGGTTTTTGAGGACTGGGTTTGACTGTTGACTGACAAACACACCAAACAATGACAGTTATGATGACATTGTTGGTGTTTTTTTTTGTTGTCGCTGGTGTGTAATTTGTGATGGAGTTTGGTGGGTGTTTTTGTCTGACAATCTCTCTCTCTCTCTACTCTCTCTCTCTCTCTCTCTCTCTCTCTCTCTCTCTCTCCTCATACTCTCATTCTGTCTATCTGTCTCTGTTTCATTCTCTCTATTACTCTCTCCCTCCCTCCATCCACCCCCCCCTACACATTTAAGATAGATTGGTTATTATGCAAGGTAATCTAAAACCTACAGTGGTTAATCTTCAAAGTTTCCTTAACAAGCCAGTGTACATAAAGGGTTATAACGAAGGTAGAAATAAAACACATAAACAATTCTAAGTTAAACAGTCATCTTCACGTAACCTAAACGAACGGCGGCGCTGGCAGAAGGCGGGCGAATGTTTGTGTGGTGTATTTTCCATAAACATGTTTTAGTGGAGTGCAGGGAAGGCTTCGGGTAGTGTTTGTTGTGGCTCTTGTGGACTCGTTTGTTGTGGCTCTTGTGGACTCGTTTGTTGTGGCTCTTGTGGACTCCTGTGTTATTAGTGTTGACTTTAGAACTTCAAAGTACGTGGTGTTTTTTTCTTTCAGTGTCACCAGGATGAACAATCACATCCCAGGAATATTACATTTGAGTTGATGTTTACGGTAATATATCTTAGTTTAACTTGTGGTATAGTTGTTTAAAATATATTATCTCTATATAATTTATGTTAGACGATATGACACAACGGACGGAGGATTTTATTAACCTTACCGAGACTATAGGCGTCGCGGTAAAGAGACTTTTTTGAGACACGCTGAGGATTTAACAAGAGACTCAAAGAATTCTAATAAGTATTGACCGTAACTAAAGGGCATTTTTATCTTCAATTAAAACTCTATATAACGGACGTCCCTCTTCCTATAATCCGTTAGATGGGGTGTATTCATATCTAATGGATCCTCGATATAACGGATTTTCCTCTCTGTATAGTCCGTTAAATAGAGGTTTTACTGTACCTCACTTTAACCACAAGACAAAAAAAGAGATTTAAAAAATGACGTCGAAATTTTACTGAGACTTTACCTTAAATAAACAACATTCTCTTGAGGTCATTTAAAGAAAAACAAAAATGTACGTATATCTTCGATTCTGAGTCGTGATGTCACCCTTTTAGTGACCCCCCCCTTTAGTCTCCCTTTAGTCACCCTCTTATTCACCCCTAACAGCACCCAGGGGTAAATAGCTCCCATTACCCCCTAGCGAGACCTTCCCCAAACACACACACACACATATATAAACGCTCCGGCTGCTCATCTTTATATATTTCTCTACTCCTCTGTCTTCATAAACCATTCTTTTTCCTTCCGTTATCTTTTATCTTTCATTTCTCATTTTTGGTTTATGTACGTCCGTTTTGTGCTCTCTCTCTCTCTCTCTCTCTCCTCTCTCTCTCTTTTCTCTCTCCTCTCTCTCTCTCTCTCTCTCTCTCTCTCTCCTGTGTATAATTTATCTTTGAGTTTCTTTCTTCTTCTTTCATATATTTCACCATCTGTGTCTCTCACCTTTCCCAGTCCACTTTCTCTCTCATCTCCCAGTCCATCTTCTGTCCTCCCTCAGTCCACACTCTCCCTCAGCTCCCTGGCGTTATCTCTCACTCTCTCCCTCCTTCCCCTCAGCAGCAGCTTAATACCACTATTTTGTCTTCATCTTCTCCACTAAGCGCCATTTCCCCTCCTTAACTTTCTCAACAAAATAGAGACAGTCTTTCCGCCAACCAAATGCCAATTTCCTAATCGCCTCTTCGCTTATGCCTAACGACTTGGTTCGTTCTTTTTATTCCGTCATTTCCTTCTCCTCTGTCTTGTTGAGTAGGGCATGGGATGACCTCGTCTGGCCTTATGCTACAGGTCATGAGGTGACCCATCTTGCCATATACTGGGTTATGGTCTGACATCATCTGGATTTATGCTGTGATCATAACCTGAACACCATCTGGTTGAACGTAATTGTCTATATGGTTAAGTGTTTCTGAGTACTGCCTGTGTCACTTAGAATATATAATCGAATGTATGTTGTCTGTATCTATGATGGTTCTCCACTTATAGGTCGCCACACCCTGGGGATAAAGACCCTTCCATAGAGGTCACAATGCCATCTACGGGAGGGGGAGAGTTGCAAAGCTATCTACAAGGATCACAAAGTCATATACAGAGGCCACAAAGTCATCTACAGGGGTCACAAAGGCCACCCCCGAATGTATGTAAAATTGTGTAAAATAAACCTTTACACATCAGTTCAGGAGATACACTTTTCTGTTGCATTTCATTACACAATCCACAGTGAGGGATGAAGGAGTCTTGTTTGGTTAGGACGACCCCTCTCTATGTACCCAGGAGAGTAGGGTAGCAGGACCTTGTTATTAAGTCAGACGGTGGTGGTGGTCTTTGTTATTTGGTTAGGTTAGGTCAGGTTAGGTCAGGTCAGGTTAGGTTAGGTTTAGGTTAGGTCAGGTTAGGTCTAGGTTAGGTTAGGTCAGGTCAGGTGTATCTCTAAGACCAATGCGACGTGAAATTAACTACGTAACCTGACCTGATATTTATAGGTCACCTGTGATATTGCTAATTACTCAATTTTAAGGAATCGTACAATTTAAAACTACATCAAACACTTTAAATATACTTAAAGTTTATAATTATATCTGGTATATAATGTATAAGACCAACTGTGTATGTTCTTATGACATATGATGTATTACGTATTGTGAGTCTTCCTTATTAATATTGACAACTTTAGTCCACATAATCAACACTAATATGACTCACTCGCTGGGCTGACACACCAAGTACAAGACCAAAAGGTAAAAAAGATAACTAACTATACGAGACAGAAAACAGCTTAAAACCTAACCTAACCTAACCTAACCTAACCACCCCAAAATGTGAGTATTGTAGGAGAATTCCATCCAGATTATCATGTGTAAATAGGATGTGATATACAGTACTTAGACACTCACTCTCTGTACAAGAAGGCCCCTGACAGTAGGACAATCGAGGCATTAGCTTCAAGACTAAAACAGAGTTACCAGGAAGTGAAACCGTGGGACATCCTCCGCTTCAGAGATTTGACAGATAGGGCTGTATGTATGTATGTATGTATGTATGTATGTATGTATGTATGTATCTATGTATGTATGTATCTATGTATGTATGTATGTATGTATGTATGTATGTATGTATGTAGATCAACCTAATGCGATCTTGGTTAAAATTACGTCTTCTGAGTAATAATGTTACGCCGACGATACTTGTGTGAGAAGGAAGGAAGGAAGGAAGAGAGGAAGGAAGGAAGGAAGGAAGGAAGGAAGGGAGGAAGTAAGGAAGGAAGGAAGGATATTCAATTAACCTTCAATTTATCCCTATGACAGCATGTATGGGGATGACAGGTTGACAGGTTGTGAGTATATCCTCTTCCTGAAGCAGAGGAGCAGGGAGGGAGGGAGGGAGGATGTCAGCCCAGTATATAGTGAAGGAGAGTCAGGCCAGAGGCAGCCTCGGCCAGAATCAACAATAGCATTATGCATTAAGCCAAACATACAGACAGCTATTGTTACATATAATTCAATGGATTATACGTCAATAAATTATACAGCTCATATAAGAATACCAGAGTTAAGGCAAGGATACCCGTAGTGGATAACAGTAAAGCTCAACTGGTGTAAATTTGTCCTACCTTAAACTTCAAGATTAACTACTTTGTGTAGGTGATGTATTGTGTAGTGTCGAGGTTTCTTGCCCACTAACACCATGGTCTTATCTCTTGCCCATCCACTTGCTCTTGCCTCCACCACCTTGAGCCTTGCCCCTCTTGCCCACTAACACCATGGTCTTATCTCTTGCCCATCATTACCACCATCTTGTCCGTTGCCCACCACCACCTTGTTCTTGCCCACAACTTACCCTCACCAAACTCCTTCTCCATTACACCACACTATGAAGCGTTTAAGTACGCGATAGTGCCAGTCATTTGCCGACAAGGACGACGACTATTACTCTCTCTCTCTCTCTCTCTCTCTCTCTCTCTCTCCCCATCTCTCTCTCTCTCTCTCTCATGTAAAACAACTTCTATAGCTATTGTGTGTGCTTTCCTTGCTGTTGTCCTGGCCTCTATACTCATCCCTCACCCTCCCTCCCTACTCCCGTTCCCCCATCCCTTACTCCCCTGTCCCTCATCCCTTACCCCTGTTCCCCTCCTCCCTTACCCCTGTCTCCCCCCCCCTCATCCCTCCTCACCCACCCCCTTATCCCTCCTCCTCACTCCTCCAGTCTCCCACACCCACCCTGTAGTGTGTGTGTAGTGTAGGGTGGTGGTGAAGTGTGGTAGACAGTAGTGTAGTGGTAGTATGGTGTCATCTACGAATTAAGACGTCATAGACCCTCTCCAGTTGGCAAACAATGGTACGCCACCTACCGCCTTCTCCTCATCCCTCATCCACCTCACCCACTACCCACCCGTTCACCCGTCTACCCAACCCGTCCGCCCCCCAAAACACCAAACCAACTGCCTCTGCAGGAAAGTTAACCCTCCTCCTCCTCCTGTAAAGACACCACTGTGATAATAATAGTCTTATCTCTGGCCAACCCGGAAAACAAAGACACTCCATCGAGACCTGTCACAAACCTGCTGATAATTCTGGGTCACAAAAAAAAACCTTTTGAATGTCCAGAGATAAGTCCAGGGGGGGGGGGGTCACAAACCTCGCCATACTGTAGTGATGTATAAACTTTGCTCATATCTCCGGGTCACAGTCTGGTGGTTGGTGAGTCCCCTTATATAACCCCAGCTCCTTCCCAGCCCCCCCTCCTCCCCAGCCCCCACCTCTCCTTCTGGGTGGTATAGGTACTCATAGGACTGATTACCTACTCTTTTCCGCTGCTCACAAACAGCTGTCGTAATTGTACCTTGTTTGTGAGTCCTGTCGTTTTTATTTTGTAAGTATGTGAGATTATTTTATTTGAGTATGTTGTGTTGTATTGTTTGTGAGTATAAATCACTTTTTTTGTGAGTGTGAGATGTATTTATGAGTACAATAAATCCTTTGTGAGTGTAGGATATCATATTGCTTATGAACCTTACATATCTATAATGATTATGAGACATTCATTATTAAGCATATGATGTTTTTGAGTATGATATATTATTCACTTTATGATCATTAATAGTCTGTGAGTTTGAGAATTTTTATGACTTGTGAGTATGATATATATGAGCTTAATATATCGGTTTATATATTAGTATGCTATATAATATTTAAGAGCTCTAGATATTATTTAGTTTAAAACCATAATATATTAAGTATATATCCCCTACACACACACATACACACACACACACACTACTCGGCAACTCTTTTACGTCCAGGATCACTGATAAACGAGAAATCTGATAAGAGAAGGTTACAAACTGGACGAGAGAGAGAGAGAGAGAGAGAGAGAGAGAGAGAGAGAGAGAGAGAGAGAGAGAGACTGGGACAATTACTCGGTTAGTGTGCAAGAGAGAGCAGCTAATCCCAAACCAGTTAGGATTAAGAGGAAAGAATACGCTATTAGGTGACATGAACACACGAGAGGAGAGGGAAGTTTGGTGAGGTGAGGTGAGGTGAGGTGAGGTGAGGTGAGGTGAGATGAGGTTAATAGACGTAGGAAGGCATCACCAGATAGGACTTTGAATGCATAGTGAAAATAAAATACAGTTTGGTTAGGTTTAGGAATTAGTTGAAAAAATTAAAACCATAGACAATAGAATGTAAAATATTTAGTATCTAGAAGAACATAGACAGTTACTGAAGGTGTTGTCATATCTCTAGTAATTTAAGTTAGAAAGCGCTGACTGTGAACCTTGTCTTAGTTATTAATGCTATAAAGATGAACAGACAGACGAACGGACAGACATCACAGCTCATACAGGAGTTGGTCTGTCTGTGTGTTTGGTTATGGACAGCAAAGCCCCTCGTCCACACGGTTGAAACATGAACCCTGTACTACAAACACATCAGTTAATTACGCGCGTCACTCAGAGTAGAAAAAAATATATATTGTAGCATATAATAACAATAATTACAAGCTTTATTTAACAACATATTAAAACTAGGTTCGAAAAATAGCTTTAAAAAGTATATAGTTACTTTTAAAATAAACTTAAATGTTGGCGGGTGAAATTAAAGTCAAGACGGTATGTGTATTTTCGATGGGTATATTAATGTTTCAGACTAATGTACCGAAGTATACCGTTGATGGCTCTACGGTCACGGAAATTAGGGGCTACTCTAAAAAAAATTGGGATCTACTCTAAGGAAACTTGGGGTTACTCTAAGATGATTCGGGGCTACTGTAAGATGACTTAGGGATAATCTAGGGAAACTTGGGGTTACTGTATGGAAACTTGGGGCTACTCTAAGGAAACTCGGGCTACTCTAAGGAAACTTGGGGCTACTCTAAGGAAACTTGGGGCTACTCTAAGGAAACTTGGGGCTACTCTGAGGAAACTTAGGGCTACTCTAAGGAAACTCGGGCTACTCTAAGGAAACTCGAAAGCTACTCTAAGGAAACTTGGGGCTACTCTAAGGAAACTCGAAAGCTACTCTAAAACTAATCCCTCACGTTCCAACAAGATATTTCGTGAACCAAACAATGAAAGCATAAAAAGAGTTTGCTTGTGTAAAAAAAAAATATTATCTGACTGTAAATTTAAGACAGTGTCGTTAAACTCAATTGGTAAAGTTTTTATTAATTCAGAGTAAAATTTTGTTTATCTGGTGTTAAGTGTTTGACATTTTTTATAGTTAACCAAGAAATTAATTTTATGTATTGTACGTTTTTAGGTAAATATATATTTTTTTCCTTTAAAGTTAATTTATTGTATAGTGTTTATAGTGAATAGAAAGGAAATGCAAAAAAAATGAAGAATGAAATTAAAACGACAAGGGAAGAGGTGAAAGAGAGAGAGAAAAAATTTTGTTTCATTTCATTTAATATTTTTTTTTTAGGTTTCAAACTTTAGTCGTTTTTTTCTTCACTCTTAATGGGGAGGAGACAATGAAAGTGAACATTAATTAAAGATAAATATTATAGGTTCTTTCTCACAGCAAAGTTTATGTAAATGAAAATATTATACTACCTGTGGAAAATATCTCTGGAAAGTACTATCATATCATTGTTAAATATCATTCTAAGATGTGTAAGAACAATTATAATATATGTGTAGTTTATATATCGTAATATACAGTCACTCCAAAAAAACTATCCTTACCCAAATTATGTTAAACTATATGACACAACGGACGAGGGATTTTGAAAACCCTACCGAGACAACAGGAGTCGCAGTGTTCATTCTGAAATCCATCGATCACCCCAAGTAGAGATAGTTTTTCTGAGTGACTGTACCTAACCTAACCTAACATAACCTAACCATCAACATCCTGCCCCACCATCAACATCCTGCCCCTCCATCAACATCCTGCCCCACCATCAACATCCTGCCCCACCATCAACATCCTGCCCCTCCATCAACATCCTGCCCCACCATCAACATCCTGCCCCACCATCAACATCCTGCCCCTCCATCAACATCCTGCCCCCTCCATCAACATCCTGCCCTTCCATCAACATCCTGCCCCTCCATCAACATCCCTCCATCAACATCCTGCTCCCACCATCAACATCCCAACCCTCCAACATCCTGCCTCCATCAACATCCTGGCCCCACCATCAACATCCTGCCCTTCCATCAACATCCCGCCCCTCCATCAACATCCTGCCCCACCATCAACATCCTGCCCCTCCATCAACATCCTGCCCTCCATCAACATCCTGCCCCTCCATCAACATCCTGCCTCCATCAACAACATCCTGCCCCTCCATCAACATCCTGGCCCCACCATCAACATCCTGCCCTCCATCAACATCCTGCCTCCATCAACATCCTGGCCCCACCATCACCATCCTGCCCTTCCATCAACATCCTGCCCTCCATCAACATCCTGCCCCCACTCATCAAGCCATCCTGCCCTCCATCAACATCCTGCCCCACCATCAACATCCTGCCTCCCACTCAACATCCTGGGCCCCTACCATCAACATCCTGCCCCACCATCAACATCCTGCCCTCCATCAACATCCTGCCTCCATCAACATCCTGCCCCTCCATCAACATCCTGCCCCTCCTGTTCCACTGTTTGTTGATGCCCAAAACAGAAAGCATTTTGTGATGAGAGAACACATAGCAAAGGTGAGCCTGAGGGTGTGTGTGGCTCCACCTACACACACACACACACACACACACACACACACACACACACATAAGGCATCACAATGAAACTAATAATAGCAACAATAACAACAACAATAATAATGATAACAATAACAACACTAATAATAATAACAATAATAACAATAATAATAATAATAACAGTAAAAACAATAATAATAATAATAACAACAACAACAATAATAATAATGATAACAATAACAACAATAATAATAATAACAATAATAACAACAATAATAATAATAACAATAATAACAACAATAATAACAATAATAGTTTCTTTTTTCTATTATCGTAATCTCGTTGCAGCTATACATCTGGCCTGTGGTGGAGCATTACAATAGTGTCGTCATGATGCACCAGGGAGCCATACCTTCTGCTGCCGACACCAGGATGTCTCTCTCTCCTCCCACGGGATGACACGTGTTCCTTTTTTGCTCCTCCCGTGTTCATTTTTTGTTCCTTCCCTTCATAGAATTATATTTCGGCATTATTTCTTTATTTTAAGTTATTTATATTAAGTTTCAAAAGAGGGAAATATGTTTATCTTCATCACAATTATCACCATCGTCATTTTCTCTTAGTATTTTACTGTTGAATGAAAGTCTGACCCATAAGTTCTCCCCACACACACGGCCTCTCCTGCCTATTGGCCGTCTCTAAACTTCTTAATTTCATTTATCCAGTTGATAATTGGTCGTCTTGGTCGTTTCTTATCTCGTTGGAGCCGGACGAGGATTTCTTAGCCTAATTATTGATGTTTCCTGAACCTGGCTGAGTCCACCAACCATCATTTAATATTTCTACATCTAGTGATAATATTTACCCCCCCCTCCCCCTCCCCCCCCTCCCCTCTCCCCCTCCCCTCCCTCCCTAATGTACGTATTGTATATCTTGCCATGTTGTTTTCAGTTCCTTGTAATAACTGAATGAACCTCTATATTTATCACCTTTTAATCGTCATTGATTAGACAGACTACTCAGGTGTTCTTACCCTTTAAACAATAGATTGACTAATGTGGGGTTTTTTTCTTCTCATTACTACATATCATTCACTTTATCTCTGTAATGTTTCATAGACAAACACCGTGATAGCTATATTCTTGTAGGTGATTCTTCTCTCAACTGGGTATAATTATGGATTGTGTGTGTGTGTGTGTGTGTGTGTGTGCGTGTGTGTGTGTGTGTGTGTGTGTGTGTGTGTGTGTCCATTATTATGTTCTTATGTGATCACCTATTGTTGTTATACTGTTAGTGGGGTGTGGGCTGAATCATCGTGTACACTGAGGCTAATAACAGATAGCATGATAAAACAATACTTCCATAAATTCTAAACTAAACGAAGAAAACTCCAGCGTAAACAAAATATAGATCTGGATTAGTTTGGCGTCACTGTGATTGCCTACATAATGGCTTTCTCTCTAATGCTGTGTACACAAACTCTCACTATTCGTTTGATGAATTTCCATCCGTAATTTCAATGAATTATTGAATGAAAATGATATGATTATACAAATTAGACCCATTTTGTATATTGATTTTCCAAGCCTGAGTCGATGATTGAAACCCATTACTCGTATTTATGGGTTTTATATATACTTCAGGAAAAGGATTTTGTGTAGGATCCCATTGGAAGTCTTCTGAGGCATGATCTTCTTGGCTAAATATCCTGAGAGTGTTACCTGAGAGTGTGTTACCTGAGAGTGTGTTTACCTGAGTGTGTTACCTGAGAGTGTGTTTACCTGAGAGTGTGTTACCTGAGAGTGTGTTTACCTGAGAGTGTGTTTACCTGAGAGTGTGTTTACCTGAGAGTGTTTACCTGAGTGTGTTACCTGAGAGTGGGTTACCTGAGAGTGTGTTACCTGAGGGTGTGTTTACCTGAGAGTGTGTTTACCTGAGAGTGTGTTACCTGAGAATGTGTTACCTGGGAATGTGTTACCTGAGAGTGGGTTACCTGAGAATGTGTTACCTGGGAATGTGTTACCTGAGTTTGTGTTACCTAAAAGTGTGTTACCTGAAAGCCTTGATTGAGTCTTATTCCTTATGCTATCTCACGAACATAATTCACCCAGTCACCTCCAAAGAAATATCTCTTAAATGACTACCAATTGAATCAACACCATATAATTATACTAATGAGGTTTACATACTGACTACACATTCTCAACCAATGACTAAATCGTATCAATGTGTTTAGCTCCTGAGAATAACTCCAGGTAATGTGTGTGTGTGTGTTTCATATACCCTTAGGTAATATTTTGTGGAGATAATACTAACCCACAAAACCTCCCCAGAAGACAACGTAAAATGATCACTATGAAAGCTACTCCAAGACGTCATGATATAAGCAACAGTAATGTCTCATATTTCATTGGGTAGAAAAATGAATTTGCTTCTCCTATTATTTTGGGTAACAATTCTTTAAAGATAAAAATGTCAGATGAGAATTTTTTTTCTTCCATTCTCTAGTGATTTATTCAGTTCTCTTGATTCAATAGTAAAAATAAAACAGTTTTCGTATAACAAGACAAAAATTATGAAAACCGGACGAAAGTAATTGAAATACTCGATAACCCAGAGAAAAGTAGTTTTATAAATTACTTTGATGATATATACTTTGTTATTAGGCCTAACAAAACATTAATATCGAAGTACAGTTATGGAGGAGTTAGTATTTTCATTATCAATTAACTCGTGTAAGAGTTATTAAGATTTCATTATAAACTATTTAACTTCATAGAGTCAGAGTCCTTAGCTATAACTATGAGTTCGTTAAATCTGTCCTTAAGATCATCAATAACCAGAGTCAATTCATCCTCTGATCTAATGCTAAATCACATGGTATTTTTCTCTTCTTTATGAACTGTATTTAGTTTTTATTACGCCATCACTATGCTTACTACCGGGTTGTAAGCTAGTTGGAAAATAGTACACTGTAACATTTGTTTTGTCCTCCACCTCACTACCTCCTCCTCGACAGTCTGTACCTCCTCCTCCATGACATTTCCTCCTCCACTGTCCTCCTTTACTCGTAGACATACACTTGACGCAGCTGAAGCTCACACTCAATGACAGAAAATTCATTTACCTATTCATTAATCATAACAAAGTTCAGTTAGAGAGAGAGAGAGAGAGAGAGAGAGAGAGAGAGAGAGAGAGAGAGAGTGTGTGTGTGTGTGTGTGTGTGTGTGTGTGTGTGTGTGTGTGTGTGTGTGTGTGTGTGTGTGACTACTAGAGACGAGTGACAAACACCTTACGGACAGTAGCATCACCTCACGACTCACCGCCTCGCCTATCACAAGAGGAATCATTTCTTTATCACTTCATCTATCATGTTTATTGGCGGCTGATTTGCAGTGTAAACAACAGTGACTGAGGAGGGACACACAATCACTGCGTCACTGTCGGGTGCTCGGGTCAGCGGCAGTGAGCCCCGAGCGGGAGACAGATGGTGTGAGGTGGGGGGGCGGCCGCGAGCGAGGTGCTGGCTGATGGTCATTACTATCTTGGACGAGGAAATATTGGCCCGGGCGCTGCCACTACACCGCCACTACCCGGGGCTACCTTAACTCCTTACCATCACTGGAGAGTTAAGAACACTGACTAAAATATACGATATGATGACCAAAATAAAATCCAAGTTAATACTTTGTCTCATTCTAAGCCACAATGAAAAAAAATATTGCATAAACCTTTCAAAATCAGTACCCAGATCCCGGTCTGTCAGAGGAAAGTATAGTTAATTTCTCCCCCTAACTTTGATAAAAAAAACACTTCTCGTTATGGAAATGTTTCACTATAAAGCTTCGTTATCTTAGTCTCCATCTCTGCGTAGTATCTTAAGTGAGCAAGTTAGACGCGTTGTCGTATCTCCAGTTATGGGAAAAAACATTAACGTAGGGGCCTGCCAGCATACGAGTATAGCTGGTGGACCTGGATATATTGCCCGGTGCTGGAGGAAGCGGTGGCCAGGCGAGGCTGTGCTCACCATCATTTGTTCAGGACCAGGACGCCTCTGTCTGCGGCTTATCTCGCCAGCTGGCACCGGTATCTCATGTCATAGCCGGGCGGGTAGCTGAGGGGCCTCGCTCTATATCTCTATGTGTATGTCGACTGCTACACCACGCCTCTGGTACATGACAAACAATATACCCATAGGTAATTTACCATGTTGTTGTTGATATTATTATTTGTTTCCCCCTAGAGTGGGTTCCTTAAGGCATTCCGGGAGTTTTAACACGATGTAAACAAACACAATGGTGCCACATCTCACAAAACGGCCAGACATTGCACCAGGTATATGTGCAGGTGACTGTACATGCAATGCTGCTCCCTGGAAGTCTTCCCTCCTCCCATTCAGTTCCTCCTTCACTCCATCTTTTCAACCCCTTGGTATCCATTTTCTCCTCACATAGACTCCTGGTGTATGCTGTGTACCCTCTTTTTACCAATATTTCATACTTCATTCACGCAATATTCTTCCTACTACCTTAACAAACTCATATTTGTCTTCTACTCAACTCATTTTCCCCATTCACAGTTCGTTCTTATATCCATGTGTATATTTCTTACCGTGTTAGTAACCTTACTTATTGTTCTTACGCCACCTCTCACTTACTTCCTTCTCTTGTTCACGTAGTCATAATTGCCACTTCCGTTTGTTATTTTGAGTCTTACAACCTTATTAACCCATTTAAAACCTCTATTTATTTTTCTGAGTACTTGCAACCATTCGCCATAGCTACACTTTAGAAAATAGATATTGAACTATTCCCACTCTTCTTCTCCCTCTTCCCTCCTCCAAGTCTTTTTTACATGTATTTACAATTTTTTTCAGAACCATTCCATTAAATCTTTCAGCCAGACTTGCTTTCCTCACCTCATCAACTTTTATAACCTTTCGCTTTATTCTTTGACTCTCTCTCTCTCTCTCTCTCTCTCTCTCACAACCCTCCAGTCACTATTATTACAGGTGAGACATGCAATGCACATTTCCCTTTGTGATAACTACATCATTTAAAATACAATTCAGTTTTATGTCCACCACCACATATGCTTACAATCCTTCATATTCTCCACTCTTACACCTTAATGTATGTTCATTTACCCGTATCAAACTATATATTCCCACTATCAACCCTGTCAACAGCACACATTTTGTTGTAGTTGAATGTGGGTGCGCCAAGTCCGTAGACTTCTTCGTGATTGGTTTCTATTAATCTTTCTCGAGCTCCAATCATTTCTGGCATTCCATATCTGTTTACAATCTTATTCACTTCCCAATCAACCAGTGGTAAGGTAATATTTCCCATCACTATTACTTTATCTGAGTGAAAATATTATACTATTTTTTTTAAGTATTTTTAAGCTTCTATTTTTTTCACTCTTTCAAACATAAGTACTCTTATAGCTCCTTCCTCATACATCAGTCCTGGTATGAATTAGACTGACTTGTGTGTTTCACTATATAACTCCACCTTCATCACTCAACAGTCTTTGCTCCCTTCACCTGTCCCCGAACTCACTATTTTTACCTCTTCATCTTTATTGTATTTGGCTCTGAACTAAAACATCCATGTCATTCGTTCATTAGAGTTACATTCTTTTGTCACCAACGCTGTCATCATCTGTGTTCTTTTCTCTTTTTAGCAACGTGGATAAAAAGGTGTGTGTGTGTGTGTGCGTGTGTGTGTGCGTGTGTGTGTGTGTGTGTGTGTGTGTGTGTGTGTGTGTGTGTGTGTGTGTGTGTGTGTGTGTGTGTGTGTGTGTGTGTTTTGGGGGAGAGCGGGGGGTTAATACTCAACTTCTTCACCAACTCCAACAATATGTCAGGTAATTTAAACTACGCTGCACACTTACATGAACATCAGAATATATTGTTAACAGAAACTTAAACGAGCTTCGATAACGTGTGTGTGTGTGAGACAGGACGAGACAGGAACAATGATAATGGCAGGTGGTAGGAAGTCCCTTATGTGGGCTGACAACACACAATATGAAACGCTGCGATCGTCCCTGTGAAAATTTCGTCATTTTAACGATTCAGTGAGTATAAATAATTATTCTAAAAAAAAAAAAAAATGCTTCTTTAAAAACAGAATCGTCATAATAATTCGGTGAACATTATTGACTGTTAAAAAAAAAGGGAAGTTTGCTTTGACAACTATGCCATATTTAATGATTCGTCGGGTATAATTGACTTCTAAAAATACACAGAACATTTTACCCGTCCGTACCACCAACATTATAATACAATATATTGAACAAGGCAATTTACATTTTACACCATCGTCCTACAGAGCTGTCAGTTTTTTTTTTAACTTCTGGTTCGAAAACAAAAATTTCGGTTGTTGACAAAACATTGGTTGGGTGATGAGCGCCACAGGACCTAAATTTTCTGTTGCTACTGAAAGTTGACGTGATGGTGTATCCGGCAGTGAAAAAGTAGACGTCGTTGAGGGAGAGAGAGGGAGATAGAGAGAGTCAGAAGGAGAGAGAGAGAGTCAGAAGGAGGGAGAGAGAGTCAGAAGGAGAGAGAGAGAGTCAGAAGGAGAGAGAGAGAGTCAGAAGGAGAGAGAGAGAGAGATCCCTTTCCGAGGCAGTTCGACCAGTCTATAGTCAAAGAAGATAAGTGGGGCGAGGTTAACCCGTCTAACAAAAGGATTGAACTTCTAAAAAAAAAAATCCAGTTATCTAATGTGTAGTAGAAGACGAGGAGGATAACCAGTCAATTAAAGAGTGGATGGAAATCGATCAACCAAACAGTCTAGAGTGGATAGGTAAGAAGATAACCAGTCAATCTAAAGTGTGGAAGCTAACCAGGCAGTGTACAGGAGGAGGTAGGGGTCTGTAGGTCACACATTGTATCAGGATAGAGGCAGTTGAAGGTCCCTGCCTCGCTTCTTAACTGCGGGGCTGTCGTCGACCTTGCCAGACCTGACATACAAACGGACGCAGGAGGGAAAAAAAAATATTTCCGAAAAACAGCGAGATACTGGCCAGAAAACATTAGTCTTCCAATACTTGTGGCGGTAAAAACGAAGACTTGTTGGTATCTGGAAGTAAATCTTAAACTATGGGAGAGAAACGAATGTGGGAGGGTAGTGGTGGTTGTGGGAGGGAGGGTAGTGGTAGTGGTGGTTGTGGGAGGGTGGGAGATTAATGGTGGTTGTGGGAGGGAGGGTAGTGGTAGTTGTGGTTGTGGGAGGGAGGGTAGTGGTAGTGGTGGTTGTGGGAGGGAGGGTAGTGGTAGTGGTGGTGTGTTACACGTGTAGTAGTGGTAGTAGTGGTGGTGGTCTGGGAGAGTATTAATGATAGTTTTAATGGCTGTAAGTTAATGGATATCGTAATGAAATAGTGGTAGCGATGGAAGGGCAGTAGTGATGGTGGTTAGTGGTGGCTGGGCAATAGTGATGGCGGTGGCAGGACAATAGTGTTGGTGGTGGTAGAGCAGTAGTGATGGTGGTAGTAGTGGTGGTAGTGATGATGGTAGTGGCTGGGCTTTATCCATATGTTACATCAAATACGTAATTAAAGAAAACACAGGTAGCAGTGACGGAGGTGTTAGCAACTTTATCCCGAACTAACAAATGATACCACGATGATGATTTCCAGAGTTATATGAGCGTCAGATGGTTGAGTACCTCTTGATAGTATAGTTAAGACCAAGAGAGAATATCTTTAACTCCCTTGCTCTCTCTCTCTCTCTCTAGAAGATCTTCATTGGGTATAGAAGTTAAGGAAGATTACTATAAGCAGGAGGGAGAGACATATAGATGAATTTAGGAAGAATATAAAGGTTGTCTTAAGTTACTTGAATTCAGACGGAGAATATCCATGAGTGATGGTAGGTGGAGGTGGACCATGGCAGGGGAGAGAGAGGTTGATGTGTATAATCATGGTGGTTATGGTGGTCTTGGTGGTCTTGGTATGGTTGATGGTGTCATAGCTGGCGGCGACCCAATTCTGGAGGCTGTTGAAGGTGTGTTGTGGTGGTGCTGTCATCAGGGCAAGTGTTGTTAGTAGTGGTGGAGTCCTCAACATATTTTCAACTAGATAGAGTTTTTTTAGTTTTTTTCTTCTTCGGGGAATTGTTGATGAGGATAAGAATGGACATGAAGAGGTGGTGTGGGTGTGGGGACGTGGTGTGGGTGTGGGGACGTGGGGACGTGGTGTGGGTGTGGGGACGTGGTGTGGGTGTAGGGACGTGGTGTGGGTGTGGGGACGTGGTGTGGGTGTGGGGACGTGGTGTGGGTGTGGGGACGTGGTGTGGGTGTGGGGACGTGGTGTGGGTGTGGGGACGTGGTGTGGGGACGTGGTGTGGGTGTGGGGACGTGGTGTGGGTGTGGAAACGTGGTGTGGGTATGAGGATTTGGTGTGGTTGTGGGGTTAATGTTGTCGTGGGCTTGTTAACAGCTGAGATACACCACAGATCATTATGCACCTCAGCCCCCAGCCTGACCCCCAGCCTGACCCCAGCCTGACCCCCAGCCTGACCCGCAGCCTGGTCCTCAGCCTAGTACTCAGCTTGGTCCTCAGCTTAGTCCTCAGCCTAGTCCTCAGCTTAGTCCTCGGGTTTGCTCTCCCCAGCCGTCACTCCTTGTCTCATCACAACTCTCATCCGTCGGGCAGGTCATCAATGTGTACTCAGCCCTGCCCTCAAGCTGCCCTCAGCTCCCTACCCTCAGCTGGAGGTCTTACACCCGGCGGGAATTAAAAGGTGCTCTGAAGAACTAACGGCCGGCTGGTCTCTGGATTTATGACGAGCATTAGTTAGACGAACCCGGCCCTCAGAGGGGGGGCAGTCAGGAGGGGCTGACAGGATGCTGTACATCTTGGCGGCTGACATCACACCAGGAGGGGTAGGGGGGGAAGGAAGGAAAGAGGGAGAGGGAGATAAGAGAGGAGGAGGGAAGGAACAAGGATAGGGGAAGGAAAAGGGGAAGGAAGGAATGAAAGAGGGTGTAAGGGCGAGAGGAAGGAGGGTGAGATAAAAGAGAGATGTATCTTTGCTTCTACTACTACATATTTAAGTAGGAGAGGCTGTGGTGGAGGGGGAGAGGCTGTGGTGATGGAGGAGAGGCTGTGGTGGAGGGGAAGGAGTTGTCGTGGAGGGGAGGAATTGTGGATAAGGAGAAGGGGTAATGGTAGAGGGGAGGATTTGGGATGGAGAGAGCGGGGGGAGGGGGGGGCGGCTGTGGTGGAATAGGAGGTGTTATGGAAGAGGTGGAAGGGTTGTGGTGAAGGGGGTGTGGGTACAGTAGAGACATTGAGTTATTAGAAAGAGCAGACGTTGTTGTTTATCTTAAATATTGATAGTCCGTTTTTGCTGTTCCAAGACTCATAAGAATATCATCCGGGTAGCAACTGTGATATTTCTGGGATTATCTGGAATGACTTCAGTAACTTATTCATGAATACACTGAACAGGATAAGACTGAGCACACCATCTAGGTGAAACCAAGTTGTATATCTCTTGACTTCACTCTAATATCAACCTGACACAATCCACTAGTCTCTCTGGAGGTGAAATAATTAATCAATGTGTTCATTATAAAACAGACGACCACTTACAGTATGTCTATGTTAGCGATGTCGTATGAGCTGTATGATAGTAACAAATGCAGCTTTTTAACACAAGATATATCGTGTATTTTACCATTCGTCTCCACACACTGTTAGGGACATAGTGGTGTAATTATGGATAACTTTACCATGTATAAAAAATCAGGGAATATGTGTCCTTTGATTCTATATAAAATTCGGTGGACAGTCATCCTCTTGGGGGCTTTACACACGCAGGTAGTCAGTAATATAGGGCAAAAATGGCATCAGGTTATCCTAGATTTGGTTATGACATAATACTGTTGATCCATGGTGAGGATAACCAACCTGTAGCACGAATCAAATTATACACAGCCCTAGTAGTCTTGTTACATTGACACCATCATACTCACCAGGGACAAGTTTTCTTCCAACATCAAGCTATCATTCAGTCACGTCTCACTCATCGTGTTGTTTTCCCTAGCATGAACTTAATAAGATCATTTCACTTTCCAGATTTCCCTTACAGAAGTTCCCGAGTTTGTTGCTGATAACACGTTACATCTTATGCAACTTGAGCCCGCGTTTGTTATCAGGTCTTAGGCTTTATGCAGCTGGCCTGGATGGGGAGAAACATGTAGTATACTATTTTTACCTACGATTGTGTTAATGCTACTCCCGGCTGTGCTCAAGAGAGTATGCTGATTCAGTCTATTTACATATTTTGCTCATGTATTTTCCCAAACTTCATTTGCACTTTCACCGAACTTACAGCAACAGAGATCTAAACACAATCCTAACATCTGAAGTGTTTCTTGTTGTCTGTAACACTTGATTATTAACCTGATTATAAACTTCAGTTAAAGGTAAACACACTAGTCATGTTATCTGGTTCTGTATGATAATCACTTTTCCTTCACTATTTTATTCCTCAATTATTATCAAAGAATATATTATACACTGACTACAAGATCATCACTACAGCTTTATATATTGTGAGTCTCATAATCTTTGTACAAGTCACAGACGAAATCTTTGGCTAAGTTATGTTTTTTTTCTTTATTCTCCACCTTTGTCTTTTACGTGTGTGTGTGTGTGTGTGTGTGTGAGTGTGTGTGTGTGTGTGTGTGTGTGTACTGATTTCTTGTGTTCAGGTTACCAATTAGGACTACGAGTGCTCTATGTACAAAATGAGGAAGATCTGTATAATGAAAATGAAGTAATGAAACAATGAATTTAGATGAGTGTAGAGTTACCTGGGAGTATAATGAACCTTTGATATTAAAATTAGATTTTTTTAGAGGGGGGAGTACGAGAGACAAATGAAGGCATGAGTTGAGGGGCAGGGAGGGAGAGAGGAGAGGGGGGGGGGGAGAAGTAACGAGGAGCCTACGTCTTAAAGTCTAACAATAACATACCAAGGGAGGGAGAGGTGGGGGGGCAGAGGAAGGGTACGGAGGAGGGAGGTAAGAAGTATAGAGAATAAACGAGGGAAAGAGAGAGAAAGAGGATATAAAGATAAGAGCTAAGATAGTAGAGATAAAGGGGGAAAGAGCTGTGTCTTGGGTCTTGGCTCTACACAGTTAAGAGGGAGGGAGGATGTGGTGGAAGAGGGAGGGTGAAGGAAGAGGGAGGGTAAGGGGGTAGGGATGTGGATGGGAGGGATATAGCCTCTGTTTCTGTACTCAAGGGATCAAAATAATGCAAAGAATAACACCTAATTAAATTTACTTATATCACCTGTATGTATAATGATATCACCTGTAGGTATAATGGCCCTGTATTAATCTCTATGTAATTAATATTCTCTTACCTTACATACCTGTCTTCATTATACACTAGTGCTAATAATATACTATTTGCTCTTTCACCTAATTATAATATATTTTGTTTTCTTATAATTCTTAATAGACTTTCTAAGGCAACTTTTTAATATAGTGTTAAACAGCTTATTGTCTCTGTTACCTACACGTGTTACATCATCCTTAGGTGTTTAGTTTCAGATTATAAACAGTTTCACTTTCATGGTTTAGAATTTTATATAACACCGTCATTGTCCTGGTGGTTTGTGAGTCTAATTCTCTGTAAAGATTTTGAGTCTATTCGTGGTTTGTGAGTCTAATTCTCTGTAAAGATTTTGAGTCTATTCGTGGTTTGTGAGTCTAATTCTCTGTAAAGATTTTGAGTCTATTCGTGGTTTGTGAGTCTAATTCTCTGTAAAGATTTTGAGTCTATTCGTGGTTTGTGAGTCTAATTCTCTGTAAAGATTTTGAGTCTTATATCAGTGCATGAGGACCCAGGCTGTCGTGTGCTGTAGTCTCAAACCCTGGTGATAAATTCGAGTCTTCCTCCAACTAATCTCTTTAATATTTTAACTGTGTGACCTGTCTACTGCATTATACGCGACACTGAACATAAAAAGAGAGTTAAAAAACACCTATGAAATAATAACACAAAACACTGAGGCAGAATACACTCCTATATACACTTGATTTTTTTCCGTTTGGGTTAAAAAAATATATACAGTGTTTTGTTTTGTTTTATTCGAGAAATTTACTTTACTGATTTTGATAATTTTAGTTGTCACGTCTAACTCAATTATTTCCTCGGCTTGGTTTGGTTAGGTTAGGTTAATAAGTTCCTTCAATATATAAATAATGACCTTGTATGACCTTGTATCGCCTCTAACCACCGGTAACCTCCTCACGGCAGCGTTCATTAATACCCAGAACCTTGCTGTAGAATTTCCTCCCATGAAATAAATCCCCATCAACAGTCGACCTGATGAAGATTATAACACTTAATTTACTTCTGGTGACAGGAGGCGGAGGCGGCGGCGGCGTCTGGCTGAAACAGGATCGTTGACCTTTGACCTTATCTCTCACCTGTGTTAATATGTTTTAAAATATTACAGAATGATGGATAACTTCTGCAGGAGATGTTTATTGTATAATGGCACGTGTTCATGTTGGGGTTTAGTAATGGCACGTGTTCATGTTGGGGTTTAGTAATGGCACGTGTTCATGTTGGGGTTTAGTAATGGCACGTGTTCATGTTGGGGTTTAGTAATGGCACGTGTTCATGTTGGGGTTTAGTAATGGCACGTGTTCATGTTGGGGTTTAGTAATGGCACGTGTTCATGTTGGGGTTTAGTAATGGCACGTGTTCATGTTGGAGTTTAGTATTAACAGAATATATTAACCCAGGGGAAATCATGAGCTTCATTACAGCTTTGGGTGATGTAATTTTCATTATCCCCCCGAAAAAAAAACCCCTGAAATAAATGAGAAATTTGACAAACTTAATAGGCTTAATACATGATAGGAAAACTAGTAAATGAGATTATTTTCTAGATTAGTCAATTACGTTTCCAATACATTTATTTCCATTAACCTTTTCCATGTAATAAACCAGGTAAAAATTCTTAAAAAAATAAAAAATAAATAAATACACATTGAGTGTTGTGTTTATGTGACAAAGATGATTTTTTCCCCCACTTTCTTTCTCACTGTACATGGTAACAGAGTCAGGACATTAAGCACCTCAGCACACTCCCACACTCACAGCCTGGAGCATCATGTCTTGTCTGAGACCCTGGTAAGGACGGACTCATTCTCTGGCAGATGACCCATTTACTCGTGAGGGTAATGTCATAATTGTTCCTATCAGTCACTTCCAGATGTCTATAAAACGTAATCATTCCACTGTTGCATTCACGTCCGGATGAGAGAGAAAGAGAGAGAGAGAGAGAGAGAGAGAGAGAGAGAGAGAGACTATAGCATCTGGCATCACACATTAGAGACAGACAGACCGACAGAGAGACAGAGAGACAGACAGACCGACAGAGAGACAGAGAGACAGACAGACAGACAGCATCCGGCATCATACGTTAAGCTGCTTTCGGAGACGTCGTTAAAGGAGTTGTTAGATCGGAAGAGAGTTTGTTAAGATAATTCCCCGAGTCTTGGAAGGAGGCAATCGGCCCTTAGGTTCCCCAACGAGGAGACGCTTGAGCTAACTTGAGTGTTGGGTGAGTTATTCTAAGATAGATTTAAGTTCGTTATAGTGATGTTAAAATTGATGATGATTCTGGTGATGATGATGATGATGATGGTGATGATGATGGTGGTGATGTTGATAGTGATGATGATGATGGTGGTGATGATGGTGGTGATGATGATGATGGTCATGAGGATGATGATGGTGATGATGATGGTGGTGGTGGTGGTAGTGATGATGATGGTGGTGATGATGATGATGGTCATGAGGATGATGATGGTGATGATGATGGTGGTGGTGATGATGATGGTGATGATGGTGGTGATGATGGTGGTGGTGGTGGTAGTGATGATAATGATGGTTTTGGTGGTGATGATGGTGATGATGATTAGATTAGATTAGATTAGACTAGGGTAGGTTAAGTTAGGTTAGGTTAGGTTAGGTTAGACTCCAACCTTCTACATTCTGCATTAAACGTCATCCATATATTTTTATTCATTTATATAATTTTTTCATCTAACTGAACAATTTACATTCTCTACTTAACAACCCTCGCGAAGAATTCATTTCCATCAGTTATTTTTGTGCATTTTTTCTTTTTTTTTGTACCTGGTCATAGTTCCCACCACATTCATATCACTTACTCTCATAATTATATATCCATTCATTAAATCTCTATTTCTCATACAAAACCTTTCAAAACAGATCACGTTTTTCTGAAGTCTCTCTCTCTACCCCCTCTCCACCTCTTCTGATTCCCTGACTCACAAACATACTCACAATATCCTATTTCTCATATCATATTTTTTTTTCTTTAGTCTATAAAATTCTTGGATTGGCTCTCTTATGCTCTACTGTTGTTAATCATTTTTTTTTCAGTAGATAAATCCCATTGCCATGATTAATGACTTTACTCCCTTCACTTGTCCCCAGCATGACGCTACCATGTAATTCACCTTTGTTTTACACCATCTGTCAGTTTCATTTACTTTGTCTTTGTTATTCTGATTACGGCCAAATAATAATAATAATAATAATAATAATAATAATAATAAACAAACACATTATATCAATCAATTTTTACAAACATTATGACTCCCGAAACCGAACCACTTGAACCTAAAGACTCGTCGTGACAACTCGAGACTCAATAACATATACCGTAGTAGACTCCCCAGAGATAATAAAGAGACTCCCGGTAAGAAGTAATACCTCTCCCTCACGCCACACGAGGACAGGGGGCGAGAACTGAGAACTGAATCTTGAGTTTATATGGAGAATTAGATATTTTTTTTTTATTATGCATTTTTCCTGGATTTATCTTGTGTATCCCAGGGTTATTTTTATCCGTCAGCCAGGATAAATCTCTGATCCTTCCTGCCACGGGAGGAGGAGGGAGAGAAGGGGGACTGCCCCAGAAGGAGGAAGAGGAAGGAGGGGGAGAAGGGAGAGGGAAACTCAGGTCTTGGATATTTATTTGACTTTGTCTTCTGTTTACTTTCCTTTCGTCAAGTTTGTGATGACTTTGGTGGAGGATTTCATAAGTTGTTCCTGCAGGTTAGGTTAGGTTCTTGGAGTTTGCTATTGACATGCGTTGTTTATATATTAATATGATATTTTAATTGCTTGCGTAGTGCTTTCTGTCTGTTTGGCCGCAGGATTTTTCGACAGATATTGACTTAGGAAAATTTTTTTAGTGGAGTATTATAGGAGAGTGATGCCAGTACCTTAGTGTTCTGGTCGGCTCTGTCCTTAGAAGAGTTTAAGTTAAGTTGTTTGAGTTTCAGGTTCCTGGATCTTATTGAGGCATAAACATTACAACATTTTTATAGTCCTGTTCAAAGTTGTCGTTTTCTTTGGGACTTGAAATATACAGTATCTAGTAGGTAAATGGTCGTCGGAAGAGCAGGAGGAGGATTTAATGTTTTATTTATCTAATTCTCACAAAGGTTTTCTGAGTAAAGACAACATCCCCAACCGTGGTAAACTTCTCCAGATTTTCCTCCTCTTTTACAGTGATTTCAGGAAAATTGGTATTTCCTCGCTAGTGAATATATTTCCCCCTCACTTTGTTATGACAATTTCGGCCACGAGAAGGTTTACAGCCGTGAAAATTGGACCCGTTATTACCTGAGCTCTTTAAACTTACCTTTGTGTTTGAGGTCGTTTCCGTCTGCAATGGCCTTCAGAAAACACCAGCCAATTCCAGTTCTCCATCACGCGAATAGCTCTTTACCATCTGGATCCTGGGAATAATTTTGTTTTGTTTTCTTCTGCTGCAAGAACACTTGTTGAACGTGTGCAGGGTGAAAGAAATTTTACACTACACGCCAAGATATCGTTTCCTTTCTATCTTGATATCTTGATCCAGCAACACAAACTAGAGACTAACTGAGACTCTAGAACTCTTATGGAGACATTTACTTAAGTCTTTTTAACTGTGAAATATTTAGGATAACATTGTTGATATAAGACATACATAGATCCCAAGTGACAGGGTTGGTTAGGTTAGGTTGGGTAAGTAGTAGTGGTAGAGACAGGTATCGTAACTTAACACACCATACCTGATTGTCATAGAATTGTATATATTGTTAATACAGTGAAACCTCCATATAGCGGACTTCCCTCTCCATATTGTCCGTTAAATAGAGGTTTTACTGTATAAGAATTAACGTGGTTGCATCCTGTTATAGATGATGAAGTGAGAGATAATAACATGTTCTTCCTTGAGCCATAGTTTGTGAGGATAGAGCGTCATAACATCGCTCAACACACAAGGTACGGAGCAGACTTTCTCACTGACGTCACAATTGTTTAACAGTATCCTAAAATGTTGTGACTTCATATTTTCGTGTTTGTTTAGTTAGTAAGGCACATCTAACACGTTCCTGTTTAATTAAATTGTTTTACGATGGCGTGTCCGTTTACTTAAATATAATGCAGTAGAATGTTCTTGTCTCTTGTGGATATTTTTCGAGTACATTTCATCTCCAACATCACAAGTCTAAGATCATTCTCATATAACCACAAAAATCTTCTTTATCCAGTTATAACATTAATATATATCAAAAGAAAAAAAAATGTCTATGATAATATTTTCTAAAAATTTTTGCGAACATTTTAGGTTTTTTTTTTTCAAACTTCTGACAAAAATAATTAGTCAGTTATCGATATTAAAAAAAAAAACTCATTTGTTAATTTGTGTTAAAGGTTTTTCACTCAGATGCCTTGACAACAGAGAGTAACTTCGTCCCGTGTGGTGGAATATATTGTACCGTTTCCACACACAACATTTTCCCTTCATGTTCTTTGTGCTCGGATAATTTATATTTTCATTTACCCTCCTATAAACTTTCTCTTATAACGAAAATGTAATATATAGTTCTTTTTTTTTATTCAGGATATAATATTACGCTCGTCTGTATATGTTTTTATATATGAAACTATATACGGGTGAAGTTGGGTTGTATGAAATGACATATAGACCCCAGAGAAATGTCTTGTAGTAGAGGAACAAGATCAAGAGGAAGCATGAGGATGAAGATAGCGAGGCTGTGTTTACTCTTGACTCCGGCCACCTGGAATACAAAGGCGAGTCTAGCTTAAATATAGGTCACTTGTCTCTTATATCGGCCTTCAGGGAGCACTATCGCGTCTGTCTCTCCTACACTCCAACAGTGCTTAAAAAAAAAAGGAAGGAATTGAAAAGCCAAAACAACATACCAATGGCCCCTCTGAGGCTATTTGACCCTATGGATGAGGGGGAGAAAAGGTCACGTAAATTGACGATGATGAAACAGAGATAATTGATGTTTATATTATCATCGTACAGTAAAGGTAGATGGTTATTGTTGATGTTATTCTCCATTACTATTATCTCCTATTCATTCCTTGTATTAAATTAAAGAAACAATTTCTTCGTTAGTGCAATACCTGGTGGTTGTCTTTTTTTTTTCTCCCAGGATGCTCTGAGATCGCTATAGTCGCTTCTTCTGTTAAGTTTGATTATGTTGGTGAAGTTAGTTTTTTTTCCAGGATGAACGGGTGTATTACGTGCTCTGAGATCGCAATAGTGAGTGGTGTAATAGATGTCGTTTTCTTTCCTCTGTTAAGCCAATGGCAGTACGTGACTCACCACAGCCAATGGCAGTACTGTATGTGATTTTCTACAGCCAATGATAGTACACGACACACTACAGCCAATCACAGAGCGCGTATTATATTCCCCCGACAGGGAAAAAATAATGACACTGCCTGCCTGGCCCCAAGATATCTAATGTAATGACGACTGTAACTTTATCCTCGTCTACGCTAAAGCTACTCAGGCTTCACCTTATAACTGGTATTGGTGTTTCTGCTTCACATGTTCAGGATTTTTTTTATATCATTTCTAAAGCTTAGATGACAGACTTAGACTCCATTATGAAGCCCGTCCGTTTCTGTCGCTGAGGCTTCTGTGCCGTCTATATCATGTGCTGTTATTTCATTGTAGAGAGTAATGATATTTTTTAACGAAACAATAATTATCGACAAGTATGAGCTGTTGAGTCTATAACGAAGTAGTGGTTGTTTGGTTAGTTGGTCACGGAGGAATTAGTCACTAAGTTTACCAATAACAGAAGTGAAATTAATTGGTGGACAATTACTTGATAGCGATTTATCGTCTTTTTAATAATGGGTTGTGACCTTTGGCAAGCTTAACAATCCCCTGGAACTGTGGCTGCAAAAAGTGACTTGAAGAATAGGTGATTTGGAGTTTCCTTTAGCGCCCCCGTGTAAAGGTTAGGTTAGGTTGACAAACCGTCCATATCGACAGAGTGGCTTTATCAGTCTCTCAGTGGTGATGGATTGTTACTAAGAAGACCTACACCAAGAACTACGTCATAACCTAACAATTAAATACTCAAGAAATCACTTTATTGTGTTGTCCAATTTAGATTTCGTAAGTTCATACGCTTCCACAAATATCCTGAGTGAGACAAGCTAATTTATTGAGAGAGAGAGAGAGATAGAGAGAGAGATAAATAGAGAGAGAGGGGGGGGGAGGGAGGAAGGAAAGACATAAATAAGGCACCTTTCTCTACTCAGGTTCCAGAACTCGTTACAAAAACACAAGACGGACAGCGAGGAGACGTCCAGAAACAAAGGAAATAGACCATAAACACGAGGAAGTGGAGACAGCATTGGAAGGAAGAAGAGGGGAGTGAAAAGAGAGAAGGTGGGGGGAGGAGAGAGTTGAAGATCTAGAGGGGGGGTATAAAGGGGAAGGGCGTCTCCATTATTGTAAAAGAGGAAGGGAGTGGGGGGCTGGGCTGTAGGGGAAATAGACGCTCTACCGGACATATATCACGTAAGGAAAGAGGTGGGTGGTGACAGGTTGAAGGTGATGGGGTGGCCAGAGGCTATGAAACGTCAGCCTTGGCTTGCGTGTGTCTCGCCCGTGGTCAGGTTGTGAGAGCTGTTGAGCCCTTCCCTGCGGCGTATGCTTCTGGCTTCAGGTTAGGTCACGGGGGAACAAGTGACCTTTACCTACCTCCGTACCCACCGCCTTCCTCTGGTTGTGGTCAGGTCACAGAGGTCACGTGAGTTTCTGTGTCGTCATAGAGATGTGTTTATTGTGGTGTAGAGATGTAGTTGTGTGTGGTGTGTGGCCTTGCAGGTGTGTGTGTGTGTGTGTGTGTGTGTGTGGTGTGGTGATGCAGGTATGTATATGTGTGTGGTGGCTATGTAGGTATGTGTAATGTGACCATGCAGGTGTGTAGGGTGTCCTAAATTAACAGATAAGGTCATGGTGATGATCAGGGAGAATTGAGATAATCAGTCAGTACACTAAAGTCCTCTTGTTAGTCTTGCCCGCCCTCCTCTGCATTCTCTGTCGTAATCTCTAAGAGTCCTTGATGTGTAGCAGTTAAGGAAGCATAGATGAGCTTAGGAATAACAAAAGTTGTGTACACACTCAAGAACTCAGACGCAGGAACTCTGGGGGACTTGAGATGACAAAGGATGTGGAGACGATAGCTGGGAGACTCAATGATGTACTGACGTGTGCTTGCTAGTTCAGTTTGTTGTCTAAAGTAACGTCGACAAGTGTGTGTGTGTGTGTGTGTTTGTGTTTGCGTGTGTTTTTGTGTGTATCTTTGTCAATGTACGTGTGTGTGTGTATGTGTTATTATTATTATTATCTTTCCATGGACTCATAATCATCGTCTTTGTTGATTTAATTACCAAGACCAATATTGTTCAAATGTCTGGACAAGAGAAAGTTGTGTTTGACTGTTTTATTTATCTCCAAATGATGATGATAAAGGTAGAAAATTCGTGAATGTTGACGTCATATGCAAATAATGACGATGATTAGTCATTTTTAATCGTATTCGTCAGTGATAAAAGAGAAAATTCCGCGATATTCAGAATGTGAGAATCATTCTACTCTTGGAAAAAAAAATGTATCTCTACCAGATTTATTTATTTTTTAGTTATTTTAGCTCACAGCTCCCGCGTACCACTATAATGGCCCGGGATTTTACCTGAAAAGCAGAAACAATTTATAGAATAATACTGTAGTAATTCATATTGGAGTTTTATAGCGCGAATTTGTTCTATCACGAGGTTATAGAAGTACCGGGAAGTGAATCTATTTTCAACTAAAAGCCGAACATTGACAGAGAGGCAAGTGGTGGGGGGAAGAGGGGGTGGTGGGGGGGAGGGGGTGTAATGGTGAGAGCTATTTTGTGCATAAATTTTTTACCTGGTTGTTATGCATGAATTTGGCTAAATAGGATCAACATATATTAGCCTTTTCAAATTTTCAGCATACGTAGGCGATGATGATGATGATGGCATTGTGTTCCCTGCCTGCCTGTAGTGACGGTGTGGCTGTGGTGTGTTCTGAAGCGAGCCTTGTAAAACACACACGCACAGATAAATCTAAATATGTTGTTGAAGAGTATGAGGGCATTAATGATCTTAAGCCAACACTACTGCAAGCAAATGAAACCCTCACTCGCCTCCAGGACCGAAGATGACAGAAGAACATGACAAACGACTGAATTGGCACATTGAGGCAGCATCACAAAGACTGAAGCCAAATATGAATGAAATATTACAGATACAACCTTACTGAATGAGATCTGTTTATCTTAGTCAATATAAACAAATGTAAAATAAAACTCTTGGATAACCCGGGTACTGGATTCAGAGGAGCTCAACAGGTGCTCAAGAAGGCAAGTTAAAAACCTAATCCTGGAAGGCGGCTGGATTAGGTGAGGTGGAGTGACACTGGAGGAGCAAGGAGGAAAGACACTTCCAGGATGTTGCTGATTGTCTCTCTCACTGAGGAGTTACCTGAGGAGTTAGGTAAATGTTTACATCTTAAGCTTCACCTTTACAGTAAACCTGAGTAGTCTTGTGTACTAATTTATTTATTGATCTGTTTACCTGTACTGTACCTATGGCGATATTTCTAAATTTTATAAAGTGATATTAAAAGGGGGTTACCAGACACTCATATACACCTTAGCTTAAGTTGTTGGTGTCCGGGAAAATACCGGAGTAGACCTGTAGACTTGGCTGGGATAACCTGAAGAATCGTCGCCCTGCCGGACTCAGGGGTGACGATTCTTCAGGTGATTCCTTGGCTGCCTCCCATAAACACAGCGCCAGCTCCAGCGGTCAAAAATTACTAGGCGTTTCTCTGCAGTTACGCGCTTATGAAGTTGCGTCAGACGAACGTTTGCCCGCCTTCTGCCTGCATTAGCACTCGGATTACCACCTATACTTTAACCACCACCGTCACCTACCATTAGAACATACCACTATCCCAACCACTATTACTATTACCAGTACCACAACCACTACTTCATCATGAGAACCCACCACTATCACCTCCACCACAACCATCACCACCACCACTACAACCATCACCACCACAACTATCACCACCACCACTACAACCATCACCACCATAACCATCAACACCATCATTACCGCCACAACCAACACCACCACCATCACCTCCACCATAACCATCACCACAACCACCACCCGGCTCGGAGACTTCAGGATGTTCGCCTCATAAATATTCGGTGAGATGGGGAGTGGTTATTAACCAGATTCCATTAGGTGCTCAAGGCGTATAGGAAGCAGTGAATGGGCAGGAAATGAAGCCAAGAGGTTCTTCTGTCATTGATTTGTGTAAGTTACGCTACACTGGCTTCTTCCATTGGTTATTACGTCACTCTATGTTGACATGTCCGGCTTCTCCCATTGGTTATTACGTCACTCTTTGTTGACATGTCCGGCTTCTTCCATTGGTTATTACGTCACTCTTTGTTGACATGTCCGGCTTCTCCCATTGGTTATTACGTCACTCTTTGTTGACATGTCCGGCTTCTCCCATTGGTTATTACGTCACTCTTTGTTAACATGTCCGGCTTCTCCCATTGGTTATTATGTCGTGTGTGTGTTAAAATGTTCGGTTTCTCTTAATGGCTAACATGGTGTGTGTGTGTGCGTGTGTGTGTGCGTGTGTGTGTGTGTGTGTGTGTTATGTCCTCTACTGTCGCCTCAAGTTTCTCTCGTGGTTAATATTGTTGTTGTCGGCTGTTATGGCTTATGTGTTATTAGCAGCTCTTGTACCCGACTTAGCTAGTGCTCAGGGTCCTCTCATGCAGCCCGAGAACTTCACCTGTCACCGTAATATTCACTTGGTTTCATTAGTATATACTGTAAGTCACTATGCTGAATGGTTCAAACTTCTCATATCAGGAACTACGTCACTCTGCATTGACATTATGGGCTTCTTACTGGTTACTACGTCACTGTGTTGATAGGTTGAGCTTCTCTCATTGGTTATTACGTCACTGTTGATAGGTTGAGCTTCTCTCATTGGTTATTACGTCACTGTGTTGATAGGTTGAGCTTCGCTCATTGGTTATTACGTCACTGTGTTGATAGGTTGATCTTCTCTCATTGGTTATTACGTTACTGTGTTGATAGATTGGACTTCTCTTATTGGTTATTACGTGACTGTTGAAAGGTTGAGCTTCTCCCATTGGTTATTACGTCACTGTTGACAGGTTGAGCTTCTCTCATTGGTTATTACGTTATCTGTGTGTATCTGAACATATCTACATCTGACTATGGTGTCCGGCCACAAGACTCACCTCTCCACAGTAATTCCTATTAATTCACGTTATTGCAATGGCCGGGGGGTAATTTTTCCCATTCCATTTCCCAGACTGTGGGAGTTAACCTATGTCAAATTTGGAAGTTGTGTAAATAGCTTAAAAAAATATAAACATCGAAGTATAAAAACTTTATTCCATTAACTGTTCATTAGATACAGAAATGTTACTGTCAGGGCAATCAAAAATATTGTTTATAATTATGTGTGTGTGAGAGAGAGAGAGAGAGCATATGTATGTGTGTGTACGTATATGTGTGTGTGTGTGTCTCTAATTTCCTGGACTACGATCTATTAGTGTTACCAGTTTGATTTTGCCATAATGAATGAATAGCCGGGGAATTTTTTTAGTCTGGCAGATAACAGATTAGTTTCCAACACTCGGCTGATCCTGCCTGTCGATCACCACCGACACCCTAATTTGTCCAACATAGACAGTGGACACGGGTTGGGAGGCGCAGTGAGAGGGATGGTTGGCGAGTTGAGAGGGATGGATGGCGAGTGAGAGGGATGGGAGAGTATATGCATTGATGAGTGGTGAGTGAGAGGGATAGGGATAAAATAAGTACTTGGATGGAAAAAATGGAGGGACTTACAACTTGGCGAACGAGATAGAGAGAGAGAGAGAGAGAGAGAGAGAGAGAGAGAGAGACCCTGCACCGCCACCAGCCTAACACAGACTTGCATAATCCATCGCCACCTTAAAGGGAGTGAAGACGCGCTAAAAACAAATCACATAACCGGAAAAATAATTAATGTAAAATCTGTCTTCCGGGTATTGAAAAATTTTCCGGGTGGGGGGAAGCGTCTCTCGGGGTGGTTATTGGGAATATTGAAGAGGTAATGTAATTAATGCACGGAATATTAATATGGTCTCCTCGCTCAAAATTTGGCCTCGCTCAAACCTGAGAGGCCTGGCCGGGAGGGAGGCTTACAGTGTGAAGCTGACTACCACTACCACCACCACACAGCCAGGAACACCACCACTACTACCAGCACCACCAGTACCACCATCACTACTACCAGTACCAGCACCACCATCACCACACCACCAGCAGCAGCAGCAGCAGGAGCAGCAGCAGCAGGAGGGTGGTAGACGCAGATATGTAAATACCTTCTGGAGTTCATCACCACCAACCAATTTCCATTTCGGAAAGAGGATTCGCCCACTTTTAGAGACCGTGGACGGTGTATTAGTTACATTATATTATGGAAATTGGAGAGAGCATTACTGATAGTGAGTGAGAGGGGGGGAGGTCGCGACACGGGTCAAAGTAGGTCACGACTCGTTCTTATTGGCTCTTAAGCTAAATTGACCCTTAACTGTAGATATGACAACGTTCATATGTGTTAATGGTAGTAAGGTAAAACTATACTGTATCTCTCTGACATTGCCGCCATACTATACCTGGATCATCACACCTGTATACACCTTGATCATCACACCTGTATAAACTTTAATCAACCACCTTTTGTTTTTTGAGTTGTTAGGACCCATATAAGCAGGGATGATAGTGGTGTAGTGAGGGATGATAGTGGTGTAGTGAGGGATGATAGTGGTGTAGAGAGAAGACTGTAATGGTGAACACAAGAGCGTGGAGGAGAAGGTTGGGGTCGGAGGTGCATGTTTACATTGGGGGAGGAGAGGGATTATCTCGGCTAATGACAGTGTGGCAGAATAAGGGAGTCGATTTCTAGCTTGTTGGGGAAGTGGGAGAGAGACAGAGAGAAACAGAGAGAGAGAGAGAGAGATTTCTGAGTCAACTTTTGCTAAGTAATATCGTGAAAAAATGAAAGCGAGAGTCGTATATATTTTAGACAGTTATGACCGGAATATAGATTTTCTTTTCAATCCTTCTGATGCTCTTTATCTACTTTACAGCGTCGTGGAAAAGAGAGAGAGAGAGAGAGATAATCACAGTTCTGGACCAACTGAGTCTGGTGATGACGGCCCAGCCAAGGGGACATCGCGGGTGTAGGAGGAGTCAAGGGCTTAAATGGAGCGATTTACATAAGGATGAAGGACACTTCTCAAATCAGCCACGCACAAAAGAGCAGCCGAGATGAGGAGGTCAGGAGAGGAAGGTCCTGAAGGAGGGAAAGAGAGAGAGAGATCTGGATGGTTGAGAGGGCCTGAAGCTATGATGGAGGGGTGGTGGAGAGTTGGGTTTAGTTGGAAGGGAGGAGAGAGGAAGAAAGTGTGGCGTTTCAATTGGTGATTTAGAGGACTGGTGGAAGGGTGTGCGCGTGCGTGTGTCTGTGCGTGCGTGTGTGTGTATGTGTGTGTGTGTGTGTGCGTGCGTGTGTGTGTGTGTGTCATAACTAGACCAAAAGCTTAGTGAGAACTGGACCTCATATGTAGAATATTAACATCAATGAAGTGTAATGAAGTGTACCCATATCATCACTACTAACGATGATAAAGTCGTTAATTTCAGGTTAATGTTAATAGTCCCTCAGTTAAATCTGCCTAAACCTAATCTAATGACCACAAGTTTGTTATATATGATATCTGAACTTTTCAACTTACCCCAAAATAACGTAATAAAAGTTAAGTATAGTAATCCCGCTAAAGTGGTTGACGCGACAGGATAGTGATGGAGTAACAGCAGCAACAACACCCGCACCACACACCTGTCAGGGGCTCGGCTGATGGTGCACTCAAAAGCCACAATGATTGATATATAAGGTCAGGGGGGGATGGCTGCATCAGTCTCCTGCATAAGTTATTCGTTCTACCAAAAGGCAAAGAGTGACAGTGTGTTGGTACATCCTCTTCTGTCAGGTTGGTGTGTGTGTGTGTGTATGTGTATGTGTGTGTGTGTGTGTGTATTGGAAGCCGACAGAACAACGTACGCTCATACACATATTACATGAGTTTTAACTGATTATTAACTAATTTAGGATTGTGTTTGTTCATCTTTCTTATGCAAATACCATATGTCGAGTCTAATACTTATCAATACATAATACACAAGGACACATTATCATTAATACAGTATACTTAAATGTGTATTATAATCCTTTCATCATATATAAAACTTGACTCATGATTCACACATAACATCAATAAAACAGGATTGGGTTATATAAACACTTTGATTCATCTGCCTCACACCAGCTAACACCGTCAACTACAGTATTTCCTCTGAACCTTTATTCAATTTCCTCCGCGGTTGAATATTTCCAACATAGATTATTACTTCACTACATAATACTAAACTACACCAAAAAACTGTAATGTAATCAACCAGAATTATTAGACAAGGTGGATGAAACTTTAATTCAGTAGCAGGTCGTCTTATTATTTACATCGAGATGGTGGCCAACAAGAACAGTCAACTAGTAAATGTTAGCACGTTTTCAATCCTCGATCATATTGTTGGTGTTGTTACAGTAGCCGAGCATTAACTACCATTGAAGTCAACTACTCTCATGTAACAGAACAATAACAAAGTATCATGACTCAGCCTTAGTTCCTATGTATAGTGTTCGTGATTAAACTTATACAGCCATTAATTAGGGATCACTTACCTTACCTTACCTTACCTTACCTTACCTTACCTTACAGTGTAGAGACTTACTATGTAAAGTGGAGGAGACTTTTAATGTCAGTCTCCGGAATCTGGGAATATTATTTTTTTTTCTTACGTAAATGTTGGTGTAGATAGTGTAAAAAATTTATGAGAGCATCCATTCAGCAGTGAGCCAGTCCTCCTCCTCCTCCTCACCTTGACCCACTTCCTCCCCCTGCAGAAGGTGAGTGAAGGTCCTCGATCTAGAAAACTGACGAAGTGGCTTATAATTTTACGTTCTCGTGCTACTGGTTGTTATAAGATGACCAATAGATCGTTATATGGGTGTAAATGGTTCAGGTTTGTATGTTATTATACCTTGAGAAGATGGGAGCGGTGGTCGAGTGAATACAGCTCTTGTATTCTGTCCTAAAGGTTGCTGGTTCGCCCCCCCCCCCTCCCAATTCACCCAGCTGTTAATGAGTACTTTAACTTTGCAGGTAGAGAAGTGAAGGTTGTTTTGTGCAGTCCCGGCCAAAATGCCTCGTTGAGTACACTTAGAAAAACTGGTATGAAGTGAGTGTTTTGAGTTGTCCTTAATAGTAAACCCTTTTAGAATCTATCTCTGTTAAGGGTATGTGTTTCCCCATTTACTCTTGTTGATAGAAAAAGTATAATCATTCTCTAGGCCCTTACTCTACAACAGGGTATATAAACATCAGTACATTTAAAGCACTTAGGTTGTTAACGGGTATAGCAAGGTGAAGAGAAGCCCTATGTAAATAACTCGTCAGTGATCCCTCTCCACCGTCCAGTGACACACACCTTGGCCAAGACAGTCCTCACACGTCTTTTAATTATACCTTAGATGCTGTAAATGGCAGCACCACAAACACTATACTGTAGGTGTATCATCAAACACAACCGAGTATGACATGGTGCTATAGACCCCCTGTCGTTGGTGTTACTCTCTGAACAACTCATTCTCACTTAAAGTATTCTTATTTTTATGAAAACAATCGGTCCAAAAACAATGCTATCAAACGATGAACTGGATACCGACTGTCCACGGCGAGCTTAGCGCCGCTCAGCGTGATGCTAATTGGTTGTTAAAAAATACGTCAGAGTAACCCGGCTCTAGTTGGTGTATTCAGCTGATCAGTTAGGACGCACGAATGTTGTAATCAAATCAACTTACACAGATGCCACTCTATTGTGTCTGTACCGTCTCCGTAAATTACCACAACTTCAAAGTTTGTGTATTGTAAAATAGAGATCCTTTTCTCCCTCTTCATAAAGTCCTTCAACAACTGGGAGGAAATCATCACCAGGTGTCTGTGTGTGAATGCGTGAATGACTCGAACAAAAATATGAGAAAACAAAAGTCATCTGCAGTACGAAACATGACGAGTGGGCGAGAGAGAGAGAGAGAGAGAGAGAAGGAAGATAAAAAAAATCCCGAGCGTAGGTCAAATCCGAAGGTCAAAAGTTGAGGTCAAAGGACATTTTACCTTTGACCAAAATATCAAAGTGGTTTAGAAAGTATATTAATCAATTTGGGTCATATTGGTCGGATGTTAGCCAAGAGGTGAAACTATTAAATTTTAGTAAAGGTTGGGGTTAACATATCAAAGTAAGAGCTTAACATGAAGGATCAGCACAACTCATCAACCTGGACCAAAAATTTTATTATACTTTTTTGTGCTTTTTCGCCACTGGTAAAATTATTTTTTTTGACCTTTATTTTCTGCTTTTTTTTTTAGGGAGTTTACACACACACACACACACACACACACACACACACACACACACACACAGCCAGAACCATTCCTTGAGACACTATCAATAGGCTACGATACACTACACGCCGGCACTGTCATTGTCACTAGATGGCAGAACAAATATAATTAACCAGACTCAAAACTCACAGGGACACCGCCATCTGTTACCGGGATGTGTAATGACGAAGGTCAGGTGGTAGAACTGTGTAGTGGGAACAGGAGTAGTGAGAAAGATAAACGAGAAAAACAGAGATATATGAGGGAGAGATAGTGAGACATAAGAACGAGAGATAGAATGGGAGACGAGAGAGAGAGAAAATGAGATAGAGTGGGAGACGAGAGAGAGAAAACAAGAGAGCTAAAGTGGGGGGAGAGATAGATATAGGCCATAGGTTAGAGTTGAGTCTCCCTTCTAGTTTATGTATATGAGTGAGACAGATAAATGTGTTCAGAACTACTCGTCACCGGCATCATAAGATAAATATTGCTTCTTACCTGAAAGTTAAATACCGAGTTATCAACATAAACAACAGGTAAGAGATTATCAATTAAGAGGATTATTATCATTAACCTGTATACTATAACTAACCTGAATTCAACCTGATCTCCCCAACTGAAACTGAGCCGGTGAGCCGTATAGGTCCTCGTTCTCACCACCAGCAGGAGGTACACACACACAACCCCCACACGTATAAAAAGGCTACACTCAGGGATTCTTATCTGATTTATACGATATATTTCTTCTTCTATCTGGAACTTAGAGTTAATGGACTAAGGGAGAGTCTTAACACAATTTTGACGCCATTTTGAGTGTGTGTTGTAGTTTATGAAGGTTTAGAGGTAAATTTAACATGGGAGCTCTAAGACTCCGGGTCTTGGGAACTAATAACTTGAGGCACCGAATCAATAATCATCTGGAGAAGCAATCAGTGGTGGTGGTGGTTGTTGGAGCTGTTCCCCCACACCCCAACACCGCCGCCACAAGCCTCCAATGCCAGCCACCACGACCACAAGCTGCGGACACCATCACTACCACTACCACTATCCATCACACTCCTGCACCACTACTACCACTATCATCACTCTCTCTCACCACCACTACTACCACTATCCATCACTCTCTCACCACCACTACTACCACTATCATCACTCGCTCTCACCACCACTACTACCACTATCATCACTCTCTCACCACCACCACCATTACTCTCCCTACTACCACCACCACCATAATGTTTTCGCTAACTTTCAACATAATGAATCATAGTTTCATCACCTAAGTTTATACTGATGTAATACCACGATATAATGATGTTTGTTACAAGGAGAGACGGCTGTTAGAAGATGAAGTAGATTGTACCCAGACCCGTGTGTGTGTGTGTGGGTTAGGTTAGGTTAATATTAAGCTAGGTTGAGTGAGGTTAGGTTAATTCAGATTAGGTTAGGTTAGTAAAGATTTCTGTTATGATTAATTGTCATATATCACTTTGAGTTATGGACACTTTACAAACAACGAGTATTATATATATATAGTGAACATCACGCGTAACACTGTAACAGATGTTTTCCCTCATTCACGACACGACGAAACACGACACGACACAACACGACACAACACGACACGACACGACATAATCAACACAACACGACACACCACACTGTACCCACTACTATAATCCACAACAGGTTCGTTTAAATACCTACTAGGCCAATAGTTACTACGTCACATGTACACACCTATAAAAACGATGTAGTTATATTTTTTAATTTTTGGGGGAAGGGAGGGGGGGGGGGGCAATTACGACACTGACATCGTTCATTAAGGCATTTACCATGATTTTTTTTAAAAGTTGGTAAACATTAAAGTCGAATTACTCACAAACGATGAATATAATATGTGAGGGATTAATGTTTTTGTTTTATTGCTGGTCCGGTAACGAGTTTCAGGTACATGCTAATTATCATCATCATCATCATCAAGGGGCCTCACTATCTCACACAACACGTACGAGAATATTACAACGAGAATATTACACAAAAGACAAATATTTACTCACGTTTTGATCAACTTGCTGTAGAAAAAAAAACAAAAAATGTTAGTTTATCATCTCTCTCTCTGTTTCTCAGGTGATTATACTGTTAAGTCTGTGTTAATTAGCAGGTGACTATTTGGGTTATGTTTTTTTATGTGTGTTAAATATTATCTTATGTTAGTGTATAAAATAGTGCTGCTTTACCTGTGTATGTTTTGATATCGAGTTCACTCACACACCTGTAGTATGCTGAGTTTAGCCTTACACTCTATGTATACTGAGACTAACCTTGCACACTATGTATACTGCCTTGATCTAACACACTATGTATACTGGTTTTATTTAATTCCCTATGTATACTACTCCATCATACGGACTAAGAGAGAGAGAGAGAGTATTTGACACAGTTTGCCTCTCTCCTCCCTCCCCCCGATACAGGTAGGCCGAGAGGGAGGTCAGAAACACGATTTTGCACTTCTCCCCAGGGTATACTGTTGCCCCTTCCCCCATCATCCCTTCATCCCTCCCTCCTCCCCCCCTCTCCTCCTTATTCCTCCCCCTCCTTCCTCCACCCCCCTATTCCTTCTCTCCCTCACCTCTATTCCTGCTTCCCCCCCTATCCTTTCCCCGTCTCCCTTTCCTCCCTTCCTCCCTCCTTTGTTTCCCTCCTCCCTCCTCCTTTGTTACCCTCCTCCTTCTTTTCCTCCTTTCTTTCCTCCATATTATTTCCTTCCCTCCCTTAGACGTAAATGCAGCTGTGTGCGTGTGTGTGGTGTGTGTGTGTGTGTGTGTGTGTGTGTGTGTGTGAATATATTTTTTAACTCGACAGTGTATACCGGATAGTTTATTGCCCCGCTCCCCCCCTTCAATAAATCTATTAACGGCAACAAAGGGATTACAGAAGAGAGGTTACAAAGGGGGTTTAATCCTATCCCAGAGGTCAAGTTACTGTAGCAATGTACACTACAGAATATTTTTCAATACTAAATGTGTGAAAATCGAAATATGATTCACCTCACCTGAAATAAAGTATTGCGCCACTGTGCACAAAATATGTTTGTATCTGTCACAAAAAGGTTTTATTTTCTCACTGTCTAGGATTTAGTGTTCTAACGTGTGGCTATATTTTGTTTATCACACCTGTTGGCACACCTGTATGAAGGTCTTTCTGCCAGATGTTTCCAGGTTACAGTTTGCTGTGTTTGTGTGTGTGTGTGTGGTTCACGGGAGAGCTTCAACGACACACGAAATTAAGGAAAGTCGTGGCTATGTCTAGTAGTAGTCTTAGTAGTAGTAGTAGTAGTCATTATTGGCGCCATAGGGAAAATGTTTTTGTAGTAATGAGGTGTTGTCATCGTTCGCCACCACACCTCAGCATGATCCACCACACCTCAGCATGATCCACCAACCCTGTAGTAGACATATTCTGATTACTGACCAAGAGACTCATTCTGGAGGAAACAAAAATATTACCTTGTACCGCACTGGCTAATGGAGGAACGAAAGTTATCGGATCTACGAATTAATTTGAAACAATCGGTTGCTGACAATATTAGCTGTGATTTTTTTTATTAATGTTCCTAATTAGCGAATATATTTTTACTGCTCTCAAAATTTAGTGGTATTGTCATTTATTACATAATTAATACCTGCTACCTCTGGATATAACAGGCTACGTTACTCTACGATCGAAGGTTAATTGGGAACAAAATGGTGTAGGGAGTCCGTGAGACAAGTTACCAACACGGCCCCTCATCGTTTCCCGACTAATCCAAAGAAAACACAATTGGGCCAACACCGCGATAACCAAAATAGTGACACCCACTACGTAAGCCACCTCGCCTGGGCCTGTATTCGACATTTTCAATCTAGCTGAGCGCGGGTCATCCCCAGCGGGCAGGAACCCAGGGGTAGGCGCTGGTGGGGGGCCCGTCGCCTCGTGGCCTGGGGCGGATGGGCTCCGAGCGGTGCAGATCAATGGCGCTTTGTCGTTGGGTTTTGTCTCGCGGCCGCTGGTGCAGACCTCCTCGTTACTGGGATTAGGGAGCGATGCTGGCTGCGTAGGAACCCCGGGGACCTCACGGATAATTAAGGAGATGAGCTGCAGGAAAGAGGTTACAGACGGATCAAGTCTTCGATTTTTTCTTGCTCGCTTTGTGTCTCGGGGATGTGAGAAATGTGCAAGAGGAAGGACACGAAAAGAGCTGTGATACACGGACAGAGAGAGATAGAGCGATAGGTAGAGAGAAATAGAGACCATCATATTTATAAAGAGAAAAGGAGACAGCGAGAAGGAGAAAATGACAGACAGAGAGACAGAAATAAAAAAGAGGAAGGAGGGGACAGAAGAAGACAGAGAGGTGGAGAGGTGCCAGCAAGATTAAGGGTGAGGGTGGGGCAGAAAAATCGAGCAAGTCACTTACTCACGGGCTGGACCCATTCCAGCTTATTGGTTTAGCTCAACTTCATAGTTGGCCTAGCTGTATGTGTACATGTACGCGTGTCTGTTTGTACCAGCGTGTGTAGGCCTGTGTTTACCCACGTGTGTACGTATACGTGGGTCTGTGTGTACATATACGCGAGTCTATGTGTACCAGCGTGTTTAATGTACGTTAGTCAGTATTTACCCACATGTATACACCTACAATTAACAATAAAACAATCTTGTTCTAGTCTTCCACTGATAACAAACACGAGGAAATGAGACTCCAAGCTCCCGATTCTCAAAGTTTCACACGTTGAATTTTCCCCTTAACTGGAGATGTAAAACACCTAAACGTCTCATTAAAGTTACTTCAAAATACAGAGAGAGAGAGAGAGAGAAAGAGAGAGAGAGACCCCAGAGATAAACAGACAGAGATAGAAAAAAAAGATAAAAACTAATAAAGATAAAGACACAAAGACGGAGAGATAAAGAGAAACAAAGAGAGAAAGGGAGAGAGTCTTTGAAGTTGTTTCCACCGTAAATATCGTCCACTGTCAGACTATAGACTCACAGACCCAGAACAAGAGAGCCTCGACCCTGATGCCCCAAGACTCTTAAGGGTAATATTTTTCACCTTAAGAATCTCAACAGTGGAGTTTGAGGGCTACAGGGCCAACCACCTGTCGAGGAGATGAACCCCTTGTTGATGACAGTTCACCTGCCTCTTGGAGAATCAGAGAGGTAAAGTAGTTAAAAAAAAAGTACTATAACATTCCTTAAGTAAAATATGTACACTCGAAATGTACTGTACTTAAAAAAAAAATATCTTTACAAACTTATACTGAGATAATATGACACAACGGACGAAGGATTTTGACCAACCCTACCGAGACAACAGGAGGTATAGTGTTCATTCTGAAAGTCATCGATCACCCCTAGTAAAGATAGTTGTTTTGAGTGACTGATTACAACAATGAATACCATCTGACTTTAGGTAATGCAGATACCAAAATGCTATGCTCTACCTTGTCTTAGTTACTGATGCAAATGAACTAAGAATTGAAAAAATGTTTACATATACATTACATTTTGACTTTAATGAGATTTGGTTGCATTAATTTATTTTATTAGAAGTTTGGAAGAGAAAAAACTGTAGTCAGAAGATCAACAATACAGAATATTGGAAAATAAACCTTAGCAAAATTATAAAGAAAAATGTATATAAAACAAAATTAAGTGTGTATGTTCTCAAAACTATTGGAATTGAGGAGGTCTTACTGCGCGCTATTAACCTCAGCTCTTGGGCGTTCAGGACACCAATCTCTATTAATATTGGCCGCTCTGCTGACCCTGCTGGAAGGAGGGAAGGATTGTGAGAATGAGTAGAGGGAGCTCCTGGAAAAAGGATTTGGTTAGATTAAGGTTAGGTTAGAATGTGGGGGGTTTTGAGATTGATATGGGAAGGGGAGGTTTAAAGGGAAGGGGGTTCTAAGGGTGGGGAAAGGGGTTTTCATGGGAGGAGGAAGGTTTCTTAAGGGAAAGAGGAGGGTTTTTTAAAGAAGGTGGGAGACGAACGGAAGACAAGAGGGTTGACTATCTAGAATTAGAAAGACGTTCAAGGTCTTAAAGAAGGTGATGAAGAAGAAGGAGAGTGACTTAGAGAGAGAGAGAGAAAGGTGAGTAAATAAGGGAAAAGGAAGGTAGGAGGACATGACTAAGGGGATTAAGAGACCCCAAGGGATGTAAGACCTGTGTGGAGGCATGATGAAGGGGTAGTGAGGCTCAGGGAAGAAAAAAGAGAGAAAGGTTTGGTGTAGAACGGAGAGGTGTGAGGAAGAGACTCGTGACCTATATGAGGAAGGAGCAAGACTTGGAGGAGAGGTTGGGTAGGTGAGGTAGAAGGAGGGTAGAAGAAAGGGATAGGGAGATGAGGTAAAAGGAGGGGATAGGGAGGTGAGGTAAAAGGAGGGGATAGGGAGGTGCAGTAGAAGAAAAGGATAAGGAGGTGAAATAGGAAGAGGGAGAAAACCGAAATTTAGATAAGGGGAGGAATGGGTAGGTGTAGATGTAGGAAGATTAGGTTAAGTAGTATAGGTAAACATGGGGGATGGAGAGAGACATGGGGGGGATGAGAGAGTTTTGGGAGGCTTAAAAGGAGGAGGCTAGGGGGGGTAGAAGTAGGTCGTGCGTACAACACTACCGGACCAAAGTTAGCAAGACCTTGGGGCTCAGGAGGTCAGGCCAGGCTGAGAGGGAGACCAAAATATTGATTTATTCACTCACAACATTGTACAGGGAGAGACAGTGAGACTACTTTTTCCTCCTCCTCCTCCTCCTCCTCCTCCTCCTCCTCCTCCTTCTCCTCCTCCACCTCCTCCTCCTCCTCCTCCTCCTCCTCCTCCTACTCCTCCAACAGGAAAAAACTTGTCTTGTTTTCCTGTTGTGGGTGAACAAGATGCCAGATGACGATATTTTACGTTTTTCTTATATGTTTTTTTTCTTTCTTCCAATACAAGTTGCCATGAGGATTGTTTTTAAGGGTAAGTTGCCATATCTCTTCTTTCCATAACTATTCTTTATTGGTTCCTGATGGTCACTCGTGATTGTTTTTGTTTCTTTCATGTTTGAGTTTGTGTCTCGTGTTTATGTGTTTTTTATTTATATATTTTTTTCATTCGTTTGTGTTTTTGTGTTTTTCTTGTTTTTTCGATTTTTTTTGTGTCATCTTTTTCCAGGATGATGGTTGTTGTTGTTGTTGTTGTTGTTGTTGTTGTTGTCGTCTCTCTCTCTCTCTCTCTCTCTCTCTCTCTCTCTCTCTCTCTCTCTCTCTCTCTCTCTCTCTCTCTCTCTCTCTCTCTCTCTCTTCCCCTATTTCAAGCTTGTCCCCTTAAGCTACGACACATATATGGATTCTCATACACAGTGAAACCTCTATTTAACGGACTATATGGAGAGGAATGTCCGTTATATCGAAGGTCCGTTAGATGTTAAATTCCATCTCACTGATTATGTGGAGAGAGAAGTTCATTATATCGAGAGTCCGTTATATGTGAAAGTTCGTTATATGGAGGCTTCACTAAGTAATTTTCTCCATTAACTTAAGATATAAGAAAATATACAACCTAAAGATAACACAACTAAGATAACATCACCTTAACGCAGCTAAGATAACATCAACTTAACACAACTAAGATAACATCACCTTAACGCAGCTAAGATAACATCAACTTAACACAGCTAAGATAACATCACCTTAACGCAGCTAAGATAACATCAACTTAACACAGCTAAGATAACATCAACTTAACACAGCTAAGATAACATCAACTTAACACAGCTAAGATAACATCAACTTGTCACTGAGACTCAACCCACACGTGATGTCTCCTCTCTGTCGTAGTCAAGATAAGAATGATATGAAATACTCTGAGACTGTGATTACCTCAGAGGTTAGGTTAGGTATGGTATGGTAAGGTATGGTTAGGTTAGATTAGATTTGGCTAGGTTAGGTATGGGAAAATAAGGTAAAAAAGATTTGGAAATTTTTCTCCCACGCGATGGGTCCAGGAGAGAGAGAGAGAGAGAGAGAGACTGTGTATGAGGATACAGTGTGTGTGTGTGTGTGTGTGTGTGAGTGTGTGTGTGTGTGTGTGTGTGTGTGTGTGTGTGTGTGTGTGTGTGTGTGTGTGTGTACTGTCCAGCACCATTCCTATCTCTCAGGTCTGTTCCTTCAGTTTTGCCTTAGGAGTAACGTAAAGTAGATTAGGTCAACTATCCCTTGTGGTCTTCACTTCTACCTCTACTACAATATTAAAGCACAGTAGAAGGGCCAGAGAGACAGATAAAAACAACAACTAGGGAAGAAAAAACGAGAGAACAGCAAACTTGGGGACTACATGACGTTTATAGAGTCCATATGAAAACGGAGGAAGAATACAGTGGGTGGTAAGTCCGCCTCGTGACTGTAAACTGCCGCCCGAGATCTGTTCTTCCGCGACTTCAATCTGTATCCGATTTTGAAAGACCTCCATCTTGAGTCAAAGTTTGGAGGAGGATGACGACTCACCTACGGCCGTAACTCACAAGAGAGACTCGAGCTTGAAACTTGTGATTTTTTGAGAGGAGAATCACGGAGTCGGAGAAGGGTTGGCTCAGCTGAAGTGGCCAGAGGGACGGGAGACTTGGTCGAGTGCCGCCTTAATAAAACAAAGACGTTTGTAGTTTCTTGTCAGCCTCCTTGGAGTGAGAGGGAATTTCCTGATCACTTGTGGTGCGAGCAAGAAAAGTTCTCAACAACATGGCAGCAGTGTTGTTTACCCCTCAGGCCAACTAACTTGGAGTTGAGATAATTGTTTTGAGTCGCTGGCAAGAGAGAGAGAGAGAGAGACTGGCACTGAGAGGTTCACGTTAAAGATGACGGCCGAGGTCTTGTACAGGTGCTGAGCTTACACCTGCTACTCCTCCTCCACTCATACAACACCGACTGTTATTGGTTCAAGCAACATCTGTAACTTCTGGTTCATACAACACAGTCTGGTGGTCGCTCATACAACATCTTCTGTCACTGGTTCACACTCACCCTTCTCCCGGTGGTTCAGACAACAGCTGCTAATGACAGTTTCCCCTCTCATCCTCTCGTACATCATTCGTTCATTGTTCCTCACTTCCTTTATCGTAAAGTAGGATAGAATATGGTAAATATAAAAGGATAAGATAAAACGAAAATAGCTACAATAAAGACCTGAAGTAAGATAACCTGATAAGAAATTGATTAAAATAGATAAAGGAAAGTTTTTGATGGAATACATAGTTGTGAGCACCATAACTCTACCACAGCCTCACCACATCATCAAACTGTTTAGTTATTGTGTTTGAGGGAGCCAAGGTCGTCTGTAGTGTTTATACCACCTTCAAACACCAACTGAAGCCTTATATTAAACCACTCTTGAATTTAATCTCAGAGGACATTATACAAATTAATAAACCTTAAGTTATCTTATTTTGGCTCATTAAATTCTACAAACTCAGAGTAGGTGAAGTAACTTTTAACAACTTTAGAAAGTCTCTGGAAACTAGCCAGAACTTCTCCCCCTCTCATCTACATTCTTGACGTTCTTAATTTAACACAAGAGGCGGATATGTGACCTTCACCATCACTCAACTCTCTCCTTTTACTTAAGATAGATACAAGTACAGTCCCCTTCACTAGTGCGTTTACAGGGGCTCGTCATATAAACATTCCATTAATCATTACCTTTGAGATATTTGTTTTAATAGTGTTTTTAATTTTATTCCAAAGTGTGTTTACTATTGCGAGTTTCCTTCTGTCGAATGTAAACAAACACAGGGCTGCCACCCTGTACAAAATCTGACGAGCCCCTGTAAATCCACTAGTGAAGGAGACTGTACCAACTAAATTTTTTTGTAGTCATTAAACACTATCACAGACTGCTAAATTTACTTAATACTAAAGATATGAGTTATACCATTTATTTATTTTGATTCCAGGTGTAAGAGAAGGTACCCAGCCAGGTAGACCCCGTCACAATGAAACACTGAAGCTTGGCGGTAACATCCAGGTCTAATATAGAGCACTACTAGCACTACCTACTGAAGCCTCTAGCAGATAACACACCCACGGTAACCTGAGCCCAAGGCAAGTATATGTTTCTCACTGTTCATTCCTCAAAACATAGACAAAGTTTACATAACATTTATTTATTGCTGGTTGGAAATGGTGTTGGGATTTAGGAAGAACTGTTGCACTTGTTCGTGTCAAAGGAAAACCTTGAGAAAGACCTTTGACGTGGGGCTAAAGTGTTTTGTGCAGAGAGGGAAATACTTAGTGTGGGGGGAAAAATGTAATCTGGGCGGCAAGATGAAATATATTGGGGCGGCAAGATGAAACATATTGGGCGGCAAGGTGAAATATATTGGATGAGTATAGTCAAATATATTGGGTGGGTGGGGGGGGGGCGGTGTCTTTAGCACGGAAACATATTACGCCACAAGGTAAAATATTCCTCGCAGCAAGGTGAACTATTATACGCGGTAAGATACAATAGTTGTTGTTTTTTGTTGCGCAAAGTAAGAGAAATAATTTGCGCGTCAAGATTAAGTATTTTGTGTTGGAAGCGAAAATATTCATCGCGGGAAGTAAAAATATTTTGCGCGGGAAGGGGAGCACAGTGGGCTAAGTAATTCGATTATAGCACAGCTCATTGCCCTGATATCTCATCAATATAAGCGAAGGCGCCATCACACTACATAATCAATCACCCCCGCCTCGCCTCACAATATCCTCACGTCACACTTAACACGCCGCCGCCCTCACGCTGCTGTCTAAACCTTCCCCACACTATCCTCCCCGGATGATAGGGAAGAGTATATGACCTCTTCACGCCACTGCATCAATGTTAAAATCGATTGGATTAAAATTGATGACTAACTATAACACGGATTTAATAGAAGTTATTGGGTGATTTCCAGATATGGTTAGGTTAGGTTAAGTATCAGGATGACTTATACCATACAATACAGTGAAGACCTCAACATCATGTACAGAGACCCACACACCTTCACCCTGATCACTTGTCAACCAACTCACTACCGTAGCCTCCATCAACAGTCCATACAACCACTCCTGAAGTCACAACTGTAGATCTTCACAAACAGAACCATTAAGATCACACCAATATGACATCTATCACCACCACAACGATGTAACCTGTTATTGTTATGAGAATCGCTGAAAAACAATCTTAGTTACAACAGCGTGACTCCTACTCCTCTCCAGCAGCTCTCAACGTGGCCACTATCACGACATATTAAGGTCGCTACCGGCGGCCTGTGAGCGGGTGTAAGAAGGGAAGTTGAAGACATTTTAACCTCGACCACTGATTTTCCTTCTTGATTTTCTTGATCCTTAAAGCGATATTGCCACTCCTAAACACATCTCCCTCACACTCACAAACACGGATGTTGACTTTTCCATCCAAAGGGAAACCCCACAAAAAATCGACTTGATGTAAACGGCAGAGTTGGAAAGGGGATAAATTTTGAGCCCACAAAGAGCAGGTTGTGCGCGGAAACTGTTGAGGGTCGGAGCGCTGGCTGGAAGGTCGCTGTGACAAAACAATAGCAAAGTCATCTATTTGGTTAATGAGGCTCGTTCTTCGGGAGAGACCCAAAGGCGGAGCTAAGTTACGACCGAGTAAATATTGGTACTGAGTAGCGACGGAAATCGTTAGTCCTCCTGGTGACTTCTAGCCAGTCACCAGGGGGACTTGTGACGCTCAAGACTGTTGTGGTTCAGGATTCGGAAATTCAAAGACTCGTGAGGTGGAATTTGTACTTTTGTAGGAGTGAGATCGTATCCAGCCGACTCACGAGGTCCTGCGGCACGGGAAAAAATATCAACCAAAATACATTCAACATTAGACTAACGCTGAACGGTACCCTAAAACGTCCACTTTGTATTCAGTTCAGAAAAAGGAATAAATTACGGAGAAATCTGTAAATCCAGACCTTGTTGTGTTATGGTGATGTATGGTGTTATGGTGATGTGTGGTGGAGGATGGTGTTATGGTGATGTGTGGTGGAGGATGGTGTTATGGTGATGTGTGGTAATGTATGGTGTTATGGTGATGTGTGGTGGTGGATGGTGATGTGTGGTGGAGGATGGTGTTATGGTGATGTGTGGTGGAAGATGGTGTTATGGTGATGTGTAGTGGAAGATGGTGTTATGGTGATGTGTGGTGATGTATGGTGTTATGGTGATGTGTGGTGGTGGATGGTGTTATGGTGGAGATTGGTGTTATGATAGTGGATGGCTAGTGCTATGGTGAAGAATAGTGTTATGGTAATGTATGGTAATATTATGGACGGTGATAATATGAGATTCAAGAATATAAAAAAAACAAACCCATTCTGCTTTTACAATTGCATTTAAAGGCGAGAAAAAAAACACCAGCATTGAAATCTTTGACGCTAAAACACGATGTTGTTACTTTACACGTCCTGACACACACACACACACGTACAAGGGCTACAATACAACCATACGTCATAAAACTACCTTTCTAATTGCTACCTTGTAACTAGAAAAAAAATACACATTACTTTCTTCAAATTATATTATCAAAACATCATTGTCAGTTTCAACACAGCTTGATAAACACACAAAAAACATCCTTTGAAAACATTCGCTACGTCTTGTAAAACATTCTTACTTCTAAAAACATTCACTACTTCTAAAACATTCTCTACTTCTAAAAACATTCGCTACTTCTAAAAACATTCACTACGTCTTGTGTTTTTCGTAAGAGTCATTTTTATCCCCCGATGCACAAACTAGCTTCATCGTCTCTGAGATGCGTAGCCAAGCTTTTTCCTGTTTTCCCAGGGGTTAAACTTGATCCTTCAATATTTGCTATGAAAAGTTTATCTGTTTACCCCACGACATTGAAGACTGCTAATTTAGTTTAATTTTTTTGGGGGGAGGGGGAGGTGGGAGGGAAGGAGAGGGTGGTAGAGAGGGATGAGATTGATGAGTGGGGGGTGAAAGGGATGGTGGGAAGGGTGGAGGAAAATAAGGATTGTTGAAGGGAGGGAGGGAGGAAGGGAAGGAAGGGAGGAAGGAAGGGTTGGTGAAAGGAGGTGTGGACTCAGTCGTGTTTTTATCTCCAGGAAATAGTGAGGACCATCTTGAGTTACATATGGCTCTATGTGTGTGTGTGTGTGTGTATCATGAAACACACACACACACACACACACACACACACACACACGCCTAGGGAAATGTTTGAATTATTTAGAGTTGATCAATAAGAGAAGTCATAAGTACTATCCCCATAAGGTCTTAGATATACTTTAAGCTCCCTAGATGTTATTGTTAAGTATCTTTTAAGAACCATCGCCTTATGTAGTGTGTTTTGATTCTCTCGTTAGTAACATTATTTAGTTCATCTTGTAATCCTCATTGTCGTCTAAGTTTTCTCAAGTTAAAAAAAAATACCTCAATTTATACTCCCGTTTTCTTCATCTGCTCTTTGAAGTAGTGTTTTATTTGAAGGGTTTTCTTTAGCTGTGTAATATGAAGGTCAGAATCCATTAGCAGTGTAAATAAGGGATCAAAGAAGGAGTATTTACCGCCCCTCTTACTCTCGTGTTCACCCCACTAGTGCCTTAGCCCGAGAGGTGAGTTCCTCCTGGGAATGAGAGAGTCGTGTTGTTCTTTGCAAATTTTATATTGTGGAAATGAGCCATCAAGTGCCACCCCCCACCGGCCTCAAGCAGGTTAGCCAGAAGCCCTCGCAACACCTTTGGCTGGGTATAGTGTTTTCGTATTATAAAATTGTTACACCTTTCTGGGGTTCACGATCCAAGTAAATTCTCAAGGGCCACCAACTTCACCCTCCTCCTGCTCCTGCTGTTGTGTTGGGGCGGCATATGAGTAGCTTTCAGGATAATACATATAGCAGGTACAGTACCACCTGAATACCACTTGAACTCTGAGTTGATGATATTTCTTCTTACCTCCACCTGTGTTTTAATTAATTTACAAAGATTATATTCATTTCTATTTACATATATTCTTACATATCATCACAGGGATAAGACCCAATGTGCAGCGAACGTTGTCTTATCTTGATCACTAATACCGAGGCGGTGGAAGAATTACATTAGCTCGATTCTCTGGGGTCTCCGAGAGGTTCAGTGCATGTAGAGTCGAACTAACCCAAGGACTTTAGGTCAGTGTTGCCATAGTGTTAAAGGATGACTGTGAAATATCTTTACTTTATAATATACACATAATTCCTTTCTGTAAATTAATCTGTAAATAGAGACGAACATGTAAATAATAACTTAAATAATACTGATTTTAAATGAACAACACCTTTACTGACCTGGTGTTGTCCAGGTAGCCACATAGTGTTTACGTTTCGTTATCTCAAGTTCTGAGTTTATAAAATAGCTCTAAAATGCCAACCCCAAGAGAGACTAAAAACCTTCTGCTCTTCAAATCCGTTCCCATGATACACAAATCCCCCTAGCGGACATTTCAGTCATTAACTATATAAACAATACACCTGGTCAATGAGATTTAAGTTATGAAAAAGACTTATGTTAGTATCAGTATATTTCACTTATTTTTAATGATATATTTCGATGCTTAACTATAACTAAAACAACTTTATGGTGAAGATTTTAATTATCTATGAAAAAAATATGAAATAATTGATAGAAATCTTAATATATCACAGAAGTTGTATTGCATTAAATTAATATATACTGCAGTAATTAGTTGTTTGATTAATTTCACGTTGATGTCCTGTGATCATTTAGCATTTTTAATTAAGTTTATAAGAAAGAATTATAAGTTTTGATTAGATATATAACTTAAGATGTAACTGAATAATATAAAATAGTATAATACCACTTTAATAATATAGTGATAACAACTCAACATACTATATAAAAAATATATCTGTTTTACTTATTATATGTTAACTATACAACCATTTACCTAACCTAACCAACCACGTCTACTCACATCTGACATTTCTAACTTACATAGACTCAGAATCGAAACTGGAGTCTTATGGTTGAACGAACCCGTAAACATCCTTAACAAAAGCAAGGTAAGATATCCTCTGGTCACAAACTGTTATAAACCTGACAACATTGGTGGAAAAAATGGGTCACTTTGGTGGTAATGATAAGACGCTGTGGAGAAGTGAAAACTGTGAGGAGATTAAGTTGGTTGATGGTGACAGAGAGTGAATCTTTGTTGTTGTTTTTGGTGATTGTAGGTCAATTAATATATCTAAAGGTGTGTGTGTGTGTGTGTGTGTGTGTGTGTGTGTGTGTGTGTGTGTGTAGTATGTGGTCTGTGTGTGTTATGTGTAGTATGTGATCTGTGTGTGTTATGTGTAGTATGTGGTCTGTGTGTGTTGTGTACGGTTTGGAAAATGAAGAAAACTTTGTCTTATGGATAAAAAATAAAGAAACATCGTAAACATCTTTCGCGGTCAGACTAATGTATCAACACACCCAAAGTTAAGTAGCATTGGTCGGTACTAATGAACATTACTCCATCGAGGTATTATCTTGAAAATATGTTCCAGCAAAAGTTTAAACACCTGAATATGTTTCAGATAATTTTATGCATCAACTCATTTGAGAAATTTCATATCGTAACATATTTTACATAATGAAAGTTCCCCACAAATACTTCATTCATAAGGAAATAAACCCAACACTTGCTGAGTCCAACTAATCCTTAATCAAGATAGTGGTACGTGTTTGACAACTCCTCTTAGTTCCATTCTATAAGGTTTTAAACATAGTAAATATCTCTATGCACAGTTAAAACCACAAAGACTATTAATTTCTTAAGGAAATATAACCTTATGATCTTCACTACAGAAGAAATGAACTTGGGGCGGAGGAGCGAGTAGAAGGGTCTGGACCTGACAGAGCACGAGGGAACAAGACGGAGAACGTCCACCTCCACGACTACACATTGTTGGCGTACAATAGCCCAGCCACCCATTATCTTGGGAGCTGGAACACACCTCATTTCATTGTGTTGTGAGAGACAGAGAGAGAGGGAATTGTGTGTGTGCGTGTGTGTGTGGGTTGTGCGTGTGTGTGTGTGTGTGCGTGTGTTTGTGTGTGTGTATGTCAGGGTAATGGTGATGATCTCATTTCAACATCCATGTGTAGATAACATTCACGTACCAACATACTCTCATAACCTTGGTTCACATCTATAAACAAATCATGAGTTTTACATCTCGAAACAGAAAGGAAGAATCTAAGAAAATTCTAAAAAGTAATTAATTCTATTTTGTCATTATTATTCACTAACATATGATTAAGTAACTCTTTTAGCTTTTACGAATGAAGAAATGAACCGGCGTTAGAGGCGAGAGAGAGAGAGAGAGAGAGAGAGAGAGAGAGAGAGAGAGAGAGAGAGAGAGAGAGTGTCTGACAGAACACGAGAGAGAACAAGACGAAGAATATCCATCCCCACGACCAAGGAGTATTGTTGACGTACCAGTAACTCAGTCAACCATTATCATGAACCTGTAAAAGGCCTCATTTCATTGTGCTTTAAGAGACTAAGTGTTTTTCTCAACTTCCCTTGCTATGTTCCACGTGGCATGCACAGGAACCAACACATTCACTTAAGATGATATATTGTAGTTTAGCTGATGAATGGTGTGTGTGGGTGGCACCTGTGAATGGTGTGCATTGTTTGTTGGGTGTGTGGTGTGAGGGTGGTGTGTGGTGTGAGGGTGGTTGTGTGGTGTGAGGGTGTTGTGTGGTGTGAGGGTGTGTTGTGTGGTGTGAGGGTGGTGTGTGGTGTGAGGGTGGTGTGTGGTGTGAGGGTGGTTGTGTGGTGTGAGGGTGTTGTGTGGTGTGAGGGTGGTTGTGTGGTGTAAGGGTGGTGTGTGGTGTGAGGGTGGTGTGTGGTGTGAGGGGCATTGCGTGGTATGAGGTCGTAACGTAACTTAACGCCTCTTGACACAAAATATCACCCCTCACTCACACTAAGTTACAGGTACTTCAGAGATCCTCAGGTAAGGAACTCCAAGAGGTGGAAAACATTAATTAGTTGCATAATAACACCCAGCAGATATATTATGCCTCGTGATGTGAAAAAGTAACACCAAAAAAAGATGAACAATTGTGAAGGTAAAGATCAAAAGGCAAGTACAGATTGTTCTTAGTATTAAATTAAATAAGAGTAAAAGAGCTGGCGTGGGGTTGGTTCTTGACAGTTGGTGGAGATCGTAGAGGTATAGTTTACTTCTGATATGAGTTCGTCAAAGAGGTTGAATTTATTGGATACTTTGATGTGATGCTTAAAGAAATTGACAACATAACTAATGGTCTTTGGAAGTGAGTTGAGGTCAGGTCGTTAGATACCATAACCGAACAAGGTGAAGAACGTCTAATACACTCAGGTCTAGAAGCTGTGTACACTTACGAGTCAGAGATTAATATCAATTATGTTAAAGTTCAAATATTAAAAGTTGCCTGTTTAATTTTTCTTGAGGTTGACCAAACTTACACCACAGTCACAACACATTATAAAGGGTAATTAATTAAGGGTTAAAACGTCTCTAGTACTGAAGGTTCATACGGTCAAAGTCTCTTATGACATGAGGAATGGGTGGTGACTAATCTTACATAACAGGTAGTATAACTAAAGTTGCTGGCGTTCAGTGTTCAATGTTTTAGACCTGATGAACTATTCCGGGTTATGTAGTTAAAGACAGTGTTTAATATCTTCCATACTTAACATTTTACTACAAGTTTATTTACAGGATTAAATAAAAACAAAATCCAATATAGACGATTAAAACTATTTCATCTTTACTGGGAGTCGTGTTGTACCTTACATAAACACAATATTTTTTCAGTCTTTCTCACAGTTTGTGTCTTGAGTAACTCTTTCCTCTACCGTTGCATTAAGGCTCACCAGAGATCTATCATTGTATAAACCGATTCCTTATACCATTCTTTTGACTTATTTTTATACGGGTGGAAGCTCATGTGGGCCTTGTGTGACGACTGTGTTGTGTGTGTGAGACAGAGAGAGAGAGAGAGAGAGAGAGAGAGAGAGAGAGAGAGAGAGAGAGAGAGAGAGAGAGAGAGAGAGAGAGAGAGAGAGAGAGAGAGAGAGAGAGAGAGAGAGAGAGAGAGAGAGAGAGAGAGAGAGAGTTTCTCTCACCCTCTTTATGTGACGCGGCAGAAACCAACACATTGATCTGTTGTAATGTAGTGTTGCTTGGCTAATGGATGGCCTCTGTGTAGGTGAGACGTTAGGGGTCTTGGGTAGTGTTAAGGTGAGCATAAGGTGTGATGTAAGAGTGCTGTATAGTGTGTGTGTGTGTGTGTGTGGTGTAGTTTGATAATATATAACTGCATCGTTTGTGTGTGTGTGTGTGTGTGTGTGTGTGTGTGTATTATAGAGGCACTGAAAACTCCATACCACAACAGCATATAATATTCAAATACTATAATCACCTTTAAACTATTCAAATCAACCCTGTTCCTCGTAAGCCCGTCACTGTCACATGTTCCCCAATTGTTTATATAACAACTCTTCCGCGCACTCAACCAAGAAGACAAGAGCAAACAAGCAATCAAATTACCTATTGTAAATTGTCAACAGTCTCTTGATTATATTATATTGCTCCGTGTTGACTCAGAGCAACCAGGGGATATTGCAAGCGACTACCCCCTCCCCCACCCCCATCCCCCACCCCCCCTCTCCTTCCGAACTGTCGCCATCTTTAATACTTAATAACCCAGAACCAGGTGGACACAGACGCACTGATTAACTTTCAACAAGATTAATTCCAGCAGTTGTTATTCCTCCTCTAGGATAATCCAATATGATAACTGGGGGAAGCTTAAGTATATTGCCTGTACACACTTCTGGTGATGACTGGTCCGTCTTGTCTCCTTGATGCTACTTACGCTGATTAAATTCCTCTAACTTTAATAAATGGAATGTTATCTCCTCCGGCATTTTTATCATTAGTGAGTCATCTTGTCATGTCATTTGAAGGGGTTCTGTAAGGAGAGAGAGAGAGAGAGAGAGAGAGAGAGAGAGAGAGAGAGAGAGAGAGAGAGAGAGAGAGAGAGAGAGAGAGAGAGTATTTTCCTTCTTCATATTTAGGAAGACTTAAGGAAATCACTTTTGTTTTATATTTTCTATGATAAAGACTAAAGTAAGTCTTGTGGTTTAAGGCCTCGAGACTCTGAGACTTTCGTGAGGTAAATAATCTATCTAATTGGAGACACAAGAAAACGCACTTAACCTACTTAATTCAGTTAACTTTCCTTAACTAAGTCGACACTGTTTTCTTATTCTCTGTTTGGAGGAAAAATGAATTACGTAGGAATTTCTTGAAGACTTGGGCTGAGGGGTGTACATTATTTGAGAACACACACACACACACACACACACACACACACACACACACACACACACACACACACACACACACACACACACACACACATAACACTATTTTAGCTGTGGTTACTCTTACTATAACTATTCCCGCTACACCTATTCTTGCTACCATCACTGTTACTGATATTCCTACTATTACTACTATTACTACTTCCGGTATTACCATTCCCACAAGTACTACTTCTACTCCTATTACTACTGATACTATTGTTACTACTACAACTTTCACCACTATTTCTGCTGTTAGTCCATCTGTTATCATACTGTTAACAGGATAATCAACAGTAATGTATAATTAGTAACTCTTATCAAACACCCGCCCAGCTGACGAGACTAACAAGCCTTAAAAAAAAAACAATAAAAATCCACAATTAAATTTGAAAATGATTTTAATTAGTTCCTAAGAATACAAAACAGAAGAAATATTATACTAAGACACTCTACTTTAATTCTACTTAATGTGTACTTATAATTTTAGATAGAAATTTAAATAAATGTTTCCACCGTGTTGATGTTAGGTTCACCGTGTTGATGTTAGGTTCACCGTGTTGATGTTAGGTTCACCGTGTTGTCTTCATACAGGAGAGAGCTACTTGACATTCAGGGAGAGACGGTGGAGGCCAGCTGACGTCTCTGACAGTGATAGTGTGAACGTGACAGACTGTGTATGGGGGGGGGAGGGGGGGAGGGGGGCTTGATAGATAGACAAATACGTATAGATTAAATATAAAAAGATATACCTCTTAATTGATATAGAGATAGATTGATAAATAGATAGGATAGTGTTTGATATCTGTCAGACGCTTGATAGTTCGAGTGAAAAACAAAACATATGTGTGATAGAATATTGCAGAGACATCGCTTGGGCTCTCCCGTGTACGTGATGTGTTTGAGAGAGAAGTGTGTTCTGCTACAACCTCTTGTGTCTCAATAAACGCTTTTAAAGTTAAGTAAATAGGGAGGAGGAGGAGGAGGAGGTCTTGTGTGTTAATAATAAGGAATATATTATAGTATAAAGCCTTCAGAAGACAAACGTTAAAACAAAGAGCTGAGTTGTATTTCACGGAACTCCTAATACATGCCTAGTATTCGCTGAGTTATACATCACAGAGCCAGTATACATACCTAGTCTTTGTCAACAGTGAGGTGACCAACTTTCAGAGCGGCTAGGAAGCTGACAAGTGGCAAAGAGGATTATTTTTATAAAACTATTTCTCGCTATTGCAGAACTTTACTTCCCACGGGACACTGTTGGCTTTAAGAGTAATCATCACTCGCTCACTTCTCCATCACAAATCCTGACTCTTAAAGTATTATCGTATTTTCTGATCTAGATTCATCTGTGTGGTGTTTATTTAAAGTGGATTTGATGGGTGGAAGGGAAACAATAGGTTGGGTTGACTTTTTTTTTTTTTTTCTATAACGTTTTGAGCTACACAGACCCCATTTTCAGAGACTGTTGACTTGAGTAGAGACAAGAATGAAGCTAGAGGTTAAAACTGTGAGTTATGGAAGATAATATGTATACGTCTTTTAACAAATCCACATTAAAGTTTAGAGAGAAATGAAATAAATACAAAATATTAATATGACTTTGAAAATCATTGAACTTGACGAAATCTAAAGAGAAAATACTAGACACAAAAAAATTATAAGAGTAAAGAGATTTTTTTTGGTGTTTCTTCTGACTTTTGATATGGTACTTTCTTGTGTTTGTGTAGGTTTAAGGGAAAGTTATGTGGAGTTTTGTAAAGATTCGCGTGGTAATAATGTTTTTCTTCTAAGTTAGGTTAAAGGAAAACAACACAGTTAATATAGTGAGTCAATAGTTCAGTAGGTCAATGGTTCAGTGGGTCAGTTTAAAGCTTTTGATACAGTGAGTTGTAGGAAGCTTTTCCGTGTAGCTTTTTATACTTACCTCCAGGTGCTGTGCGTCTTAAGTGGTTCTAATTAGCTCCTGGTGTTGTGGGTCCAATTGTTTCTCATTAGCTCCAGGTGTTGTGGGACCAAGTGTTTCTAATTAGCTCCAGGTGCCGTGGGTCTAACTGTATCTAATTAGCTCCAGGTGCTATATATCCAAGTGTTTCTAATTAGCTTCAGGTGCTGTGGGTCCAATTGTTTCTAATTATCTCCAGGTGCCGTGGGTCTACAGTAAGTGTTTCTAATTAACTCCAGGTATTGTTAATCAAGATCCTTACTCTCTGGATATATAGAAATAAGGAACCAGTTTCTTTGAGCTGTTAGTAACCCTCAGTACTGTTAGAAAGTAAAAAAAATTAACGAACACCAAAAAATAAAAATAATAATAATAACACTGAAATTGCTGGCGGGTAACATTAGTAAGGTAAAGAAGGCTCAGTATCCCTTTAACTAGTTTCCCGCCTGAGTGACCGCCATCCCTGGGGCAATAGCAAACAGCTGGCGCGGAAAACACATTTTCGGTGAGTGCCGCTTTTCACCAACTTTACTCACTAAACAACCTCTAACATCACGGGGCAGAGGCGTATCAAACGTTCCCTCTGACAGCCGGAATCTGCCAAGAGGAGGAGGAGGGAGGGAGGGGGGGGGGAGGGGGAAGTAGGGTAGGGGAAGGGGAGTGGAGGAGGAGAGAAGGGGGTAGGTAGTGCTGTTCCCACCTCCCTCCCTCGTACATTCTTCTTGTTTGTTGTTATCTCGTCTTCAGTCTTCAGTGATGGGTGTTACTATCTCCCTAAGTAGACTATCATCATAAGTAGACTATCATCATAAGTAGACTATCATCCTAAGTAGGCTATCATCCTAAGTAGACTATCATCATAAGTAGACTATCATCCTAAGTAGGCTATCATCCTAAGTAGACTATCATCATAAGTAGACTACCATCCTAAGTAGACTATCATCATAAGTAGACTATCATCCTAAGCAGACTATCATCCTAAGTAGAATATCATCATAAGTAGACTATCTCCCTAAGTAGACTATCATCATAAGTAGACTATCATCCTAAGTAGACTATCATCCTAAGTAGACTATCATCATAAGTAGACTATCATCCTAAGTAGACTATCTCCCTTACTAGACTATCTCCCTTATTAGACTATCATTAGGAAAGGAGAGGATGGAGGGAGGTGGAAAGGAAGGAAGAGGAGCGAAAAAGTGTTTGGAATCTTAAGTTCTGAATACTCTAATCAGGTGTCCTTGTTAGCACGTTGTTTCAGACCTTATCTTGGAGAGAGAGAGAGAGAGAGAGAGAGAGAGAGAGAGAGAGAGAGAGAGAGAGAGAGAGAGAAAAAAAAAATTATGACTTTTCCACTTCGTTTTAATTAGCGATGCAATTTAACGTGATGTTCAGAATATCACTTTAGCTCTTATTCTTGTAAGAGGTTGACACGTTACTCAGTATAGGTACAGTCCTCCCTTCACTAGTGCGTTTACAGGGGATCATCAGGTTCTGTGCAGTGTGGGAACCATGTGTTTGTTTACATTCGACAGAAGGAAACTCACAATAGTAAACAGTCGTCTCAAAGATAAATGATTTGTGGAGTATTTATAAAGACGCGTCCCTGTAAACGTATTAGTGAAGGGGACTGTTAGGTTAGGTTAGGTTAGGTTAGGTTAGGTTAGGTTAGGTTAGGTTAGGGTACCAGTAGTTGTGGAGACTGAGAATAGTGGTATTTTTATTACTGTCATTCCGTGGAGGTAATGAACGTAAGGGGAGCAAAAAAAAAATAAGTTGGAAACGTGAGGATTAGAGACTGGGTGAACCGTATAGCGATAACCAGCTGTTGAAGACATCCAGAGTTTAGGTGGCGAGAGAGAGAGAGAGAGAGAGAGAGAGAGAGAGAGAGAGAGAGAGAGAGAGAGAGAGAGAGAGAGAGAGAGAGAGAGAGAGAGAGAGAGATAACATCAATAAAGAAAAACCACCACCACTACAACACCACCACTACAACAACAAACAACACCACCACCACAACACCACCACCACAACACCACCACTCATAACAACACCACCACCACCACCACCACCACCACCCCTGTTCATAATCCAGGAAACAATCCGTAACGACTATGCAAAACTCAAGGCTGTTTTTCTCGTTTGACCTCTGGAAGGCTTCTCAAGTTAGGCAATAAATTCCCATTCACGGGCCATTTAAGGCAGAAAATGTGCAACTTTTGACCATAAACGCAATAATTACGATTAGAGGCCATTTTCTTCTTCGTTGGAAACTATAATCGAGTATAATCAATATAATTTTAGACGACGATAACTGATCTAGGAGGTAGACGTGTATATAAGAATGAAGCTCTTCAAGACAATGTGATAAGTTGCACCGAGGATGGGGATATCATTGTCTCAGCAGAGTCTTCATATATTGTCAACATCCTCCCTCTCCCCTCCCATTCCTCCCCCTCCCCTCCCCCCTCCCCCCCTCCCCTCACCGAGTAACATGTTAAATATTAAAGACCCAGATTATAATACGAAAATAATCATAAATTATCACCCAAGATACAACATGACATTAAGGAGCTATATTTTACCCTATTATAACTTTGTAGGTCTCTTATTCTAATCTATTCTAATACATTATAACTATTAGGGTTACTTACCTATTATACTGTAACTTAATTTTTTTTGTAACTCAATGAATAGTTTTCTAATACCTTCTCCTCCCACTACACTATAACTACAATGAGCTGGTGGTTATTAAAGCGTACAGTCCTTCCTATAATCATCACTAGTAATTATAGCCGGGTGTTTTTTTGTTGTTGTTGATTTCTTTTTTCCCGGCCAAGTACACCATTACCGGGAGTATCAATTTCAGAACACGTCCAGGTTTTTTGTTCAGTGAGACCCAAAAGTTCACACACGTTACTTGGGAGGGAGTGAGGAACATCTACTTCCCCCTTTACCCTCTCTCTCTGGCCTCTTCTTTCTCTCCTCTCCCCCTCTCTCTCGCCCCACCCTCCTCCCCCCACCCTCCCCCTCCCTCCCCCTCCCTGACACACACAATATCACACACACACACACACACACACACACACACACACCGTTGTTTGTTACATGTCGTCAAGCAAATGTTTTTATTTTTATTTATTTTTATTAATTCTTTCTGTGTCTCAACAAACTGTGTATATACCTCGTGTGTCTCTTGTGGCCTATAGCTTATTGTTGTTGATTCTTGCATTAATTTTCTCCAAGTATATCTCTCGCCCGCCGGAGATATTGGCAAATGATTTTCAAGAGGAAGTTTATCGGATTAATATCGAGAGGGGAAAAATTATAATCTACTATGTCTCACAATACTAAAGGTTAAGTTAGGTTAGGTTAGATTAGATTAGGGTAGGTTAGGTTAGGTTAGATTACGTTAGGTTAGATTAGATTAGGTTAGATTATGTTTTTGTTGTTCTTCACTCATGTCCACCGACCATAGAGCAGTGTGACGTCCTGCCACCATTGTCCACATGACGGCAGTTTTTTAACACGTCACAACAGAATTCAACGTTAATGTGCCGTTTCGTTAATAATCTCTTACCGTGTTATTAATGTTAAAGTATGTTAATAATAGACAACAATGTTAAGGTATTTATGTTAATGTTAGTAAACTTTGATGATATTAATGAGTTATGATAATTTTTTTTAATTAAAAGAATAATCAGGTATGACTGGTATTTATAACCATATTCCTCCTCTTATGGTTCGTCTCTCACTTTCCTCCCATGGTTCTCTCACTTTCCTCCCATGGTTCTCCCACGTTCCTCCCATGGTTCTCTCACGTTCCTCCCATGGTTCTCCCACGTTCCTCCCATGGTTCTCCCACGTTCCTCCCATGGTTCTCCCACATTCCTCCCATGGTTCTCCCACGTTCCTCCCATGGTTCTCCCACGTTCCTCCCATGGTTCTCTCACTTTCCTCCCATGGTCAGCACCCTCCCATGGTCATATTTCCCTCCAGGCTACAGTCACGGCTCTCCCATGTTGAATACTGTTTACTGTGGATAAGAACTAATATTACCCCTGGGCTCTCTACCACCCCCTGCCCCCTTCCTCATTCCCTCCCCCTTCCCCCTTCCTTTTCCACTCTCCTTCCCCTCCCTTGTGCCCCCATTCCCTCCACCTCCCCCCTACTTTCTCCGTTCCTCTCTCCTTTCCCTCCCTAACACCCTTAATTTCCCATGCCATTTCTACCTTCCCTCTCCCTTACCTTTTAAATCTACCCTCTGCCCCCCTCCCTATTCCTCTTCCGTCCCCTCCTACCAATATCCTCCCTTCTTCTCACACTCCCTTCACTCATTCTCCCATTCTCCCTCTCGCCTCTCTTTTCCTCCTCCCCCACCCCCCACCACCCCACCCCCTCTTTCCCTCGCGGTATTTGCCATAACTATTTAATCTTTTAATAGCTGTCATTTTGGTGTTTTTGTCCAGTTGTTTGTGACATGAATTACTGTCGTTGGTCCAGCTCCTGAATATTCAACACAGACGAAAATATTATACTTTTTTTTTTCGTTTCCTTGAAAGTTTTAAGCTACTTACTGGAAAAAAAAATTATAATCTACTTTAAATAATTCACGTCTTGAGCTCAGTAGTGTTTTGTATATATATATATATATAATGCTCATCTTTAGGTCATTATTTATTAAAATTATTATGATTTTTTTTATGATTTACTACTTTAAAAGACTTGTATTTGATTTTACAGGATCCTCTTACGTGATTTATAAGCCTGGGTCCTCAGTTACCTTCTGTGTTAATAAATTTAATCTGTTTACGAAGAAATACAAACATTTTCAACACATAATTCAAGAGTCTTTGAAATTAGTAGGAAAAATTGAGGTTTTTTGTTCACTTAAATACTGAACTAAATTACAAGCTGAAAAAATACCTTCATTCGCCACTCGCCATTATTTTTCAGTCTGTAATGAGGGAAAAAACCCCATTCACAATATGAGCCTCAGAGAGTGTGTGTGTGTGTGTGTGTGTGTGTGTGTGTGTGTGTGTGTGTGTGTGTGTGTGTGTGTGTGTGTGTGTGTGTGTGTGTGTGTGTGTCTGTGTGTGTGTAATCATAATAATAAGTTATAAATCACTAACCTTATTTTACCTATACTAATCTTGGTATTGTCATATTATAATATTTTTTTTACTAAATATGAACCATTTCCATAATGTAACAACAAAATGTTATCCTATTTGGCAAAACGTCAGGCACGTTTTAAGACTTAATCGGGCGATAATCCTTTAAAAGCCTGGCACATGCACAATTCATATAAATAAATAAATGAATAAATAAATAGACACAGTTCTATATGAGATCCTTTTGTGGCTGTGTAGACATTAACGAGGTACAATATTTCTATAAGCCTCACATATCATTTCCTTCAAATTTTCCCAAACTGCTGCCATTGATGGAACAAACTCCTCATTTGAGACATAGCGGTCAAGTATGAGTTTAGATCGAGCCAAGAAATAGGTCCCTCCTACCTCTCTCTCTCTCTCTCTCTCTCTACTCTCTCAGCAGAAGTAATCAAAATATTGATATTGAAAAAATCCCTTATAAATTCTTTTACGGGTAGATCTGTCTTTTGCTGAAAATTATGTCTTTTTTTTATAATAAAATTTTAAAATTAGAAGACTATTTGTAGTCACCGAGAGAGAGAGAGAGAGAGAGAGAGAGAGAATGACACACACACACACACACGTCTTTGGAGCGCCGCTGTCAGGTCAGAAACCCACTACACGAAGCATATTCAACACACGTAGATATAAATTATAGTGACGTCATGGTGGTGTGTCGAAGATGGCAATCAAGGAATGACATCTCCTGAGGCTGGTAATTAGCCGCCTGTCATCTGTTATGAGCAGCCAATCACAGAATCCCATAAATAATAACACCGTCCTGATTGGTCCTCCTCTGAGCATTCACCAGGGAGGCCATTCCATCTCTTTACGGGTCCTTAGTTAATCTGCTGCTGCTCACGATGATATGCGAGACCGGGAGTGGAGACGGCGCTGTGTTGCTGTGTGGAGGATGCGGGCGCTGGTGTTGCTGTGTGGAGACGGGCGCTGTGTTGCTGTGTGGAGACGAGCGCTGTAAGTTGCTGTGTAGAGACGAGCGCTGGGTGTTGCTGTGTAGAGACGAGCGCCAGGTTGCTGCGTGGAGACGGGCGCTGTGTTGCTGTGTGGAGTATCGAGCCTCAGGTTGCTGTGGAGACGGGCGCTGTGTTAAGTTGTGTGGAGACGGGCGCTGTGTTGTTGTGTAGACGAAAGGCCAAGTTGTTGTGTGGAGATTTAGAGCTCTTGTGTTGCTGTGTGGAGACGAGCGCTGTGTTGCTGTGTAGAGACGAGCGCTGTGTTGCTGTGTAGAGACGAGCGCTGTGTTGCTGTGTGGAGACGAGCGCTGTGTTGCTGTGTGGAGACGAGCGCTGTGTTGCTGTGTAGAGACGAGCGCTGTGTTGCTGTGGAGGAAGAAGAACACGGTAATGATACAAGAGTGTGGCTTCAACGTCCCTACCAGTCCTTAGTGATAGAGACTCCATATTCTCTATATTTATATCATCAGGGGGACACAAGTAATGGCACTAATCCACATACGAGGAAACGGTCTTAACTTAACGAATAGATTGACTCATAAAGCCTCACAGTCATTAAGAATTTTTTTTTTCAATTTTTTTTCTCGATTATTTGCACTTTCATTATTAATTGTAATTCATTATATAATTTCTTCACTTGATGTCATTCGTGAATAATAATAATTCTCATGGTTATTCATCGATGTTTTAGGTGATGGTTATGATGTTATTTATAAGAAAGAAATAATACCCGACTTCTGAAGCCCTGATGAGCTGAAACTTTGAGAGTATAAAAAAAAAAAGTAAAAAATATATGTTACCTTATCATCGTAGTATCAGGTTTTATGTTTCAACCTACGGGAAATGACCCCACGAGACTCTCTTGGCTGGTCATACGTCTCCAGGCAGTAGGTAATAGAACACACGATTCTTTAACTAGATGTTCTAATGTCCCTCTTTACTGGAACGGATGACTACCATGGGAGTTAAAATATACATAGAGAGATATTTCCCGGATAATAGTCTTCAAGGGCAATGGATAACCGTGTCTATTACTCTGTATAATAGGAAGGGGATAATCACATAGTTCACCCTCCGTCAGCCACTACATCTGCTCCTATAGTTAGCTGGCCTGGGGTGCCTCTTTCCTCCTCCTCCTCCTCCAGGCAAGAGCTCCACTAGGTGTAATGGTGGAGGCAGGAAGCCGCGTCAGCCTCACCACAAAATATAAGCTCCGGGTCACATCCCCTCCTCTCCCTACTACCTAAAGTCTCAATAAATTTCCTGCTATGCTTCCAACGCTTTGCCAAATCTAAATTTCGAGTCGGTATCAAAACCTTCATTTGCATTTTCCACTTTAAGTTGAATTATTTGTGTGTTGTTTTGACGTAGGGGTGATATATTGTGTGTGTGTGTGTGTGTGTGTGTGTGTGTGTGTGTGTGTGTGTGTGTGACAGTGTGGGTAAATAAACAAATTGTCCGAATATGTATAGAATAAATTTTTGCCACTAATTATGATTGAAAATTTGATTATATTTCGTCACTAAGATTAACTACATTCAATTTAATTTCAGTATTAAAACTTATTTTATTTCAACCAGCTAAAAAAAAATCACTGTAATAATAATAATAATAATAATAATAATAATAATAATAATAATAACAACAGCACCTGACTGGCTCTCTCAGGTATAAGACAAAAAACAACAATTAAAGATTACTCGAGTTAAGTTGGTCAGGTAAGACTCACACAGGCCTACAAGGTGCGCTCACCTGCCATACTGCGACACGTAATACCCCTCCTCCCCTCTCCTTCTCTCTTCCCCCATGGGCTGGTTTGCCAATAATTCGAGTCATGAATAGTGAAAACCCTATTGAATATTGAGGAACCCTGACTGTCTATGACTTTTCAATGCAGACGAGGAAGGGCACACCAGAATGGGAGGAGGGATAACGATTTTGAAACAATTGTGGTATCGGGAAAGTAGGGATTTCCTCCGAGAACTGGTGTACCGGGATGGTTGTGTGTGTGTGGTGCTTGGGGTCGTGTTGGGTTATGGGGTGGGTGAATGGGTGGTGGTGGGTGAATGGGTGGTAATGGTGGTAGTAGAGGATCGGTAATGGTGATAGTAGTGGTGAGTCGATTCAGTTTTATGCAGAATATTTCGGGACTACAAATGAAAGAAAAAAATAAGGAAAAAACGATGACAAAATAGGAAAAAAGATGAGGAAAAAACGATAAAAATATTGGTAAAATATAACACAACAAAGATTCATTCCGTTAAAGTTTCATAAATAATAAATGAATGACTAACTGGAGATGACAACATGAAACTAAAACCAACTAACTGACGCTAAAAAAAAATAATTAAATAGTATTATAGACATAGCAACGGGAATATACAAAGTGGAGGAAGTTAGAGAAAATATAGTTAAATAATCTAAGGTAGGTGGGTTATGAGGTCACTCTCAGGGGAAGATATGGATAATGATGACCTGTTATAATAAATTCCCCCTCATGCGTCGCCTGCTACAGTAAACGGCAAGGCGTAGAGTCTTAAAGGATGTCACCAGCCGTATAACCACGCGTATAGTACCAATAACTGTGTCCTGGTTTCGGGTCCACCAAATATTCATAGGTTAAGTTTTTCCTTCTCATATAAGTTAACGGGTAAAATGATGGCAGCGGCAATAATGAAACAAGAATTACAATGAGAATTCTAACCGCAAATAGAAACTGACTGACTCTCTCTCTCTCTCTCTCTCTCTCTCTCTCTCTCTCTCTCTCTCTCTCTCTCTCTCTATCATTCTCTCTCTCTTATACCTAGCCAATTATGAGGAAAATCATTCTACAACCCTTTGAGAATCTAACTCCCCGAGGCGGTGGTGTGGGTGGTCTGAGGAGGAGAGGAGTGGGGAGGGGGTAACGTCACTTAGCCTTGCCGTCTTTTCAGCCTAATAAAGGATATTTTTTATGGAGTATTGAGAGGGATATAAAAGTAACGTTGTGGTATAGTATAAAGTAGCTGGGGCCATAGACGCCTCCGCCTTATAGGACCATGTTTTTGTTTTTGATGCTTGATCCCCGCACCTGAATATCTATGACGTCACGCTCGGGGGGGGGGGATGTATCCGAATGCTTCACGATGACTTCAGCCAGGATATAAATCTTCGAGACTAATCTTATTTTGCATATATTTCCATTTTTTTTAATCCATCAAATTATAAAAAAAAAATCGATATCTAATGTACATGAATATAAGTGGTTACTAAAATAAGATTTGTCAATAATAATCATCCGAAGGCCAAGTCGTTGTGGCAGAATCTCACATAACGAGGTTTATATGGGAACCTATGTCAATAAAGGGTAAAATATGCATCCGTTTTTGGCTTGAGTTGGTTTCGCTCTCATCTCTCCCGCCCCCTAAATATATAACCATTATCGGCGCTCATGGGTGTATATCTCAGTCATATGTATAGTTATAACTTGACCGAAGTTCTTAAGTATGAATATTACGTCACATATGTATGGTAAATAGGACGACATTGGCTGGGTAATACTGACCGTTTACGTGTGTGTGTGTGTGTGTGTGTGTGTGTGTGTGTAGTAGATGTACACATGAATACTTTTGAATATTGATGTGTGTATTCTTGACGTTCACTTATGGGTAGCGGATACATACATGGATGGTTCCTATGTGTACACGTGAAGTGGTTTACTTATAACTAATATTCGTCACCATCTCCATAGACAGGTGCATTGTTGGCCCGTTAAGTAGGAATAAGTGTGTTGTAATTAACGTCTACTACCTTGTTATGATGCTGTAATGATCGTTCACCTGTTTACATAATATCGACTGTGCTTAATTTTTCTTTTAATGATGAGTATTTTCCCATTAATTCAGCATTCATAACAGTTGATGCCTTAGATGTGAACGTAACCTGTGTATGTGAACGTAACCTGTGTATGTGAACGTTATCCGTGTATGTGAACGTAACCCGTGTATGTGAACGTAACCTGTGTATGTGAACGTAACCCGTGTATGTGAACGTAACCTGTGTATGTGAACGTAACCCGTGTATGTGAACGTAACCAGTGAATGTGAACGTAACCTGCGTATGTGAACGTAACCTGTGTATGTGAACAGTGTACGTCGTTACCGTGTTCGCTGTGTGTATTAAGTAAGGCAAGTGTCCCGTTCATCACAAACCATTAGTTACTAGGGTGAGTTTTTACATGTGTGGTGCTGTACTGTACTTCACTCCACTGTACTGTACTTCACTCCCCTGTACTGTACTTCCCTGAGCTGTACTGTACTGTTATTGTGAGTACGTGGTCACTGTGATGCCGCCTTCTTTACGGTGGGTCAGGTTGAGTCTTCGTCTTTAACGTGTGGAGAATTTCGTCCCATGAGAATGAGGAAAGAATTTTAGAGTTTTGTTAATGAGTCTTTGAAACTAATGACCACTTGACCCAATTTTTAATGTTTAAGAGCTCAAGAAATATGAATTGTTTTAATGATTTTTAGATGGAAGGAAGAGATGACTGTTCGCGTTCTAACATTACAGCGATGATATAAACGTATTGTACATCTCTGTTGGTTTATTTCTCTCGTTAAGGAAGAAAACATCGATAAACATTTTACAGTTTTAGCGTGACAGGATTATTTGTTTGAATAGATATTAGATATTTAACTTTTTTCCTTACAAACTACAAAGGGAAATGACAAATCCCATATTGTTCAAGAGAAGTCCGTCATAAATGTCTGCCGAACAAATTGTATGCTTGTACTTACACGCATCCACGCTCTGTAATCACCAGGCAAGAAATAACAGTCGTCTGAGAATTCCAACTTTTCCCGTACACCAGGAGGAGAACGACCCCCCTGGAGAAATACATTAATGCCTTATCTCCAGCGGTTGAAGTCTGCCTGGCACGTCCCTGGCTCGCTGGCTCTCCGCGGTAAACAACACGGCGGACTCCACCACAACACGCCCGAGTCCCGACCACTGTATATCCTTCCTAAACACTCACGTCTTTCAGAATTCGATTTCGATTGGTCCAAATCGTGCAAGCTTTAAGTCTTTCCTCAGAACTCTTAATGTGTTGAGTCCCATTTTACTCAAAGCCTCAGCTGTATAGGCCTCAACCTCTTCAAGACTCATGGCTGTATTGATTTGTAGTCCTTGAAAATTGAGTCCAAAGAAGGTCAGTATCTCAGAGGTCAAGAATTGCAGGGTATAATTTTCCCAAGGCTTTGCACCCTCTGACTCCAAGTTCTTCGGAGCTTCAAATGTCTTAAAACTTCGAACATTTAAGGCTTTAGGTTCTTCGCACTCCAACTAACTTTGTTGAATGTCCTCCGGAGCTTCTGGTTATCAGCATTCGAGTCCTTGATGCTCTCTATTTTTCAGACACGTCTTTAAGGTTTTAAATTTATAAGGCTGAACTCTGCAGCCTTTAAGATCTTCAGTGTATCATTGCATTACGTTTCAAACCTTTGAACTCATGTAGGTTATCAGTCTTTCAGATTCTAAGTCCCTCAGATTAAAAGTCCCTCTGATTCAAAGTCCTTCAGATTCTAATTTCCCAAGACTTAAAAAATTTCAGAGTCTAAATTCCTGAAGCTTAAAATCCTGCATAATAAGTCATCCAACATACGAATCTCTCACCGTTAATCTCTGTCCTTACCTGAGAGCAGCAAGTTGTCCCAAGGCTTTGAGGGGTCAAGTTCATCTCACTGAAGGTCCTACAAAATTCATCCTGTTTGTTGTAGACGTTAACATCACCTGTTGTTACCTGTAGTGATCGTTTAACTATTACAGGTCGTTAACGTTTGATATACTAATGATCGACCATCAGAGTCTTAAGTTGATTTTAGAGGAAGGCAGAATTATAAACACGAGCCTCGAACATAAATTTTGAAAGATATTATAATATGTTGTCCAATTTTATTTACATAACAGTTCAAGGCTTTAAACCCTTCATGGTTTAGTTCACCCAAACTGTATGGCTTAAAGTCCTTCGGGAAGTTCAGACTTTAGTCTTTATTCCCACCGGACTCCAAGTTTTTTTATACAGACAAATGGAAAAACTAGAGAGAGAGAGAAAACGACAGACACACAGACACAAAGAGAGTGAGTTTGTGGCGTCACAGATCCTCATTAATATCACGTTAGTGCACCAAACACGAGAATTGTTTTGGTGGTAGAGTGAGTCAGTGTGTGTGTGTGTGTGTGTGTGTGTGTGTGTGTGTGAAGGCGTTTAGTGAGTTAGTTTATGTGGGAAGGAAAAGAAGATTAAAAAGAAGAATAGACATTGTAAAAAATGGTAGAGAAAGTCGATGAGGAGAAGAAAGTAGAGTAAAATAAAGAGGAAGAGGAGGAGGAGGAGAAGGAGGAGGAAGAAGAATTGAGGATATAGGAAAGATATAATCAGAAGGGCAAAGATAGGGAGGAGGATGAAGAGGAGGAGGAGGAAATAAAAGACGAGATAAAAAAAGATAACAGAGGGGGAGGAGGAAGAGGAGGAGAAGATAAAAGAGGAGGAGGTAGAGGAAAAGAGGTGAGACAGCCTTGATGTCTATACCCTCACATTACAAACCCCTATACGAGTAGCTTGTTCCTCTCCGCTCTTCTGGGCTGTACAAATACGATTACCATACTGTGTTGGAGAAGGAGGGGAGAAGGAGGGGCGGTAAGAGGAGGAGGGGCGGTAAGAGGAGGAGGGGCGGAGGGGTGGGGGCGGTAAGAGGAGGAGGGGCGGTAAGAGGGGGTGGGGGGCGGTAAGAGAGGAGGGGCGGTAAGAGGGAGGAGGGGCGGTAAGAGAGGGGTGGGGGCGGTAAGAGGAGGAGGGGCGGTAAGAGGAGGTGGGGAAGAGGAGGTAAGAGGAGGAGGGGCGGTAAGAGGAGGTGGGGGGCGGTAAGAGGAGGAGGGGTGGTAAGAGGAGGTGGGGCGGTAAGAGGAGGAGGGGGGTAAGAGGAGGAGGGGCGGTAAGAGGAGGAGGGGCGGTAAGAGAGGAGAGGAGGAGGGGGCGGTAAGAGGAGGAGGGAGCAAGAGGAGGAGGGGCAAGAGGAGGTGGGGTAGGAAAAGACGGAGAGAAACAGGAGATGGGGGGGACCTAGATGGGGGAGAGGCTGCAGGAGGTGTAGCAGGCGCAGCAGGAGGTGTAGCAGGAGCAGCAGGAGGAAGGCGCCAGAGGAGGTGTAGCAGGAGCAGGAGGAAGCGGAGGTTATCGTTATTGAGAAGCTGTCAGGGAGCTGAGAGACAACTTGGCAGCCCCAGCCACACGGACCCCCTGGGCTTCAGGTCCCTGCTAGGACATGCTGGAATCTCCTCCATGCTGGGACCTCCACCATGTTAACACCTCCACCATGTTAACACCTCCACCATGTTAACACCTTCCTCTTAACACATACTTCACGCTAGGATCTCTTCCCTGGTAGGATCTCTTCCCTGGTAGGATCTCTTCCCTGGTAGGATCTTCCCCTTGCTACGATCTTTGCCATTTTAAGGACCGTCCCATCCTAGCCACGACTTCCTTCAGGCTTGGGCGTCATTCGCTCTAATACCTCCTTCACACTTGGACCTCTTCAGGGCTAGGACTTCTTCCTAACTAGGACCTATTTCATGTTATATCCACACACACACACACACACACACACACACAGTCATCTACACATAAGAGTAAACAGTTCATATTTGTTTTGTTTACGTTGCTTGAATTATGAAGGCGAGTCAGGTGAGATGATTCTTCCTTTACTGTTGTCCACCCTCTCTCTCTCTCTCCAGGCATCAGAATCTCTCCTCCCGATACTCCATGCGTCAAAATCTCTCCTCCCGATACTCCAAGCAGCAGAATCTCTCCTCCCGATACTCCAGGCATTAGAATCTCTCCTCCCGATACTCCAGGCTAAGGGAATCTCTCTTCCCGATACTCCAGGCTAAGGGAATTTCTCTTCCCGATACTCCAGGCTAAGGGAATCTCTCTTCCCGATACTCCAGGCCTCAGAATCACACCTCCCGATAACACTCATCCATCTTTCACGCAGTCTCCCCTCTTCACGGATCTTTAACTTTGACGTCATAATTCTTCACCGAAATCCTGATTGTTAAACTTTCCTACAACATATTTCATCGCGGTAACTAGTTAGAGTAGAGTCTTAGTGTGAATCTGACACCATTGAGGCTGTTTTCTTTGTATTGTGGATTAAACAACTCAATTGGATATGATCTTATGTCCTCAATTATGGTACAGAAATATTAAACTGGAAACATTTGGGGAATATTTGGGTTTTTTGAACAAGTGGTGTAGCTAGTTGAGGTGGGAGGGGAGGGGAGGAGGGAGGGAGGGGAGGGAGGAGGAGGGAGGAGGAGGGGAGGGAGGGGAGGGAAGGGAGGAGGGGAGGAGGGGGGGAGGAGGGAGGGTGCGTTGAGTTGTTATAGACTTGTAGCTGAAGTGACTTACATGTTAATTATAAAACATCTTCTGTAGAATCTAATCTGTGATGATAAATAAAACTTGTGACCCAGTGTTTATGACGGAACAGGTACCTCCTTTAAACAACTATGATTATTTACTTTTTAGATTAAAAACGAAAATTCATCTAATATTGAAGCGTATTTATACCCCCGTTGTAGCGTCAGGGTTCCATTGATGATCCTGTTCCCTAGGCTATGAGACCCTATCACCTGTTACCTAGGCTATGAGACCCTATCACCTGTTACCTAGGCTATGAGACCCTATCAACCTCCCTCCTGTGTCTCGTGCTGTGCTCTTCAACTACCATCACCACGGCACACTGGCTCACATAACCTAAACTAACTAACACTCTCCACTTCCTCTCTCTCTACAAACCAATATTGGGACTACACAGAGAGTGATGCTTGACCCTGGCTACATGACCATCCACTCCACCTATCCCCACTCACCTCACTATAACACCTTAAATAAATATGTCGTCAAGGTATTTAGACAACCTTAACTGGGGTGATTGTTACTCATTTTATTCAAGTTTAAAGAAGAAATTCCTAGTAAATATGTATCTTCTGTAAATAAGAAGACAGTGTTGTTCCAGTATCTATAATTGCGTTCATGTTTCACCTCACGTATTTGAGTTAGATGATAATATATGTTTTTATCGTCCTCACTGGTGCAGGGAACAAGGTAACCAACCAGCCAGCCCCGCCCACCGTGTTCTTGCCCTCACAAGCATGACGGTTCATTATCTCCCCCGGGAACATGGTTTTAATGGCCACTCACAGAGGATTTACGAGTCGACCCTCATGCGTCAAGTACCTGAGTTTAGCTTCACACGTGCGGCTGGGGTCACGTATACCACACAGGAGGCGAGGTATACGGTACAAAGTCCGTATATAAAGTTGGTTTTACCTCTCTGATGTAATGATTAAAGTTAGAGGTTAGTGGAGTTAGTGAGGATGTGGTGTTATATGATTGCGACGGCTTAAATCGGGGTTGAATTGGTCTTTTTTTTTATTTTTAGTAGATATTCAGTTGTTTACCTTATCCATCACGGACTCCTGTTAGCCACTGAGATCCTTCACTGGTACATTGTAAAGGTTAAATAAGATCAGAATGTATGATTTATTGACATTGGGATTGGTAATACTTGTATGAGAGGTGAGTGACACCTGTGCATTATTTACTGTATACAGGCCGCTGACCACACACACACACACACACACACACACACACACACACACACACACATACCTTGTAAATCAAGTTCTTTTTTCTTGTTCTAATTTCATTACTCTGTGTTTTTATACAGTTTAAAACCAATATCAACATAGACTTAATACATACATACATACATACATACATACATACATACATACATACATACATACATACATACATATATACATACATACATACCTACATACATACATACATACATACATACATACATACATACATACATACATACATACATACATACATACATACATACATACATACACAGCGGTCACAGAGAGCTAGTTAGTGGAGGCTGTGTGGCTCATTAGTTTTCCAATAACCATTTACTGAAAGCACCTCATTTTGTTAAGACACAGACGCGCAAAAACGTGTGTGGATAGACATACACACACAGAAACAGAGATAAACACACAGAGAATTATACACACACACAGACACACACACAGACACACACAGACACACACACACACACAAACACATAGACATACACAAAGAGAAACAGATATAAACTCACAGACACACACAGACACACACACACATAGACACACACACAGACACACACAGACACACACACACACACAAGCACATAGACATACACAGACAGGCATACACACACAGTCAGACATAGAGACACAAACACACAGACACACACACACACACACAGTGGTCACAGAGAGTTAGTGAAGGCTGTGTGGCTCTCATTATGTTTCCAATAATCATTTACTGAGAGCACCTCATTTTGTTTAAAGACCTCTGGCTGGCGTCTCCCTTCTGTAGCCTGGGAGGAGGAGGAGGAGGGGAGATAATGGTCTTTTCCACCATTACCACCATCGATACTATCACCACTGCCACCATTACTATCCCTACTATCACTACCACTACTATTACCACCATCGATACTATCACCACTGCCACCATTACTATCCCTACTATCACTACCACTACTATTACTATCATTCCCACTATCACCACCATCCTAGTCCTCCCCAAAAAGCGACACTATCCCCGCCACCAGTAGATAATATACCTGGCCTCCATAATTAGAAAAGTCGTCCCTTAAGCCAAGTCGGGACGGAGGCCATTGAGCGTCTATTGGCCCAGGGACGGTAATTAATTCGTTGAGCTCTAACTCATTGACTCAGTTCAATGGTTGTTACCCCTCTACTTACTAAGGTTTAATTCAGGTTCTGCTCTCTCTGATACATTCTACCATATATATCTTCCTTCTTCAATTCACTCAGCGTATTCACTCTTGCATGATAAAACCAAACTAAATTTTGAGTATGTGGGTACAATACAAGGTCCGGATTCTCTAAGATTCTCTAAGATTCTCACAAGATTTTTCAAGGATTCTCAAAGATTCTCAAAAGATTTTCAATGATTCTCTTAAGATTTTCAAAAGATTCTTCAAGATTCTCTAAGATTCTCAAATGTTCTCCAAGATTCTCAAAAATTCCCCAAAAAAGTGCAAATATTTGAGAAATCGGAGCTAAATTGCGACTAATAGACTAAATGTACTTTCAACTCCGATAGAATCTAACATTGGTAAATTTCGACATAATTTTAGACGCCATAATTGAGTCGTACCTTAAGTTCACCGTCATTTAGTAGTGGAGAGAGAATTTAACGTTAAGGACCATTAAAAAATTCCCAACCTTAAAACATTTGTCGCGTTGAGAGGTCTTACAGCGTCTTAAATTGCTCACGTGTTCTTAGTTTTGCTTTTAGCTTTTTTTTTTTTTTAATGTTTCTGTCTCTCAGGACTATACGCTTCAAGTAACTAGTAACAATTTAGAGAGAAAAATAATTAACATCTCTTTTTCCTTACCACGACCATCCAGTGTACCATAATAAATCTGTTTTATAGCGCGAAAACGATAGTTGGAGAATTTTCTATCATCGTATTATGAGATGGCGACTATAGGCACTGGTAACTATTTATATTGGCATTACTATATATCATGGGAGGAGCCAGAGGACGCTCAAATAAGACACCATTCCTGTTTTAGCTCAACACCACGTGAGAGGTTGGACGTCAGAATACTTACTGTCTCGTGTGACGTGTTTCGTGACGGACAAATAACACTCACATCATAACATCTCTTCACTGTGACCCGGAAAGTTGTTATGGATGTATTAAGGAACGAATACTCTTAACTCACGAAACTACATATTTCTTAGATATATTTTAATTACGGTAGTCAGTTTCTATAAGTATATCTAGTGTATTCATAAATATCAATACATATGAGTACAAGTTATATTTAACCAGTGTATATGTTAGGTTATTTTACGAAATCGCTTATATTACAAAAGACCGGTCAATTTGTAAACAGGCCCAAAAAATCCGGTCTTTTACAAAATGACCTTAAATATTCAGCGAATTTACAAACACACAAGAATATTAGCTGAGTATATTCCAGAGATACACTGACTTGTGGATATATTCTACCTGAAGGTATAATACTACATCAGCATCAAAGTTATCTTACTGAATATAATTAAGAATGACATATTATTTCTGACGTATATTACAGGGGGATATATCACCTTAGATATATCCACGGTATACAATAGAGGAATAAAATACTTCCTGGGTATATAATATAGAAATACAGTACTTTATGAGTATACCTAGAGGGAAATGTATGATGCTATAGAGATATATTAAAGTGTGTTGTGTGTGGCAGTGAGTTGGGGTGCGGGAGGTGAGCATGTTGACGGGGTAATAGAAGAGTTTTATCAGGTTATGTGACAATATACGGAATTTATGGGCTCATTTACCTTAGTGTATCTTGTTAATGGGAACAGCGGCTCAGGTGCACATGGGGGCCCCACTGGCACATGTCCGTTCACACATTACTTACATATACACTCACTCACACACACACACACACACACACAAATACACACACATACGCACAGAATGGGAACGAGACACAGACAGGCAGACAGATACACAGGCAGAAAGAGAGACAGACAAAGTAAAGGGAGAGAGAGAGAGAGAGAGAGAGAGAGAGAGAGAGAGAAGAGAGAGAGAGAGAGAGAGAGAGAGAGAGAGAGAGAGGGGTGTGTGTGTGTGTGTGTGTGTGAGGGGACACACCACTACATACTGCACCAGCGGCTTGTATTAAAGGGAGAGGTAGTGAGAGAGAGCAGGGCAGTACACGGTAAGACACAGGAGAGAGAGAGAGAGAGAGAGAGAGAGAGAGAGAGAGAGAGAGAGAGAGAGAGAGAGAGAGAGAGAGAGAGACTATGTGACCACTGATAGAATAATTGAAGAGGAGAGGATAAAGGAGCATGACTTGTGGCCATACGAAGGAAATTCCTATACTAAAATATACAACTAATTGACTAACTCTAAAAACACACATACATACATACCCACACATACATACACACATACATACTACACTTGTTATCTATTTAAGACTATCGCCCACGACCTAGACAGAGCGTTCCAACAACCTCACCTCCATAACTACCACCTTTAACCTATACACACCGACCTCCTCCTCCTCCCACCACCGACACACACACACACACCCTGTAGTGGACACACGGAGGGGGAGGAGGGTTACATCTGAACACCTGCCACCCCTTCATTATGGTCCTTGAGCCCACCTGTCTCGTGTCTGTGTGTGTGTGTGTGTGTGGGTGGGTGTGTGTGTGTGTGTGTGTGTGGGTGTGTGTGTGTAGTGTGTGTGTGTGTGTGTGTGTGTGTGTGTGTGTGTGTGTGTGTGTGTGTGTGTGTGTGTGTGTGTGTGTGCGCGTGTGTGTGTGTGTGTGTGTGTGTGTGTGTTTGTAATTTATGGAGTTGATGTGACTTTAGTGAAAATAAAATATGAAACAGTAAATGGAGTTTTGCATCAAATTAGATAAACTTAGAGAAATAATATCAAGTATAATATCATTAAATGTATTTTAAACGAATTACTTTTTTCAGCTTAATGAGATATTTGTTCATTAGTGAAGTTGATCATGAAATTAACGTGAAACATGGATATAAATAGTAGTTAAATAGTAGTTAAATAGTAGTTAAATAGTAGTTTAATAGTAGTTAAATAGGAGTTAAATAGTAGTTAAATAGTAGTATGTAACAAGAGTAAATGTAAGTTATAGGCAGGTAATAAGACACAACTTCTATTAACATCAGAATATATCTATCATTCAATAATTTGTTTGTATGGGCGTCTGCAGTGCCGCCAGGTCTGTAGTACACACTGTCACTTTACACAGTTCTTGAGTCAGAGAACATGACTCTACTGGGAAAAAACACATGACGGAAAGTCTCACGATTTCCAGTTATTATTTAAATACTTGAGGAATTATAACTTTCCGTAACTTGTCAATCACTGACTCCAGCTAAAAGATTTAAGGCTTCTCATAAATTTAGGACTATTCTCGCCCACAAAACCTTCCGACCTGACGTTGTACCCAAGAAAAGCATTAGCGTGGGTCTAGAAAATAAAGATTTTTCTTCCATTAACCACTAACTAACTTTAGGTATATATTCAGATATATAGAAACAAGCTTCCATAACACCTATGGTAAATGAGGCGGACCAGCTCCGCCCAGCAGTCTTAGTCACAAACTTTGATACTAAAGAGAACTGTACCCAAGTGAGTTCTGGAGAACTTCAGAACAAACATTAACTGCTTCCAATACGAGAAGATGCTGAACGGTTCACTGCTGTGTCTACATCGTCTGTCAGGTTTGTAAATGCAGTCTTCACGAGTTTACTCCTGTTATATTGTTTACTACAGTATGGTCAGGAGACTCTCCAGACATACATCATTTCCACATAATTTGCAGATGTTATTACAACTGTTGTCTGTCCCGCAGATCATCCAGAGGCAATAAGCTCCGGCCGTCACGTCCCGGGTGATTTAGTGACAAACTGTCTCTCGTGTTCAGGCAGGATCACTAGTCGCTCTATGGCACTGCAGTACTTACATATATTCCTTACCATTTTTGTATTTAATAACAAAAAATGTTGATCTAAAGAGTTCAAACATTCTCCTTTCAAACTCACCTGAAAATAGTGTTAAATATGTTTTAAAAATTACTAAGCACACCAAATATATCAAATCGCCGTCAGTGTCACGCTCGAGAATAATGGAAATACTAAACTTCCCTGACTTGTCTGAAAGAACCTAACAGCTTTTCCAACCGTTAACATAAACATTCAACAACTTGTCGAACTTGGAAGGGAAATCAGATCAGAGAAAATTATCCCAAACCTTAAAAAATGTGGAGTTATGTTGAGCTGCCCTCTTAGATCAACACAGCCAGCCGTGTTAACACCTCTCCGTTTACTGTGGACCACTTCAAGGGAGCTCCACTAACCTACCTCTTAAATGGTTTGATCGTATTACATAAAACTGTCAAGATGGTTGGATCAATGTTGATCTTGATAAACAGTTCAAGTATTCTAGTGAGGGGTTATATACATAGTCTACATTATACCGAGACCATATGAGCCGAGAACAAGACAAATGAGAAGGTGGTATAATATGTCCTAACCACCTTGTACACGGGGAGCCTTCTCTGTGATGAATAAAATAGTCTGGCTTTGGTGAAAATGGTAAAATAAAATATAGAGAGTAGTGAAGGAAGGTTAACATATCATGATACTTATTTCAATATTATCAACTTTATATACGATTTCTGTCCTTATTTATTTACTTTTTTACTTTTTGATTTAGTATTATTATTTTGCACGGAGGAGAGTCTGTTAATGGTGGCGAGGAGTCTGTTAATGGTGGCGAGGAGTCTATTAATGGTGGCGAGGAGTCTGTTAATGGTGGCGAGGAGTCTGTTAATGGTGGCGAGGAGTCTGTTAATGGTGGCGAGGAGTCTGTTAATGGTGGCGAGGAGTCTTTTAATGGTGGCGAGGAGTCTGTTAATGGTAGCGAGGAGTCTGTTAATGGTGGCGAGGAGTCTGTTAATGGTGGCGAGGAGTCTGTTAATGGTGGCGAGATAATAAAGGAACCAGTACCTATTTTACCACTTCCAACCTACAGTATAGTAAGTAACTCTGACGATGTATACTACTTCACTATTGAATCCTTACTTAGCTTCCTATGTCTAGTCCTTCCTTCAGGCTATAACCATAACCAAATTATACTAAGATCAATAACCCTTTACAGGTTTACCGCTAAATTACTTGTATCCAATGAATTCTTTACCTATTTTGTGTGGTGTACTGGAGTGACTGTTTCTTTGTCAAAGGAGTAAGGTCGTTTTAAGAGCAGCTCCTTTCTGACTAGTGTTAAAATCATCAACAAAATCGTAGATAAGTTGTGTGTTGACTCCTAGCCAACCTCACTTGTACTGTAACTGTGCTGTAATTAAGTGTTTTATGTAACTTTTCCCCCTGGCTTTCTGTATTTATTACTTATGTTATTTGTATTTTTTTCATCTTGTGGATTCTGTAGTTGTGAGTAGACTTAATTATTATTATTATTATTATTATTATTATTATTATTATTATTGTTACACGCGCGTCACTTGCACATACACACACACACACACACACACACACACACACACACACACACACACACACACACACACACACACACACACACACACACACACACACACACAGACACACACAGACACACACACACACACACACACACACACACACACACACACACACACACACACACACACCACCTACCCACATAGCAGGAAGCAGAGCGATTACACTCACAGTCAAATGTCAGCGGAGGTCTCAGTGTTTATATTATTCACGAAGTCTAAATGTCAGTCAGGTTGTCCAGGTGAGTGTAGGTTCAGGTAAACCACTCTAATAAACAGGTACTGTCCCCTTCACTAGTGCGTTTACAGGGACTCGTCATATAAACATTCCACAAATAATTATCTTTGAAATATTTGTTTTAATATTGTTTTAATTCCATTTTATGTTTACTATTGTGAGTTTCCTTATGTCGAATGTAAACAAACACAACGCTGCCACATTACCTGACGAGCCCCTGTAAACGCACTAGTGAAGGGGACTGTAATAACCCCTCTCAATTGTAACTGTGCCTAGATAGTAAATCCTCCATTTAACGGACATCAATCTAATGGTTATAGTCCGTTATAGGGAGGTGTTTACATCTTGTAACCTCGATATAATGGATTGTACCCTCACTATATAGTCCGTTATAGGGAGGGTTTCACATCTAATGACCTCGATATAATGAATTGTCTTGCAAATCTAACGAATTTCGATATAACGGAATATACTCTCCCATATAATCCGCTAAATGGGGATTTCATATTTAGCGGACCCACAATATAACAGATTTTCCTCTATATAATCCGTTAAATGGGGGATTCACTAGAGTCTGGGGACCAACCTCTCTGTGTAGTAGAGAGGGTACAGCAAGTAGCTCTCTCTCTCTCTCTCTCTCTCTCTCTCTCTCTCTCTCTCTCTCATTATCTTTAATATTGGATGGACTAATGTATTTATTAACCTAATTACGCGCTTAAAGATCTTAGCTGTTGAAGCGCTGTAATGCACTATAGCGTCAAGTGGATGTAGTGTGGATGATAGTGTAGTGGTGGTAGTGTGGATAATAGTGGTTGTAGTGTAGTGGATGTAGTGTGAATGATAGTGTAGTGGTGGTAGTGGATGATAGTGTATTGGAGGTAGTGTGGATGATAGTGTAGTGGTGGTAGTGTGGATAATAGTGGTTGTAGTGTAGTGGATGTAGTGTGAATGATAGTGTAGTGGATTTACTGAAGTGTAGTGTAAGTGTACTGTCATAAGTAGTACAATTTCCTTCCTGACACCTTATCAAGGGCTGTTTAAGTCCACCATTATGAGTGCATGTTATATTATCAACTTACAATTATAAAATATAATTATAACACAATATTGCCATAGTGGGACTGTAATCAAGGTTGTTATGGGTGGAATTGTCTGCAACATATTGGGTCTTTCTTAAGCAAAATAATAAGTAAAAAGTATTTAACTTCACAATGGAATGAAAATCGAAATCATATACAGTAAAAGTCAAAGATATTTATTTGTGGTTGAATGTGGGTGCGCCAAGTCCGTAGATTTATGTGTAAATGATGAAAATAATGATACAAATATGAAACTTAATAAATAAAAGAAGACGGAATACATATAATATTGAAAACAATGAAGAAAAAAAAGATAGAGAGAATAAGTAGGTAAAATGACTTACTACAAACATTATAAATCTGTAGATGATGTCCTGCCTCCTCCTGTAGACCCCAGCAGGAAGGACCGACCCACTGATCACTGAAAGTATCACTGCAAAATACAAATAAAAAAACAGAAAACACCAACCACTATGTAATGGTGGCTGCCTCCATAAGAACATAATATTAGACAATTTGTGTATTATTAAGGTCTATTTCAAGGTCAGATTACTCCTTCAGCTAGACTGTCTTCCCCCACAATGATCTGATAACACGACACGGTAAGCTTCATGACTACAATGAGCTGAGTCATGTAACAGGTGTGTGTGTGTGTGTGTGTGTGTGTGTGTGTGTGTGTGTGTGTGTGTGTGTGTGTGTGTGTGTGTGTGTGTGTGTGTGTGTGTGTGTGTGTGTGTGTGTGTGTGTGTGTAGACAGACCAGGTAATGTAGAGTCAACTATTCCCTGGCCTCAATTACCCGAGATTTAGACTTTAATTACATACATTTATTAAGTACAGTAAGAACATATATTTTTTTTATTTAATGTGTGTTAATAAAAAATTTCTTATGGCTTAAAAATATAATGTTTGTGAAATGTTAATTATTTTTTCTTTTGTCTTTCACTTATTGATTTGGGTTATATACGAGGGAACTGTCTTATGTGTTCTGCAGGTGAGTAGTGATTATTGTTTAGGTCTGTATCACAATAACACACACACACACAAGATGATGTGGATGTGCTTTGGTCCAAGAATGTAAACACTCTAATTGATCACAGGACGCCGCGCCATGGAGGGTGTACTACAGGAAGCATACTTACCTTCACGTTTGTATCCATAAATGGTTTCGTGGTTTGAGATTTATAGCATTTCATGAAGGAGGAGTAATCACCCTCAGGTAAAGTGTATAGACCTGTGGCACATTCTTAACTGACTGAATTATAGTAAATGTTAACTGAATAATAATGATAATATGGAAAAAAATCCATTGTTTTGGTTATTAAATGTTAAAAATATGTTTGGGTTCAGCCAGCAATAAGGGTAAGGTATGAGCCTAGAGTAATGGAGAGTTAATGTACTCTATGTTGGGTTATGCATTACACCGAGTTATTTGGGAGTTAGTTAACTATTTAGCTGATGTAAATATCCTGAATTTCCTTGTTGAAAAGAGCACCGGCTGTTAGCTTTAGATCTAGGTTAGTCACGTGGAAAAATGTCCCAGTCAAATCCACCAAAATCCACCTTGATTTCATAATGTTTGGACAAGAGACGAGGGCCGGATTCAGGAGTGGGCAAAGTGGGCAGCTGCCCAGGGGCCTCCACAGTCTGGGGGCCTCCACATATTACAATATTTTATTTATTTGTTTATTCATTTGGATTATTTTTATTTTCATTCTTTAAAATTCATGTTTATTTATTCCATCACGTAAAACTATGTTCAGCAAGAAGCGTGATAGAAATTAGGCTAGCTACTCCTTGAAATTCATGAATACCTGGTTTTCCTATGAACCGTATATTTTTAATATTTTTAATATAGCTGCATATGGCTTCAAAATTCTCCATAGAAGTGCTCAAATTTCAAAATTTTCCCGGGGGGCTCCCAGATGTTTAGGCTCGCTTCACCCTCCACCCCACCCTCTTGAGTAGTTATAATGAGGGGGGCCTCCACAAAGAGGCTGCCCATGGGCCTCCACAGGTCTAAATCCGGCACTGCAAGAGACATAAACTATATGTAATGCTTAATATTTAAACCTATAACTACTCTATTTCTTATAAAGTGTCTTATACCCTTATTTTGGCTCAACAAGTGTGTGTACATGACCTCTACTCAAACAACGCTAATAATTCTTATCTTAACTACCAATAAATTATCTATGATTTTACCCTGATCAATAATTTTCATCTCCACCTCACTATATAATTCTTGTTTTTTTACCGACATCTATAATTCCTAGGTGGAGTGAGATCATCGGGCTGCTAGATAATTCAGGAAGGTGGGACAGGTGTCGGTGAAATAGTAGAGGTCTTGGCGTCGGTGGCAGAGATATAATGGCAGTCTGTACCCTCCCTCGTGTATCAATCATCAATCGTGTTAGCCAGCGGGAGGAGGAAAATCTCTTATCATACTCTTGTCTTCAACTTTTCTTCTCTAAATATTTCATCAATCCGTTCTGGTACTTGATATATTTTCCTTCTTCCACTGTTGACCTTTTCTTCCACTATTATCGCTTCTATTTATTTTTTGTTCTTAGTTCCCTCTCTGTGTGTGTTACTTTCAGATCTCACTCATTTGATTGTTTTGTCACTGTGTGTTAGGTCCATCAGGTAACCTCTCCCTACTTCTCTTTGTAGTTTGAGGGCTTCTGTACATATATCTTATTTACTTCATATGAATCGTATAAACATATGAAGTAAATAAGATACTTCATAGATTATTAATTTTAGGTTTAACCAGCGTGTTGCAGCTGACAGTCAAGTTGCATATATAATGTCTTAGGTAACACTAAATGGCAGTACCAGCAAAGTTTAGGTCACCTTTCACACCTGGTGATGTATTATGTCAAACTTTTACAACTTTACCATAGTTAGGGAGCCAACCCACGGTGTGTGCAGGGAGAGCTCGAGTTTATTCCTTCATAGACTCGTGGCCGTTTATGACTGTAAGCTATACAGTTCACTATTGATCGAGTTACTGTTTCAGACAGTATATTAAGCATGTATGTATTAAAATATACAATATTAGTAAATATAAATCATATAGCACGAAAACTTTACTTTAATTGTTAAAAGTGATTTGCTATCTTGATATGGTTGCTGGGTGCAGAAGGCGCTGGCTAAGGTTTACTAGTTGGCTGTGTGGCGGTGCGGATGCTGGCGAGTTTTTTGTGGAGCAGAGAGAATGCAAGACAAGATTTTGCAAGACAATGCAGATGAGGGACAAAAATCTGTTGAGCGGGAGGGACGCGAGACGAGGCTCCAAGGACAATCCATACGGGGGAAAAATTCGCGGGGCAAGACACATGCAAGATAGGACAGGATGAGGCGGGGCGGTTACAGACCAGAATTTTGTGGGTCGGGGTAAATGTTCTCCTGAGCAGTGAAGGCTTACTCTCTTGGCCCGCGCGAGGTTTTAATGAAATAAATAAATAAACGCCTCAGGAGTTATCAGTTGTTGTGTAAGGTTTTTCATTTATCATTTATTGTTATCTTTAAGTATATCTATATTTATGTAAGGGATCATATCGTAAATGAAAAAGAAATTAAAACTATATAATAAAGATGGAAACATAATGTATAATCGATGATGAGAAAGGAAAAAGGTCGGACATCACATTTAAGTACGATAAATGTTAGTGGAAAGGTAAGATCTGAGATAATCAACAGGTAAATTATAATGGGCAGAGATAAAAAATATATAGAAAAAACACCACATCACTTGGATCCTTTGAAAGACGAAGCGATAAAATGAGATCAATATATGTATTCTAGACCAGATTTATACGAGTCACAATAATAGGAATGAGCATTGGGTCACGACACACCTTGGGTAGAGGAGGTACCTAGGACGATCCCAGAGACAAACAAAGGAAATTATATTATCTCTTGTCATAAACACGTCCACTGACCTAACACACAGCTGCAGAACCTGTATAAATCTTAGATAAAGGTCAGATTTTTATACTACAGATAATTTTTATAAGATTCCTACGGCTCAAAATCATCTCCATAAATTATGATCTTGGTAAAAATTTATAGGATACTCCATTATTATTATTATTATTATTATTATTATTATTATTATTATTATTATTATTATTATTATTATTATTATTATTATTATTATTATTATTATTATTATTATTATTATTATTGTTATTGTTATTGTTATTATTATTATTATTATTGTTATTATTATTATTATTATTATTATTATTGTTATTATTATTATTATTATTATTATTATTATTATTATTATTATTATTATTATTATTATTCCAAACAATAATATCAAAGGATCAGTAACAGTTATTGAGGCTCGGCGGAAGGAACTAAAGAGTGGGCACGTATCCCCTCCTTCTCCCCCTCACCCTCTCCCCCTCACCCTCTCCCCCTCCCTTCTCCCACCCCTTCTCTCCCCTCACCCCTCTCTCCCCTCAGCCTCTCATACCCGGAACAGCTAATGGCTTTCATGTCCACGAGAACGTTAAAGCAAAAAACTCGAGTTGGGAATTATTTTAAAGATGCATTCCAGTAACCAGGAGGTGGATTCTCAAAAAATGATTCGTAAATTAATCCTATTTCTTAATCAGACGTAAGATAATGCACCTGACCACTGTAAAATCTCACGGAAAATATCGACTACGGTTTGGGCACAATCTTCAGGGTACCTTCCTAACTGCGTCAAGGTAATAAGAATTTAACTTGAGAACCTTTGAGAATGTAAACCCAGACTTGAGAGATGAGAGAGAGAGGTACAGAAGCCACTGATCTTCAACACAGTGTTATCACAAGACTAAAAAACAAACAAACATTAAAATGAATTAATCTTAAAGTAGAAGATCTTAAGGAGAGGAAAACCCAAGAGATAAAATATGAAGAAATACGTGACTGAACGATAAAAGACGATAAAGATGATAATATCAGAAGAGGTTAAAACATAAGGATAATATCAACATCAATATTAAGTCAGAATTATAGTTTGTATAAGACAGTTTTTATAAATTGTTTATCTTGTTTATTTTCTCTTGTAACTAGAAATTGTTTTGCCCCGTAGACAAAGAGAGATAGGTGGAGTTTGTTTACTGTTGTACTGAGGTGGGTGGGTGGGGTTTGTTTACTCCAGTAGAGAGGTGGGTGGGTGGGTTTTGTTTACCCCCGTAGAGAGGTGGGTGGGTGGGTTTTGTTTACCCCCGTAGAGAGGTGGGTGGGTGGGTTTTGTTTAGTAGAGAGGTGGGTGGGTGGGTTTTGTTTACCCCGTAGAGAGGTGGGTGGGTGGGGTTTGTTTACCCCCGTAGAGAGGTGGGTGGGGGTTTGTTTACCCCCGTAGAGAGGTGGGTGGGTGGGGTTTGTTTACCCCCGTAGATGGAGGGACAGTTTGTAGGTCCTATTTCCCCGTAAGTAGCTGGGTAGACTCTCTCTCTGAAGGACTGAAGATCATAAGTCTTAGATTTACGTGTATTTGCGTCGGTCTCATTACCGAGATTTATTTTTGTTCAGAATGAATTATCTGTTTAGAGTAAATTACCTGTGAAAACTAAATTAGGTATGAAGAATATAGTACCATCGATGATAGAAGAGGTTGAAGGTGATGACTTAGCTGTCTGGTGTGTGATGAAGCTTACCACATCTCAGCTTTTCATTCAAGGCAGCGAAAACTGAGTAGAATAATAATGATAACACAAATATGAACACTACTAAAGCTAATAATAATAATAATAATAATAATAATAATAATAATAATAATAATAATAATAATAATAATAATAATAATAATAATAATAATAATAATAATAATAATAATAATAATAATAATAATAATAATAATAATAAAATAATAGTAATATCTGTTGTCAATAATTTTCTTAGCAATATATAAAGGATTATTAGACACTTGAACTTTGAGGTAACGCCCGTGGCCTTTAGCCTATAGTAATGGGGGTCACAAAACCCTGACCTTTTTGATCTTTAGTAATGTTGTTGTCTATAAAATATTCCTCCAGTAAACACTTATTGGAAAGACTTTACCAATAATTGTTCACGTTTATGAGATTGTTCTTCACTGTTCTGATGTAAGGTTTGTATATAAGAGGATAACACACACTCACACACACACGCACACACTCAAACACACACACACACACACACACACACACACACACACTCACACACACACACACTCACACACACACACACACACAGATTAGTTGATGAGGTCGTGGGTGAAGGCCGCCACACAGGCAGATAATATCACTTCACACCTGGCAGAGAATTAGGCCACATTTGTACTGAGTGTGGTGGTGGTGGTCGTCACGCTGGGAGACTCACTTCACCACTACCAGGTTTGTTTATACTTACCACCTGCTTCCTCCCCTTAGTTTTATTCTACTACAAATATCTTTTTTATTTTTTCACCGGCTAAGAAGTTCCTATAGTTCTTAATATTGTACGAGTTGTTCAGTTGTTTCATTTTATAATATTGTGAATTTTTTTTTTGAAGTTATGTGGAGAAACAACTGGGCCGTGACGCATCTGTTAACAGAGACTTAAGCTGTTGAAGTGCTCCCTCAACCCCTCCCTACACCCCCCAACTTAACTAAATCTCTCTAGGACGGTGAAGCCCTGACAATCCGTCACTGCTGCATTTCCTGCTGTTCATGGAGAGCTAGAACACACCTCACCCGTCAACTCACCCAATACCAACAACCGCTGCAAGTGAACAATGAACTCGAGAGCCTTGGCTGTACGGATCAAATTGCGCCTTGCTGAAACTATCGGGTGTGTATCTGGTTTCTCGAGAGCTAAAACGTTACGGCATTAAAATCACCAGCCTGAGCCAAACTCATTGAAGTTGCATCAATAAAAATGTTTGTGGATGGCTGCTAATACCTATGGTCGAGTCCCGCCTTCCAAGGTTACCAACGTGAGGGCAAGAGGCCTTTGTTTGGGAGACTTAGGGCTGGCGACAACAGTATCAGTTGATCAATATTCTCACACAGTTATTTTAACGGGTTTACCATATGTTCCCAGGAAGAGCATTTATACCATGGACCTACACTACCAGACGTACACTACCAGGCGTTCACTACCAGACGTACACTACTAGACGTACACTACCAGACGTACACTACCAGACGTACACTACCAGACGTACACTACCAGACGTACACTACCAGACGTACACTACCAGACGTACACTACCCAGACGTACACTACCAGACGTACACTACCAGACGTACACTACCAGACGTACACTACCAGACGTACACTACCAGACGTACACTACCAGACGTACACTACCCAGACGTACACTACCAGACGTACACTACTAGGCGTACACTACTAGACGTACACTACCAGGCGTTCACTACCAGACGTACACTACCAGACGTACACTACCAGACGTACACTACCTTTATAGATGAGTGACACAAATGCCTCCCTTTAGACATCAAACCCAGGGAGCTTCCGTAACTCATTAAATTTACCTGTGTTTCTCCTGATAAACAAACCCAATGCAGACAAAAGTCCTGTTAAACTCTTGTGTGTAGAAACTAAAGGAGAAGGAGAGAGAGTAATTTGTCTTCTCACACCATTAAATCGTTTAGCTATCTGTGATCAACTGTACCGCCAAATTACAGTATAACAGTAATTTACACCTGTTACATGTAAATCAAATTCATACAGCAATTAATACACCGATACATTTTGTAGGAATTGTACTAAGAAAGAATATTTGACATACAGTAGAGTGTTTGGAGTACTTTACACTTGTGCTAAATACAGGTAAGGTCAGTCAAGTAATTAACCCATTGATGATACCTGAGCAAAGTTCACGAAATAATATAAACCATAATTAAAGTTTCTTCGCCAAAGGAAAGTTTTAATCACAGCATCACCGCTATCAACTGATTCACGTAGATTCCACAATAGATAATTGGAGATGAAAACTGATTGGTGCAGTAGAGTTCACACAGTAGAGTTCACGGGGTACAGTAGAGTTAACGGGGTACAGTAGAGTCTACGGAATACAGTTGAGTCCACGGGGTGCAGTAGATTCCACAGGGTACAGTAGAGTTCACGTGGTACAGTAGAGTCTACGGAATACAGATGAGTCCACGGGGTGCAGTAGAGTTCACGGGGTACAGTAGAGTTTACGGGGTACAGTAGAGTCCACGGCGTACAGTAGAGTCCAGCAAGAACAGTATAGTCCACCGGTACAGTAGCGTCCACCAGGTAAAATATGGTGTAGTGGGAGGTGGACAGGTGAACCAAATTAACAGGCTTCAGCGCGTCTCAGGTGTTGTGTCTTGAATATTAATACGACTAATTAGTACAGGTAGGCAAGAGTGTCCCAGTTTCGTTAACGTGTGTAGTGGAGCTTATAGTGAGGGATGAGCGTGGCCCTAAGTCTTGCAAACATCAGGAAGACAAATAAATTTCCCCTGAAGTTAACTGCTCTAACAATATTCTCCCTTCTGGTTGAATGGTTAGGTTTAAAACTTAACTAATGATACAAGGTAAGTAGAGGAAGTACGTGTTTTAGAAATAGTTAAAAATAGAAGTTGTATGTGGGCAAGGAAATTGGTGTCTCCTCTCTCCTCCCAGGTAGCAGTCAAGTCCGTGGACCGAATTGTAAACATGTTATCTTGAGAACAAATTTCACTAGAGTCTCGTTCTTTACCGCAGTGCTGTCCAATGTGGCTCTCTCGGATAAATTCAATATTCAGTTTATTTCTATCCTTCTCTTTGGGGGTAGATGTATTCACTGTTCTATCCCTGTGTGTGTGTGTGTGTGCGCGCGCGTGATATTCTGAGTACGATATAATTCGAACATATGACAGTGAATTTCGATGAATCTTCTTGAATTGTACCTGAACAAATAATACCATCACTATTCCCCTCTATGTAATGGTGTATTGTCTAAAAATTCACTCCTTATGCCAGTAATAAATTCCAATGTAACATTAATCTAAGTCTACATCATGTTTTCAGGATGAGATAAATTATAGTAATTTATTTTTAAGTCTTGTTTGGTAGCGAATAAGTTTCCCCAGAAAAAAAAAAGTTGCCATCTCGTCAGCGTTCGTCTGCGCTAATAGATCATACGTTTCTTCTAACCAACTTTTTCCTCAGGCTGTGAAAATTTTTGCTGGGGATGTTTTCTCTTGTTGTTCTCGGTCATTATCACAAAGCTATCACAATTTTACTACATCACTTCAAGGTCCGTTCCGGTGTGTCATTTTCATTGTGTACTTGTGTGTGGTGTGCAGGTGTGTAGTTGTGTAGGTGTGCAGGTGTGTAGTTGTGTAGGTGTGTATAGGTATGTACGTGTGTAGGGGTGACTGGTATGGATTTTCTGAACAAATTATCAATAACAGTTGGGTCTACCTTGAAAGAACTTAAGGAGCTCTGATCTTCTTCAACCACAGGTGTTCACTGATAGAGACGTACAAGAAAGAAGCCGCTGTCATCACGGCTGAAGACTGTCTGCAAATAAGAAGGCTGGAATAGACCCCCAGCCCCCAGTACACGACCTGGTAGACTACACTTACTGAATTTAAAAGCCTTGGGTGTTTTGCTCTGTCTTTGGAAATAGTTGTAGCAGCGTGAGTCAGGTTACAAGGGAAAGAAAATGTGTATTTACAAAGCTAAAGTCAGCTCAGTGACTAGACGTAGTTGGTAAGCCCTGACTCTGACCTATGCCAAGACTCTCACGTTAAATGCATTCAACATGTAGATGGAAAGTTTCATTACGGTCATTCGATGATTCAATTTCTTTTCTGACAGTGAAATGAGGCACCGAAACAAGCACCGACCTTCGCTCACTGGACGGACACACACACACACTCCTGGTGAAACTCATATCAATTGAGATGAACCACAACCGAGATGAGGAACTATGGTAAGTGAACTGTAGTGGAGAAGACTTGACGCGAAACAAATTCTCGACTCTCCACCAAGAGGATGCCGAGGAGGTGATGAACGCTACAAACAATGACTCTGCAATACACAACCTCAAGACAGTGGTGTTGTTCAGTAACCTTTAACCCTCTGTGCAATCTCTCCAAAAGGCTGACACGGAAATATGCAGCTGACATAGCCAAGAGATTCCGCTGTCCCATGTGTTTCCTATATTGACTTGGCTGCCTCACTAACCTTTACCCTTACACACAGTTCACTTATTGAGCACAACGAAAAAACGAGCAGATATTGTATACAGAACTCAGGCAGTCAGATACCAAATTGCTTACAAATATCTTACATATATATAACTTTTGTATCTAAATACCATCATATGTTACTTCTTTACGCAACTTTTATAATATTTTAGAGATCATAACTTTTTCATGTCCTTCGTCACCATAAATCCTGTATATATTAGAAGGTGTAAAGCTTGTGGGTATCTTTATATAACACAACTTCTTTACTTAAGCGCTGTAATGACCGGAACGGAGACGCTGTGTATTTATTTATATTAAGTGAAGATATTATCCATAAGAGTTGATATAAAACATTTGGAAGAGAGACTGAGAGACATTGGTGAGACCGACACTGTAAGTAGTGAGTGAATGAACCTGGGTCCAGCGGTAACCAGCAGGACAGCCCGTATACCACTACTGCCTGCTGAACACCTACTGCTTAAGTCACAAAGGTTCTTGTATATGCTTCTGTAGGCTCATCAGAAAGGCTCATCTTTCCGTGTTGTGCTTGAGTTCAGCCATGTATGATATGCAATTGACAGCAAGACATAACTAAGTCAATACTACCAGCTGACCTGACTAAGACATGCTTGGGTCTACATATAACTATTACTTGTAAGAAAAATTATTGGGAAAACTCCATCTTGTCACATGGGAAGATCCTAACATTTCATCGTGGTTGTATCTGTCCCTTTGCGTTGTAGTTTAAGAGTCAATTAAAGAGATTTTCATGTTGGCAGATAAGAAAAAAATATTAACCCTTGAAAAATTTAAATTCATGACCCAAATAATGAGAATAGTGAGACGCGTGAGAGCTATTACTAGTGTTCGTGGAGGAGAGACCTGGTATGGCCGGAGGTAAGATGAGGCCCAGAACCAACAACACCAAGTTTACCTTCGTCCAGCTGGGAGACGATGACCACAGTTTGTTCAGCTCCCTGTGATATGTGTTAACTCGCTAAGGTTTCCAACTCAACGGATGAATTTGAGTAAATATAAGACGTTCTTAGTTTTCTCTCCAAGTAAAACAACAATTGGGAAATATTTATAATTTGGGTACAGAAGATGACTTGGTGGCTTGGTTAGACAATTACGTCTTACTCGACCGCAAGATGACAGCTACCTAAACCACTTACAGTACTAGGAACACACAAGATGCTACATATTCTTCCTATAAACATCCACTTATATACCAAGTGCTTTTAAGATCTATTTAAACGTCGCGTGAGAAACAAATATCTACCTCACACTGAGACACATAGACGCCCTAACACCACTGGGACTCATGTGGTTATGTTTTTGTTAGGCGGTGGGGTTATGTGGGCAGGGAGGGAGGAGTATGTGGGGGGGAAAGGAGGGTGTAGGAAGGCAGGGGAGTGTGGGGATGGAGATGACACACACACGTCCCCAGCCGGGTAATATCAGGCCTCCCCTCCGGTGCTTTGACAGCCGCGGTTATTGTACAAAATTGGAAAACTATCTCTCGTTTTTGTTATGCCATCGACTGGTTGGTGGTGCTCGGTACGCAGCATTCATGGAACTCTCCCTTCCTCCCACTCTCCCTCACTCTCTCTCCCTCACCTCCCTTACCATTGTCCCCCTCCTCCCTCCCTGTTGCTAGCGGCTCTAACACTGGTGTTTTATTATTCTGTACAGTTGACTGACTACTTTGTTGATTTTTGTACTTGGTTTTCGTTGAGAGTTTGTGAAGGTAAATGTTTATGTATTTTTATTAATTCTTGCTACTCTTTTATTTTGTTTTTGTTTATACTATTTAACCCTTTGATGACGGATGTACTCAAGGGGTTAAGACATCGTACTCAAGGGGTTATAGCACATCGTAATCAGGGGGTTTCACTGATTAATTTATAATAACCCAAACCATGTACTGCTGACGAAGGTGTAACTATTTTCTTGGTGTCGTTAATAATTTGTACACAACCACCAACACCTCGGGTCTAAACTGCCAAACTGCCTATTTATATATATACTCTTTCTTAACTTCTACATATTGTGAAGTACTGAGGACAGATATAAGCACAACTCCCTCATAAAGCCAATATGGTGATGTCAGTGTACTATATAAATGTGTCTATATATTCCCTACTGTTTTGTCTATACTTCTAATGGATTCTATACCTTATATCTCTCCCCCTATAACACCTCCTTCGATCATCATCATCCTGGAAAATAAATGGTTTTAATAGCATTTTTTTCCCCCCAAGGAGATTAGATCGCATCCACTATATGTGTTCGACTCTCAATACTTGTGGAAGACTTTCAACTGTATTCCCTCAGTGTCCTTCCATCGCATATCTCTCTGGCTGCTTTGTTGCCCAAGTTGATGTGTTATATATGTGCTTGAGGGTGTTTTGCAGTGTTCTCCTGGGAGTGTGTGTGGTGGAGGCACGCACTCTACAAGATAGGTTCTGTCTGCCTCTTGCCACCCCACTGCATGTACACAAACATCATGTTCCTTCACCTCACTCTCTGCTCTCCTTCCTCTTTTCCTGATTAACAAACTCTCTCTCTCACTCTCTCTAGGTCGTTGGCTCCCGTCTCCCAGTGAGTGCAGGTTTAGTTTTGTAATGTCGTAACACTAGACGCTCTATGAAGACTTTGTGTTATGATAGAGAGAGAGAGAGAGAGAGAGAGAGAGAGAGAGAGAGAGAGAGCAGTGAACGATCTGTACTTAGCCGCTGAAATCACTCTTACATTCACTACTTACTGTAAGAGACCTAATCATTCACCCTGAGTTTAATTATTCACAGGTGACGTAATCATTCACTACCTGTACTCCATCACACACAAACAACCTTTCTCTACCTGTTGGCGATGACCCGGCCAGCTATGACACTCCCCCTACCCTTATAGACGAAACATAGGTGTGTAAGGTGTAAGGTCCTTCTTTCTCATTACCTGTAGACTAGCCCAGGAAGGTGAGCTAACTCTCTTCCTCTCACCAAGTACAGGCTCTGGTCCACTATATCCTCCACTACGCCAGTTCTCCACCCTTATCATCACACCACTGTATACTACCTAGCCACACCATCCCCCTCCTCCCTCACTAAACTCCACAGCACTCTAGCCTCTCTGTCCCTTCATCCCACTTTAACCTAATCCGTAATCCCCTCCCATCCATAGTCCCCTCTACTACTTATCCCCTTCGTCCCTTCCACTTCATCCATTCGCCCTCCTTCCCTCGCCCCTCCATCACCACTCCACTGACTGTATGTTTATCTGCTCCCCAGTCATAGCGGGGGACAACCTTTCATTATACTAAAGTAATCAGGAGTCACTGTGTATAATCCTTCAACGAGAATAAAATTAAAAGATAAAATTCAATCAACAACACCTTGAAATATTAACTAAAATCAAACATATGAATTATACAATATATTGTCAGGTTAAATAATGAATAACAATGTATATAAGGTAGTTTATCCCTTAAGTTACGTCTTGTTAAACACACAGTGGTTTATCCTGAGCGTCAACAGTATTAGAGACTAAGACAGGTGTGAGACAACTGAGGTCAGGAGGTTAAACACAGCCGAATAATCACATCCGGGAAGGCACCTTGATCCTGCTGGGGGAAACGACGAAGATGATTCCCTCCCTCATCTTAAACACATCAGGAGCTCGACGAGGTCATACAACTCCTTCAGGATTATTGTAATAACTCATGAGAATATATTACACACACACACACACACACACACACACACACACACACACACACACACACACGCACACACACACGCACACACACACACACACACGCACACACACACACACACACACACACACACACACACACACACACACGCACACACACACACACACACACACACACACACACACACAAGGCATATTGTATATTTATGTAGATTTGTAACAAGTAAATACACACTATCTACCACACGACCATCAGTGTTATAAATCATCTACTTCTACTCTATTCTATTCTACCAGCGGCGGGGCGTAAATCTACTGTAGGTGCTGAAGGTAGTAAATCTCCTGTACTAGCTGCGGGAGGTGGTTCTACTGTAAGGTACTAGTGATCCACACCTCAGTCACCACAGTGATCCACACTACCTGGAATAATCCTGTCAGGCAAACTTTCGCCGCCGTCATGCCTGAAGAAACACCGTCAGCGAAAAAGGACAGTCAAGCTTCAGGATAATAAAAGCTTACCACTCCGAGGATCCTTCTGGCTATCTTAAAATTCAGATCACATGAATATTAGGCCCCCCCCAGTTTATCTCATCATAAGATTAACCACCTTAACCTAACCTATCCTAATCATATCTACTCTGTCTCTCTCGCCAACACCCCTGCCTTTATAGCCAACACCATCTTTAACCGCCATGCTTTATAGCCAACACCTAGCCAAAACCTCCGTCATCATCGCCAACACCTCCACCTTTTATCGCCAACACCCCAGCCTCCAATAACGCATCTGTTGGAACCCAAATCTGGAAGACGTCTTAGAGCTAACACAAAAACATTACCCTCTGGGGACACTCCATGTACACCGCTGTTCCACGTCTGGCATTATGAGAACACGTAAATATATAACTGTGTTGGCTTCCTCCTCCTCCTGCTGTTGTTGCTCTTACTCCTCCTCCCGCTACTGCTGCTCCTCCTTCTCCCCCTGCTCCTTCTCCTCCTCCTCCTCCTGCTGCATGATGTGACTTTATACCCGGCTGGAAAGAGATAAATATTTGTCTTACTCTCACTAAAATATTCGAGTATATCCATTCCCGGAGTAGTGTTCCATGTAAGTTTTTTTGTATTCCTATAACAAAACTGGTGTTGAATCACTTAAAATGGAAAATAATCTTAATTTGTTTTCATTTTCCCTTGGTACGTGATTGGCCAGTCTCTTGGTTTACTGTGGTAGTTATAATTACCATAATGGTCAGAGACTTCATGTATAGAGTCATGAGCGGTGCCTTGTAAGATGTGAATATCTGTAATTTTTTTTCTTTAATGCCTTAACTGAGATCATTTATCAGATAACAGTCGTCCTTTCTCTACACACACACACACACCACCGTCGGGTCGAGCAGCTGCCCCCCTTGGCCAATGTTCGGCCCATTCCTCAAGTCCCTCTCCAGGACCCATCCTCACCACCGGGATATCAACATAATCAAAAGTGACACTTTCGTTTCGGAAAGAAGTGAGATCAGTGTTGAACAGTGATGAACAGTGTTTATGCCAGTGAATTCAGCACTAGGCAGTACCAGTGAGAGCCGTGACCCACCAGTGAGATAAGCACCCCTGGGAACTGACCACCATCTTCTGACCAGGAGGTGCTAATCAGTCCACCATGGGAACAACAGGGGGTCGGCTTCACACCTGACTACGAGATAACACAACACCACCCAGCAGAGTGAGGTACCACCACCCCCACACCACCGGTGTCCCCATGACCACGTGAGGTCCTTCATATCAACACCCGAGGACGAGTTACTGCAACACGTGAACACCACACTACCTGGTGTCTCCAGGACCATGTAAGGTCCTTCATATCAACACCCGAGGACGAGTTACTGCACCACGTGAGCACCTCACCACCTGGTGTCTCCATGACCAGCCCAGGCCCGGTCCATAATTTGTATGTTCCATCATTGTTCCTTCTTCTTTCAGTAATGAAAGATTTTTTGTTTAAGCGACCCAACCCATGTCTTTGTATGTAATAAGTCATTTTTGTCCGATGTATATTTTCAGCCTTCTGACTGCAGAACTTATTCAATAAACCGTTAATTATTATTATTATTATTATTATTATTATTATTATTATTATTATTATTATTATTATTATTATTATTATTATTATTATTATTATTATTATTATTATTATTATTATTAATCACACACACACACGCAGATATAGTCATCGCCTTATGTATACTTAACCTATTATCTAAACTCTTAAGTCACCCAACATAACCCCGTATAGTCTCTTGTTTGGCGAGCGATAACCATCAGATGTGTGTGTGTGTGTGTGTGTGTACAGTATAACACTTCCCTGAAACCCATCTCACCAAACACTCAGTAAATATATCAGGAAATTGCATCCCCGAACACACACATACACACACACACACACACACACACACACACACACACACACACACACACACAACACACATACACACACACAAAATAAATAGATAAATCCTGTCTCCCCCTGCACACACACACAAAAGACCCAGGAGCCTGTTGACTGCTGGGTGAGGAAGGCAAATTGAAAATGCAAAACTCTACCATCGTGACAGGGCGACAGTGTGAGCTGGAGTTATGACCAAATCTGTCTTGTCACCTTACTTGTCATGGTACCTTAAGAAACTATGGGGATATAATGGAGATGGTGGTATAAGGTAGGTTGGGTAGGTAGGTAGGTGAATTAGGTAGGTAGGTAGGGAGGTAGGGAGGTAGGGAGGGAGGGAGGGGAGAGGGAGGAGGGAGAGGGAGGGAGGAGGGAGGAGGAGAGGGAGGGAGGAGGGAGGTAGATTATATATCAGTCTCTCTATCAATCTATCTGTCTTCTATCTATATCTACCGCTGGGTGTGAGTGTGTCGTGAGGGGAAGAGTGTCGTGAGGGGAAGAGTGTGTCGTGAGGGGCGTGTAGAGCAGGGAACAGCTAGGGGGTGTGGTCTAGTCACATGATGAGGTAGTGTGTCCGAGAGGTTATAAATCATCTTCAAAATTGGTGATTACTGTTAGTATATACAGTACATCAGAGAATGAAGAAAGAAGGGAAGACAGAGGTTGTGAAGGAGAAGGAATGAGAGAGGCTTGTAGTAGTTGAATGAGGGTGCGCCAAGACCGTAGACTTACTAGTAGGACAATGACTTGACTTATACAATATGGAGTAATGTGTGTGTGAGGTGCAGGTGTCGTCCCAAATAAATGTTTAGATTATGTGTGTAGTTTCCGGCTGAGATTGAAATTTATATTATTCATGAGTGTTTTGTAAATTTACATGCATATATGCACGCACACACAGAATACAACGCATAATAACTTCCTAAAAATGACCTCGACACAACACAAACTCGGGACAATATACGGGCAATGTTACATAATATATATATATATATATATATATATATATATATATATATATATATATATATATATATATATATATATATATATATATATATATATATATATATATATATATATATATATATATCTTCTTAATTACAAAATTGTCCAGTTTGTACATGCCATTACTCAAATTCATGTTGAATGCTTCGGTATGTTTAATGAGACTAGATTCTATGATGTTCCAACTATCAATTGAATTACAAGGTAATGTTGAGGAGGCATTATCCCAGTCAATACAATGCTTGTTATCCCTTAAGAAGATTTGTAACCAGGTGAGAAGGTTGGGTTACCATCTCTTGACCTGACTACCGACCGTTGCGGTGCTATTCAAAGATTAGTAGGGTCATTACCTAATACCTGACCATTGTGGACCTGGTCTCACCCTCCTCTGTATATATACTAATCTTGTTTTGTACTTCTCTTTAGTCTGTACTCACCCCTGAAGATGTGAATTACACGAAAGCGCTTGGGGAACTTGTGTTTTCTTTCCTTGTGGTCATCAGTATATATATATATATATATATATATATATATATATATATATATATATATATATATATATATATATATATATATATATATATATATATATATATATATTATACAACAACACACAACACAGGAGAGTATACACACTATTTAAACGAATACAAATGGAATACAAAATCCTACGTCAGTGGTGTCAAACTCAAAATATTTCGAGGGCCAGTTCTTATCTTAGTTACCCTCTTCAGGGCCAACACAAGTGCTATATCACATATTTGCAGGATTGAAGTTTACAGCTTCACACATTGCCTTACCTGGCTTACCAGGAATACCTCATTTGGGTTTGTCTGATCTTAAGTTTGTAAAATTCATTTTACTAAATAAACATGATTATATCTATTTCTTTCATAATTTCACGGGATGATAAATTTTACCGTCAACCGCGGGCTACACCTGACCATCCTATGGGCCACATTTGGCTCTGCGGCCATGAGTTTGACACCCATGGTTTACTGTAAGACTTACATTCTTGTGGTTTTGGTCCAAAAATTTGATTTGGGGCCAAAAATTTGATTTTGCTGAAAATCACAGTATGGGTACTCCTGAGCTTGCTGATTATGAGTATGTGGTCCACGATTCGATTGCAGAGTAATTAGTGGCCATAATGACCCTTGAATGATTTTACTGATATTTTTCAATGCCAATTACTCATCAACTATGGGTTTCCAAGGTGTGATTTAGGGTTTGTGTGTTATTCTGAAAGTACTTAATTAGTTAAACCCCTTAAATTTCAATTCTGAGAAAAAAAGTATATTTTGGTAAAAAATTTTGTTTGGTGTAAGTCCTACGTTATACAACCTACGACACACAACATAGAACACTTGGTGAGTATATAACAACCAATCAAAACATACAACAACACAACACCACTTACACATCACAACATAATACTACAAAAAACATACAACATGCAAAATACAACAAAACATTCAACACACACACCACACCACACCACACCACACCACACCACCACCAGGTACGAACAGTCAGGTATTTTACTGTACTGAATCACTGGTATATTTGCTCACTATCTCACATCCTAAATATAATCCGTTTTGGCTGGCAGACACGGCTGTTTGCTTGGGTTATATTCACAGGGGTTCCTACATGATGCTCAACAAACACTATGCTTGAAGGTGATTCTTGCTTACTAAGGTTTTTAAAGCTGATAAGAGCCGAGTGCGTTGGTCATAATCTAGTAGCGGAAGACGGCTCCTGCTGCTGCCTGGTTTAGTCACACGGGGAGGCACACACACACAGATAAATGGTGTCTTAGGTAGCAATAGACGTATTTACTATTTGGATAAACGTGAATAGATAGATAGATAGATAGATAGATAGATAGATAGATAGATAGATAGATAGATAGATAGATAAATTGAAAGAGACATACATACATGCGTACAGAAAGAGACAGACAGACAGACAGAGACCAGTATAGAGGCACCTGATCGTAACTATGCTCTAAGTTTCTCTGTACAGTGGAATCGGACGGAGCAATCCACTCGATCTATAAGACATTGATGGTAACATTTACATAAGTTCCTTTCGACTTACCTGTAGTGTCTTGTACAGTGAATCTAGTGAGGGAGGAATGAGATGGAAGATAAGGGAAGAAGCACGAAGGAAGGAGAGGTGGAGAGAAGGGGAAAGAGTTTAATAAAGAGAGTGTGTACGAGGGAATGGAGAGAATAGGAGGAGGAGGGAAAAAGTGCATGAGAGGTATGGTTAAAATAGAGAAGGAATAAGAGTTAGGAGAGTAAGAGGTGAAGGGTGAGCACAAGGGGAGATGAAGAAGGAGGGGAGGGGGAGGTGGTAGGGAAGGTGATAAGAGAGAGGCACTGAGAGGATGGAATAAGGAAGCATCTAGGGGAGAGAAGGTGGAGGGAGAATAGACGAAGGGGGAGAGAGAGAGAATGGAGAGAGGAGGTGATAAAATTGAGAAAGAGGGGTGAGGAACTGGGTCGATGAAAGCAGGAAATAAAAGAGAGGAGAAGATGAAGATGGGAGAGAGGGGGGCGACGATAAAAACATCTCAAGGGAGTAGGAAATTTATCATTTTATCGTGTTCCGTCCCTGGCTCGTCAGGCTGATGCAGTCCACTGAATCTTGAGACTAAATATTTCACACCCGCTGCCCTCGCCTGGAGTCACGACGGCTTTGCTAAGGATTTTCCGCCTGGTTCTGGGAGAATCTGGCTTCAGCTGCTGTGATGTATTGTCTTGTGAATCCCCCATGTGAGTGAAACACAAAAGATGATACGGAATTGAGACGACCGGGAACACACGTAAAAGACCAATACCAATTTGTCGGCGCTAATTCATGCGTTATAATTTAATCCCAGTTCTTCCAGGAAAGTGTTGGTACTAGACCAACACACTCAGTCATAGTGTCAACACCGACTGTGTATAGTCAACACAGTCCTCTTGCGCGCTGTGACTGTTTACTGACTTATAACAAGCAAACAAACTGAGCTCATACTCTTGTGGAATGCACTTTACTTGAGGGTAATCCATGCTAAGTGTCTCACATTAATTATATTTAACATAAAGTGACCGTAATAATTAAGAATATATCAACACCGGAAAGAAATATTTTACGTCACAGTATGAAGTCGGATCGGCTTGGTCGCTAACTTTACTTACAAACATCATTCTATCTTATGATGAGTGTCTTCATTCATAACTTCCTGATAAAAGATGTGTATCAGAAAAACTTTATTACATCTCTTCTTAAGACAGACTCGAGGTACCCAACAGGACACACCATCTCCTAACGCCCAGGAAATAGTGTTTCTGGAGACACTGTCGGTGGTGCTGGGTTTAAAATATGAAGAAAAAACTACAAAAAATAATCACTTCGCTCTCAAATCTCTGTTACTTGACACATGTTCAGTTCTCAGAGATATATTGGAGTGACAACAGTATCCACAGGTTCTCACACTGCTTATAGTTCAACTCTAAGACGCTGTAAGTTGTGTGAGTCATATAACACGTAATCTGTCTGTCTGTCTGTCTTAGTCTATACAAGAAGCTCACAGACTCACAGTGCCAAACAGGAAAGCACAGGAAACATAGCCATCAAGAAACACAGGTGAGACACAAAGGGAATAACAATGAGAAAGATAAACACGGAAAGAGAAGCAAACACGACAAAGGAGATGAAACGGTGAAGTCAGAACGCCTCCATTTTTAAAGTTTACCTGTCTGTCTGTCTGTCTGTCTGTATGTATGTATGTATGTGCGTATGTATGTATGTATGTATTTATGTATGTATGTCTCTCTTCGCAGCGTCCCACACAAATGTACCTATTTCCTACTTATACAACAGTTATACACAAGCATAATATACTACTAGCTACCTTTACATACTTATACAACAGTTATACACAAGCATAATATACCACTAGCTACCTTTACATACTTATACAACAGTTATACACAAGCATAATATACTACTAGCTACCTTTACATACTTATACAACAGTTATACACAGTCATCCATCATTTTTTTTAATATTTTATCCTCATCAAATTGACTCACCAGTAAACACGAAGTTGCCTAAAATGTTGTTGCTTAAATAAGAATATTGATATAATTTTTATTAGGCTAAGTTAGCATGTGTGACGAACGGAAGGGTGAGGGGAATACATAAATACATACATACATACATACATACATACATACATACATACATACATACATACATACATACATACATACATACATACATACATACATACATACATACATACATACATACATTGAGGAAAACGAGATAAAACTTAGAAAAGTGGAAAAATTAAGGACAAAGAAAAGAAAAAACAGACAGACAGACAGACAGAAAGATAGACAGAGAGACAGACAGACAGACAGACAGACAGACAGATAGACAGACAGACAGAAGTAAATGATAATATAAAAGTAAAAAAATATAAGAAATTTAATAATAAGAGATGTGAAAACCGCAGAAAAAAAAGATAAAGAAAATATAAAAGGATAGAAAAAATAAATGAAAAATAGGTCATTATACTGTACATTGAATAGGTCATTATACTGTACATTAAATAGGTCATTATACTGTACATTAAATAGTTCATTATACTGTACATTAAATAGGTCATTATACTGTACATTAAATAGGTCATTATACTGTACATTAAATAGGTCATTATACTGTACATTAAATAGGTCATTATACTGTACATTAAATACCCAAAGAACTAAGAATTAAAAGCTGCGATGAGTAAATCTCCCTAAAAATGGCAAAAAAGGGGAAAAAAGATCTAAGATATACGTTGACACAAGAAAAAAAAAAGTATTTACACAGTAGATGAACGTGAAGCAGGAAGAAAGAAAGAAAAAAAGCCGGTAATGAAAGCAAGATAAAAAAATTCGAGTTGGATAAAAAAAAAATCGTATAAAATTTGCTGCATTTGAATATCATTACAGTAGAGCTTCTGTTATAATTTCAAATGAAGGAAAATACCAGCGGTAATTATTGTATGTGTGGGTGTTTAAATATAGGTTAGGTTAGGCTGTTGTACCCTATAATACATACTCTCTACTTGGGATAATTTAATCTTGGTCTCCATCAATCAATGTAACGTTGACTTGATCACTCCTCTCCTTCCTTTCCCACACGAGTCTTTCTGTCTATTTAACCTTCCTAACCCGTCTAATATCCATCACCCTACCCTTCATTAACTTTTATATCACAATCTTACTGACTTACCAATACTCCTGTAATATTACCTATACCAACTCTGTTAATCTCACCTATATATATTGTTGATTGTTTTGACCAACTACAGGGGAAGCTACAATACTTTAACCTCTGTGTGAGTCGAGTGAATCCGATAGCTGTTGGTGCGTCCTTCATGTGTTTTGCTTCATGTAATTTATGGCAGGATTCTGTATATAAATATTGTAGTTTAGGTGTAAAGGAGGAAGGAAAATAAAAGTGAAAAACTAACGTGTGATTTACACACCTACCCACACACGCACAAATTGTTTACAAGGGAGTCACGGTTAGTCAATTCACTACAAGTTTACATAAAATAATAATACCTATAACTTGATATAAATAATGTATATAAACAATGTATATAAACACTTTATATATAATCATCTCTTGCGCATGTCTCCTGATCTCGCTGCTTCACTAACCTTTGACCCTTAAGTGATTTATCAATACAAAATCCTAACTCACCTTTGACATATGAGCAGTGAACAAGGTCCGTCATTATAGGTGTACCTGCCAGGGGGGAGGAGGGAGCGACGAACGTTATCTACATTAAAAGCAGAGCAAAGACCCAAGGAGAAATTATCTTTATGTATCAAGTATTTAGTCTTTTTTAGTCATTCAAAGTCTTTAAACTCGTATAATGAAACCTTAGAAACCTCGTATAATGAAACCTTAGAAACCTCGTATAATGAAACTCCATTTAAGAATCAGCCAACTGCCATAACAATGAAATATATTGACTAACGACAATAATAAATGTAAATAAGTCTCTCACCCCTGTCTCCTTTCTCTCACCCTTTGTCCTATCTCTCTCTCTCTCTCTCTCTCTCTCTCTCTCTCTCTCTCTCTCTCTCTCTCTCTCTCTCTCTCTCTCTCTCACCTTGTCTCCTCTCACTCTCTTTCTCTCTCAATCTTTGTCTCCTCTCACTTTCTCTTTTCTCCCCTCCCTTGTCTCTTCCAACACTCTCTACCTCCAACACCTCTACCTCCAACACACTCTGCCTCCAACACTCTACCTCCAACACTCTACCTCCAACACACTCTACCTCCAACACTCTCTACCTCCAACACACTCTACCTCCAACACTCTCTACCTCCAACACATTCTACCTCCAACCTTTCTGTACCTCTCTCCTCCCTCCTCCCCCCCACCTCACACCACACCCTAACCTTTCTGTACCCACTCTCATCCTCATTTTCTCTCGTGTTATTTACTACCTCTCACCCACCATTTTTTTCTCTCCCTCACTCTCCATCCTCCCTCTCTTTCTCCTCTCTCTCTCTCTCTCTCTCTCTCTCTCTCTCTCTCTCTCTCTCTCTCTCTCTCTCTCTCTCTCTCTTCTCTCTCTTCTCTTTGTCTCACTCTTTGTTTCTCCTCTGTTCTTTTCTTTATCGCCTCTCCATCTCCTCTTCTCTCTCCCCTCATCTCCCTTCTCCTCTCCTCATTCCTTATCTCTCTTCCCCCCCTCCTCCTTCAATCTCCTCCTTTTCACCCTTCTTTCAGTATCCCTCCCCCCACTCCAATCTCCCTCCCACTTCCCAGCATTCCCCCCCTCTCCCCCTCTCCCCCCCCTCTCCCTCCTTTCCCCTCGCCAAGGGCATCATCACAGTGTGTCAGACAAGCTCACTGGGGCGGATGGAATTAGTCCTCTGGCAAACTGGACACCGCTGAGTCTGCCGAGTTATTTGACATCACCACGCATATATACAGCACCAGGAGGAAGGTGAAGGGGTGAAGGGGCATGGGGAAGGAGGGAGGGAGGGGCAGAGGGTCATTCTTCCCAGGGCCGATACTGCGGAAGCGATTGGAATATAGGATTATCAAGGTTCATGACTTATCCCCTGTGGTTTTTTAACCCTTTTATAGGAAAGTTTCGCTGGGGAATTGAGCTACAAAGGGAGGAAGGGAAGGGGAGGAAGGGAGGAAGGGAGGGCATGTATTTGTTAAGAGGTAGCGTATGTGTTTGTTGTTTTGTTATTGGTTTGTTGTGTCTGTGTTTTGTAATGGTTTATGTTAGGTTTTTTTTTCATTTTCGTGTATACAATTATTAAGTCATTATTAAATTGTTGTTATTAAATATTAGTGTCAGTAGTTTCATTATTCAATTAATAGTGTCATTTTATCGCTTTTTGGTTCAAGACGTTGGCCCCATCCCTCTGTTGGCTCAAGACGGTGGCCCCATCCCTCTCTGTTGGTTCAAGACGTTGGCCCCATCCTCTGTTGGTTCAAGACGTTGGCCCCTTCCCTCTGTTGGTTCAAGACGGTGGCCCCATCCCTCTGTTGGTTCAAGACGTTGGCCCCATCCCTCTGTCACCAAAGTTCTTCGTAGAAGGTGATCGATCTGACAGTGTCTAGCCTGAAAACGTCTCTAATATTATCTGTTCTGTATTTTTAATGACCTTTTTCAGAGACGTCTCTTTTAAGGCTTTAACCTCAACTTATCTCTCTCATGAATGTCTTTTTGATGCGTCTCTCTGCTGATGATTCTCCACTACAGGATTCTCTCAACCACGTCTCTCATCTTGAGGCACATCTCTTGAGGGCTTCTGATCTGAAGTCATCTTATCTGATTTTATTTTTCGAGGTCGTCTCTGTCCTGGAGCATCTCAGCAGAAACTGTCTCTCCGGGGAAACTGTCTATCCCGGGAAGCTGTCTATCCCGGGAAGCTGTCTATCCCAGGAAACGGCCATCTGAAGAATCTCTTGAAAACGCTATTGAGATAGGATATCATAAGACACTCCCAGTTCACCCAGCTGTGAATGGGTACCTAACATTAAAATTGGAGAAGTGAAGGTATTCTCAACCCATACTAACTCTGTACATAACTCTCAAAGGAAACACTGTACACCTGAGTCATACCTGTCCTGATACCTGTATTATTGTTCCTGAGTTAACACAATAACCTACAATGAAATGATATCGTCTCTCACTGCCTCTGATGACAGTCCCTCTTTGAACGTTTTATTTTTTTTATCTTTCAAAGTTCACTCGGCTGGAGGTCTTTCTTCCGCTGTTTGTTCATGTTTTGTGTTGGTCTGACCTCAGAACATGTTTTTTTCCAGAAGGTGTTTCAGTCGTGAAATTTTCTCTGTTGGGAGACTGTCTCTCTCTTCTAGCTCTCTATCTCTTGAACGTCTCCTTCTCTAGCTGTCTCTATAAAAAATAATTATTGATTTTTTTCTCGGATATTTCTTTTACCCCGCCGCCCCCCCCAAAAAAAAAATCACCCCTCATGATCAGTCTCATAAATGTCTCTCTGATGGAAGTCAGTCTCTCAAAGCTTGTCTAAAGAAAATATCTCGTTAGACCACCGCTCCACCAGACAGTCTCTCTCCTGAAGAACTGTACCCTGAAGTATCTTACGGGCACATCTCCCACGCCGAGGTCTCCCGATGTGGTATGTGTCTACTAAGTACCCCCCGACTTAAAATCCCTACCATAATTGTCTCTTATGATAGTCTCCAATAAAAACCACTCTGCTAAGCGCTTTTCTCTTAATATTTTTCCTTTATTTATATCTCCCCTTACCATTTATCTCTTACATTAACCTCTCGCGTACTCAGGTCTCTCTGGTACGCAATTCTCACCCAACTATCTCTCTTCACGGGGAGATTCTTGCATTATTTGGGGTATCCAGGGAGCAGGTGTGTTCCACTGTCATCAAGTAGCAGGTGTGTTACAGTGTCCTCAAGTAGCAGGTGTGTTGCAATGTCCTCAATACTGCAACACAAAACACTTTCATCCACTATCGCTTGCAACACACACAATCATAGCCCAGAACACACACACACACACACACACACACACACACACTCTCTCTGCTAGTGACTGTGTTGACAAACATATTTTCCTGAGAAATTTCTATACATTTTCCCATCATCTTTTATCTCTCGTGCCCACATGCTCGTACCATAAGATAGCGCCACTGCAGGCATAAGCTGGTCGAACTCTCGTCTGTCGTAGCTTCTATAAATGTGTCGTTTATGAGGTGAAGGGAAACGCCAGATGTTGTTGTAGGTTCTTGCTGGCTTGTCTCTATGATGCAGGACTAAGGTTTACACCATAAAACAAGCGCCAAACAGGATATACAAAACACTCGAAAAATTTCTATGTCGTAACCTCTGTAAACGTGTCAGTAAAGGGGGTTTTAAAGCGGAGCGCCAGGCGTTGCTGATTGCTCGTGCTGTCGCTCTTTGTTTTTAAGGGATACGAGACATAGAATTGCTGCCTGACTTTTTGCTCTCACATTACATTCAGTTTCTGTTGATGAGAGGGGCAACGGGGGGAAGATTTTTATGCAGTAGTGAAGAGACACGCTGATGAAAGCCTTAGACCACCAACCCACACAGTCAAAGATTCGTAAAATTATTTTTGTTCCCTTTATTTGAGGGATGAGTCAGTGGTAGAGTCTCATACTGATACCAACGCCATTTTTCTTTCGCTGTTTGCCTCGTTATCTCAGGGAAGTTGATGAAATGTTTCCTCACACCTTCACCATGAGCGTTGGGAAATCTGTGCCAATATAGTGTTAAGACGCTCCAGGATGTGACATAGAGTAAGTGTTTGACACCTCGACACCTGTTGTGAGTCAAGGCATATGACACCTCGGCACCTGTTGTGAATGAGTCAAGGCATATGACACCTCGGCACCTGTTGTGAGTCAAGGCATATGACACCTTGACACCTGTTGTGAGTCAAGGCATATGACACCTCAGCACCTGTTGTGAGTCAAGGCATATGACACCTTGACACCTGTTGTGAGTCAATAGTACGCTGGACGTGTGCCGGTACCAACAACGCCCATGAGCTGTATTTAATGATTTCCTCAAAACTTTCCTCCCATAGATCACTCCAGCTGACTAAACAACACTCGCGGATGTGTGTGTGTGTGTGTGTGTGTGTGTGTGTGTGTGTGTGTGTGTGTGTGTGTGTGTGTGTGTGTGTGTGTGGACCTATACAAGGACAACAACAGGTATTTCTCCTCTTCTCTTTCCTTCTTCTTTCCTTTCATCATTTCTTTATTTATTTCCTTTACCAACATTTTATTATATTTATTCCCATTTCTCTTCTTTCTTTTTCCTCTGAGATCAAAAACTTTCCCGGTTTTCTATTCTGGTTTTGCATCATTACTGTTAACATTATTAATTACCTTCATTTAAGCAGATATTACTCTAGGCTATTACAGAAACCTCAAAGGGTAAACAGTTTTATACATTTTTAACGAAGACCAAAATAATTCCTGGCGTTACGTTACTGAAAAATTTTGTAAATAGTGTATGAGGCGACTCTGATGATTGATGGGGGAGAGAGAGGGGAAAGAAAGGTAGGGAAAAAAGAAGGAAGAGGAGAGTGTAGGGAGGAGAGGAGAGGGAGAGAGGAAAGTGAAGTGAGGGCAGGAAGGGAGAGATACAGGAAAGGAAGATAGGAAGAAAGGGGGAGAGGAGGCAGGAAGAAGAGATAGGGGGAAAGGGGGAAGTAATAGAGGAGAATGAAGGAAGGGTAGAGAAGAGAGGAGAGGAAAAGAGAGGGAGGGAGGGAGGGAGGAAACATGGGAGGTTATGCCGAGGTGAGGGAAGAGGGAGGAACTAAGTAGAGTGAAGGGAGTGACTAAAAGGAAAGGAAGAAGAGAGGAGGAGAACATGGAAGTGAGCAGAACAGCAGCTTAGAAGATGGAAGTGAGAGAGAGAAAGAGATCATGAAGTAAGAGCGCGAAAAAGAGAGAGTGAGTGAAATGAGAGAGCGAAAGAGAAAGGGAGGAAAGTGAAGGAACGCGGAAAAATTGTGGGAAAGGAACTTGGTCATGGTGAAGAGAAAGTGTGAGTAAAAGGCAAGAGGAAAAAAGGAAGGAAATGGCGAGAGAAAGTGAGATTAGAGAGAGAGAGAGAGAGAGAGAGAGAGAGAGAGAGAGAGAGAGAGAGAGAGAGAGAGAGAGAGCCTCAACATAAGGCCGGAGCACTAAAGAGGTTTACATCACTTGTACTGAATACTTGATGAAGACACAAGGAAACAAGATTAGGCTCCTCTTGGCCACTGTTGGAACACCCTGTATACTAGGCTCCTCTTGGCCACTGTTGGAATACCCTGTATACTAGGCTCCTCTTGGCCATTGTGTTGGCACCCCTGACACCTGTGTTGGCACCCCTGACATCTGTATTGGCACCCCTGACACCTGTCTCTCGATGATGTAGTTCACTTTAAAAAACCTAACCTAACGTAACCAAACCTAACAAGTACCAAACTCAGCTTCCTCGGCCAACAGATCAACACAGGCTATTGAACTAAAACAATGATTACTACACCGTCTTCTGAGTGATACAGCCCAGTACGGTGGGACCTTTAAGAGCAAAAGTACAGATACTGACAAGAGATAACATTGATTACACTACAAGCTATTGCGTCCCTACCAACCATACGATTACTGAAGCTGTTTTATTCTATAATTATTATACAGAATAGTTTCGTAGAAAGTCACAAAAGTATTACTAGGAGAAACTGTTACTTAAATTAGTTACATTTCATTATAACAAGTACTGACACGAGTGATCATACATAACACATGACTCTCAAATACTGTCACACCTCTATTATGAGTCCAGTGGTTCTCGATATGAAATGTATACAAACCAACAAGTTGATTTTAATCTTTCGAAGAGCACAAGTTGTATTTCACTGGGACTTGATCAAATCCGGCGAGAAAGATTTTATATATTTTTTTTAACAACGGCGTTTATTGAGGCTGAGAACAACCTTCCCCCCAAGTGAGTCGCTGATTCTCGTTCCACTGATCTGCGGGAGGAGTTATATTCCCCGATGAACGTTTCTCTGTAAAATTAATCAGTATGTGACAGCAGGTCCTATAGATTGGTGGCTGACTGATATACCTCCCATGGTCCATCTCTTCACTGTTCCCATGCCAGGTCTAGATAATCCTCGGTCATATATTTTATATTTTTAATGTAGTTTGATATATTGCAGTAATGTTATACCTTGCAACTCATTCTATTTCTTCTTTCCTTCAACTATATAACACTTTGGGGGGAGGGAGGAGGTGGTGTGTGTGTGTGTGTGTGTGTGTGTGTGTGTGTGTGGATATAACAAAGTCGACGTTAACTCTCACAGCTGAAGGCGTTGGTGACTCTTCGACACAAGTTCCAAAAGCGAAACCGTAGTAACTAATTTCTTTAGCCCCCCCCCCAAAAAGTATCTTTCTTCAGCTCTTAACTCATATTTCCATCTTGTTTCTTTGTCAACGTGATATCTCAGATAATATTTAAACCAGGAAGCTGAAATTTGGCAAACAATTCATCCAATAAATTGTTTAATGCTGTTGTGTGGTGATCTGAACATAACCCTGAACTTCTAACTAATAATATAAGAAATTGTGGCTTTGTTGTTTGAGTAATGAAGTGTAGGAACGTATGAGTGTTAGTAACATTGTGAATCATACGGTAAGTGGGTAACAAAAGACGATGATTGTGATGATAGTTAATATGTCAGAGTGTAATAAGAGAGAGAGAGAGAGAGAGAGAGAGAGAGAGAGAGAGAGAGAGAGAGAGAGAGAGAGAGCAACGTGGAGGATGGAACTTGCACAAATATACAATGTCAGGAAGAGAAAGAACAGGGAAGACAAATGGATATATCTACTGAGGGAAGAATGAGAATATACACAAAGGTTTAAGAAGAGGAATAAAAAAAACCCCTAAATATATACATGGAACTGTGACACTGGAGAAAACAAATGATTAGAGGATATGATGATTGGTAGAAGACTGGAGTGTGAAGAAGACTGGAGTGTGAAGAAGACTGGAGTGTGAAGTGAGTGATATTAAGACGTTGAGAGGAACAATTGAAAGACCATGACTGAATATATTTACAAACATAAATACATAAAAAAAAAAGATAAATTATAGAAGAAGAAAATGAAGACGAATTATTATATTTAAATTCTGTAGAGTTAGAAAGTATAATTTAAGGTGTGTAGGTAAAATGATATATAGTGTAAGAGAAGGAGTGCTGGATGAGGCCTTGGCTGGTGTTATCAAAGGGGTTATTATTGGTAGAGTATATATAACAGTGGTTTAGATAATGTTATATATATAAAAAATAAAATAAACATTAGCAAGATACCTATTTTGAATGATAATGGTCCTCAAAAATATTTTTTGTTCCACCTAAGTCAACAGAGGTCAACAACAACAACAACTTAGGTCAAGGGTCACAGTATAGTTACAGGTTAAGGATATGTATTAACAATTAAACAATGATTCACACACACACACACACACACACACACACACACACGTCTAATACTCAAAAGTAAAATAGGTTGCCAGGTGCTTTAATTAATGTCACAAAACACATTTCTCAGGAAGAGTTAAATAAATTAGTTACCTTAATCTCACATCATTACTTAAAAATATTACTCTTAATGTGGACAATGTTATGCTATTTTCCACTTAACCTGAGCTTAAATATTAAATCATAATAAAATAAGTTAAAATATTTTACACTAACAATAACGTTAGAATAGCCCAGGTAGTGTGAGTCTCTCCAGGTAATTGTTTATTTATTTTAATTAAGTTCTGTAAAGGTGTGATTGAGTGTTGTGATTTTCTTGACGTGATGTAAGGAGACAATGGTGATATATGAACACTATCGGTCAGTGAGGGGTGAGGTAAGGGAAGTAGAGGGAGGGAGGGAGGGAAGGAGGGAAGTAGAGAGAGAGGGAAGGAAGGAAGGAAGGAAGGAAGTAGAGAGAGAGGGAAGGAAGGGAGGGAGGAGAGTATAAAACAAAATATTAAATTATGAGAGACTTATAAAGATTAAAATGTAAAATATAAACACGAGAAGGGGAGAGAAATTTTCCAGAGTTGTGCAAAATATAATAAAGAAAAGCAAAAAAGTAAAAAAAAAAGTAAAAAAAAAAGATAAATCAGAATGAGGTGAATATAACGAAGAGTTGAGAGAATAAATGGAAATAAAAACAAAAGAATAAAATAAAAAAAATAAAAGTGGGAGAAATATATAGTGGAAAAAGAGAGGAAATAAAAGTGAAGTAGAAGGAATATTTGACCAACAGTAGGGTGAAACAGATGAAAAAACGGCCAGAGATATTATGTTTGGAATGTAGAGAAATGAAAAATGTCAAAAATGAACAGAAAAAAAGGTGATAGGGTTAGGTTAGGTTGGGTTTGCCTTGGTTTGGCTTGGCTTGGGTTGGGTAGGGCTGGGCTGAAATTTAAAGTGAAAAAAAAGTAAAAAAATTCCACAAGTATGAAAAAAAAAAAGATGAAAGAAAACCAAGTATTTGACGAAAGAATAATAATTATGAGACGTAAGTGAGTGTTGTTAGGATTACTTTAATAGTTCATTCAGTGTCGGATATTAGCGTGAAAAAAATTAATTAAAAAAATACATTAATTCAGTTTCGCTGGAGGGAGGAGGGAGGTAAAATTCTAACGTGAGTGTGAGGGTAAAAAAAAATAAAACAGAGATGAGGCGAGAGTGAGTGTGTGTAGGAGAGGGTGAGTAGAAGCGAGAGAAGATGAGAAGAGTAATACGGTGAGGGAAGGGGGAGATGTCGAGGTTCCTGTCAAAAAAAAATGAGAGACTATATTGAGGGAAGGGAGAGGAAGGTTTGATGTGAGACTAGTAGGTTAGGTTAGGTTAGGGTAGGTTAGGTTAGGTTAGGTTTGGTTAGGTTACGTTAGGTTAGGTTAGGTTTAAATCTAAAAAAAAAATTAACAGCGAGGTTGGGTCATAAGGTTGTAAAGTTGCACAAGTTAAGAGCTGGCTGGGAAGCACATTAACCTCGTCTGCTGGAATATACAATAAGAGACGAGATTACTGTGTGAAAGGCAAACAAACCGGTGGACGTCTGAAGTGAGTAATGAGAAGAAAACATACCACCAGCCACCCACCAAGGTATGATGCAACATAATCTAATTCGTACGAGATGAAATGAGAATCTGCAGTTGTGGAAAGCAAAGAAGAGGAGGGGTCAGGAAATTAAGATGAATTTCATAAGAAGGGAATATGTGAAACCAGGAAATTAGGGACGGTGAGATATGTGGAAATAGAGGAGTGAGGGACGCATGACGTGATAAACCCAGTGATAGAGAGTGCTGGGACGAGGAGCTTGGAGGGTGACAGCGGAAATGGAATGAAAGATTAAACAAGCGAATTTTACTTTCCAGCGATGTTACACAGACCAGGAATTTCTATATAAGCTTGCCTCTCTCTCTCTCTCTCTCTCTCTCTCTCTCTCTCTCTCTCTCTCTCTCTCTCTCTCTCTCTCTCTCTCTCTCTCTCACAGACCAATTTTTTTTGGTCAAAGATCCTTAGGGAAAGACAAAGTGGTACTATATTTTCTTAGAGGCTCATCTGTTCGCCTCTTATTCTAGAAAGTATCGAGGCATCTCCGTTCAGTCCCTCGATGCTTCCAGTCTCTTAGGAACATTTTACGTAAACAATCTTGTCCCAACTCACTTCCTTCCCTCATTATCTTCTTTCCAGGAATTCCGACATATCTCACCTCGTTCTATTTCTCTCCTTATCTTCTCACCCTCTCTCTCTCTCACACTCTCTCACACTCACCACCCTCTAACAGACACACTCTCTCACACTTATGTAGAATATCTTACCTCCAGCGAGACCAAATGAATGAATGTATGATTTTTCCCGCTAATATCTGACACTGGATGAACCACTGATAGTAATCCTACCACCATTACTGAGCTCACTTAACCTCCTCCTCCTCACTTTTATTATCTCGTCAAACTCCTCGTCTTCTCGTATTATTCTTTTTAATACAACAGTAAAGTTTTTTCTCGGTGTGTATGTAGAGTTATATCCATATGTTAAGTCCCCCTAAAACTTTTTCTATTGGGTGTATTGAGAACTTCCTTTATCTGATTATATTTCACTTTTATGTGGCTTATACAAATTTTTTCCCCATTCAAATTGAAATATAATATAGTATCTGTGGTGAACTTGTGTTATATCTCTTGCCCATATGGACGCATCTAGTGAGGTCTGACGAAGGGTGAATATAATGGCGTTCAATGAGAATCTTTACACGACCTTATGTACTGTATGTAAAGTTTGTTGCCAACAGTATCACCCCACCACGCTCTCCACCACACACTCTACCACACACCCCACAACACACTATACCACACATCCCACAACACACTCAACCACACACTCCACCACACACCCCACAACACACTATACCACACATCCCACCACACACTCAACCACACACTCCACCACACACCCCACAACACATCCCACCACACACACTCTACCACACACTCCACCAGGTCACCTTATCGTTCTGTGAGGTACTTTTAACTCCCCTTAACAGGATAATGTCCGGGATTTCCTTTATACTCCTTCTTTAGGATGGTCGTGAGTATTCATATCCCGGGACCTATCTGTTGGTGCCTCCCATAGCGGTATTGATGATGACAGCGATATGTTCCGCCTTCTACCTCGGGTCTTAGAGATAGAGTTAACGTTTTTGGCCATACTTCAAATAACAGGTGATGATAGTTGTTGTCACGTCTCTGTCTTAGATGTGATATGTTTCCTCAAAATCAAGCAAGTGACTGATTCTCATATTACACGGTTTCCTACCAGGGTGGTCTTGGAGGGAAACAACAGACAGAAGATGAATTCATGGGATTAATTTACACGTTGAATATTACACAGGTGGCCTTGACTCCTCACTTTTGGCAACGGAATCATTGAAATATTGTTTGTGTGGTAGAGATTGATACATTTGTCTTAGCTTTGAAAGTTTTAGCCAATATGTTCTTGATTTTATGAGTCGTATCACTGGTTAATGTTCATGCGAGGAAAGATGAAAATATGATGTATAGTGTCTATCACGGTGAGACATGATACACACGATCACCAGGTCAAAGGTCATCATGTTAACGGTCACCAGGTCAACGGTTACCAGGTCAACGGTCACTAGGTCAACGGTTATCAGGTTAACGGTCATCAAGTCAACGGTCACCAAGTCAACGGTCACCACCAGATCAACCGTCACCAGGTCAATGGTTACCAGGTTAACGGTCATCAAGTCAACGGTTACCATATCAACGGTCACCAAGTCAACGGTCACCAGGTCAACGGTTACCAGGTTAACGGTCATCAAGTCAACGGTCACCAAGTCAACGGTTACCACCAGATCAACCGTCACCTCCTCCAACCTCTCCCTAACTCACCTCCTCATCAGTTATCATCACTAAACCCTAAACCCTTAAACTTAACTCATAGTAAATCATCAACCTATCCTTGTGTCTCAAATAATAACACAATGTAATTAAAAAAAACCAAAAACATTAAAATCAATCTGAAAATAATTGATCAAACACTCACACATTACAACGGAGAATAAACTGCATTACCTTCCATAATACCTTCTTTTTTTTTTTACGTCCTAGTTGTCACCCATTGTATATAGCTCTTGGTGATTCGGGTGTTATAGAACTCTTTAATATACCTGGTAATGGATCTCTAGTTCCTTCAATATACTTAATTGTCTTAATATTTCAAAGTAATTTAAGTTCTACTCGAGTGAAATGTTTGGAGAGTGTTTGGGTTTGGACCTACTCTGAAACACACCCAATAGTTCGTCAACAATGTGTCGACGTAAGCAATATTGAAACACCTGTATCCCCCCCCTCCCCCCTCTTAGTCATAAAAGCTTTTCCTTTATCCATTATTTCAACCAGTTTAAAAGAAAAGGTGATTTCGTTCATTACTACAGTTATCTTGTTCGTGTTATCATTTTTGTTATATATATCTAAAATCCAGACACTCTTGCTAGATACAGAATTACAGTAGTTCCAATCTTGAATATCATCACAGAATCTTCCTCAGAGGTAGTTTTATTTTTTCGACAAACTCCATCAAGATCTTCCTAATCTCTCGCTCACATCTGGTTATCTTCTTTGCAAAATCTATCCCTCTTGTCATCTTTCAAGCCTTTGGTAGTGGATGTAATAAATCTTTCCTTTCTATTCTTTGCCTTGGCTCTATATTTTTTTCACTCTTACTTGAGCAGCTCCGTCCTTGTCAATAAAACCTTCAGGTATCAAATAAGATCCTGCCTTTTCTCTCGTTGTCTTGTGAGTGTTTATGTGTTTATTAATTATCTCCTCTGTCAGTTGAATCCAGTGATGATCCAATGAGTCAAAGTCTTTTCCCTCAATTGTTCTCTATCCCTTCATTACAACTTTTAACACACGTCCATTTAACACTTGTACGTAAAAGTGTTTTGTTATTATAAAGTCTAGCACAAAGCTTCTTTTTTTTTCATTACCTCTTATCCAGTTAAGAGTCTTTTTGTTTTCCTACTATTATTAATTTAGTTAATGCTACTCAGAACTGACATCTTACGCAACACAACTTTTACTTAGACCAAGTGCACTGATATGCTTCTTGAGGTCATCAGCCCAGTGTGTGTGTGTGTGTGTGTGTGTGTGTGTGTGTGTGGAATCTCTTAAACAGAATACAGAAGTTCTCGAAACACCTTTTCTCATTCAACATCCATTAAATGAAATTCACCCATTGGACATAATATATTCCCTACCACCTATGATATATAACACTTCAAAAGCAATGCTATACGCTATCTAACACGACACAAGATTCACAAATGTACTTTATCTCCAGAAACATGATCTTGAGTGGTCAGACAACAGTTAAAATAAAGTTCATAGCAGGAGAAATAATCATAAGCTTAAACAAATCCAAATCCTGAACATCACAGCGGCGCTAACACAACACGGCGCTCTGCTCCAGGCACACAACAGTCCACTTTTTCGCTCATCCTGGTAAGGTTGAACAAGAGGGCTGAGGAAACAGTAAGCAGTACATGAATAGGATTACTAACTTGTGAGGTTTATCAGATATGTGTTAACGTTGGTGAGATGTAGTAAACGTTGCTGGATTATTAATGGAACGTTTATTAATTCTAGTTGTATCGTCCGCTCACGGCACCGGACTGTTGGGGGTATTATAAGCAGTGCACAAGGCTGTATAGATGAGTAATTAAGTATTCAAGTACAGAATAATAGTATATGTGTGAGCATTAGTAAGCGTGTCTGTATGTGTTTGTGTGGGCTACCGTTTGTGCCATGCCTCCGCTCACATCTATTGGTTTTCAGATAATAAAACCTGGACCTGTATCATAAACGTGTACAATGAAATGAAGCTTCAAGTTTACTCCAAAGAGCATATATCGCCATGTTGTACAAGACAAAGTTAGGTAATTATAAGACGCAGAATAATGTTATGTACACACACACACACACACACACACACACATATAGGGGAGTACAAGTGTCAGTAGTAAAGAGTGAGGCCTGTGGGTGGGCACCGTCGCTGGAGCCACCAAGGTACGGCTTATATGTTTCCTGGTATAATGTAACCTTAGCGAGCAGACCTGCAAAGTTTTAACATTCACTGTAATTACACCGTCTCGGCGCTACAATCTGCGACCCATATAATACAACCAAAAAGTTGTAGTTGGGGAATTTGCTTGGTGCGCTCTAAAAGTTGTGCAGGCATAAAGCTCGTGTTTCTGTCTTGCCGGCGCGGGGTTCCGGTGGATAGAATCCATTGGAGTTCCTGGATCCTTCCTCGGCTGTTGGTGCTCACGACTCTTCCCCTCAGGTCCTGGTGTAAAGTTTTCACCCACCTGCTGCAACACCCACAGTTGGTACATCAGGTCAGCGGTCCAGTTTAATGACCTTCAAATTTTAAGTCTAAGTTTTTTGGCGACGTACTTCATGGTCAATATTCTTCTCTTAACTTACTGGAAAACTGTTTCCTGTTTATTTGCAAAAATTAGGTGACCTGGTTTTTAATTTTTGAAAATTATCCCCTTTTATTTTATAGAGATTAATCCGCCCTTCCCTCCGAAAAATCTCCCCGGTATTCCACAAAAATTTCCACACATTTCATAATTTTAAAATAAATCCCAAATTTATATACAAAGTTTTGAAGATTTTTTTCATGCAATTTATTTTTTTTAATTGCCAGGATCTTAAAATACTTCCATTTACGATACATTATACAGCTATACACTGTAGGTCCCAACCCTCAGACTGTGATACCATAAGAATCATATTTGAGGAAACAACACCAAACTCCTCCTCTAAAGGTCGGTGTAATTTTAAGGTTCTCGGCTGAACCTTTAGGTTTTAGGTTTCTGGAGTTTATCCAAGGAGCGTAAATTCGACTCCCACCACTCCAGACGACAGCCCCGGATGTTTGCACTCTCGCTTAGGCAACCTGACTTCAGTTTTCAACCTAAATTCTCATGTTGCTCTCTGCCTTTCCTGGTGCCACCTCTCATAAGTTAGGTCACATCTCATTAAATCCAGGTATACACTCTCGGCCCGAGGCTCTCATATCAAGGGCTGGCACAAATACTTAAATGTGTGTGTATATATATATATATATACAATCATACTTGTAATTTAAAAAAAATTTAATTTTTTTAATTAAGTGCACTTAGTGTCACAATTTATCAGAGGCAGTGTTGCTACTACACACAGAATATTGAACCTTCGGAGCACAAGGAGGCAGCAGTCGAACAAGAGGTAAGCGCAGATCCACTTGTACTTAATTTACCTATAAACAAAAGAGACAGTCAGACGGAGGGAAGCACAGTAGCCTCGCCAGTGGCCGGGTTATAAAAAAACAAGGGCGGTCCTGGGGCTGAACGACTCAGAGTAAGAATTAATATTTGTGGCTGTAGATTCAACATTTCTCGATCCTTAAGTTAAATTCTTGAGGAAATAAAATACAGGAGCTAGAATTCGTGGATCGTGGCGGCTGTAATTGTGACTCGAGGCCTTAGAGTTAAAATGAAGTTGAGTGGCGTGAGGCGGGAGTGTACACGCGTGAAGTAAAGTAAGAAGAGACTCAGACGAGAGGCTGGAACCTGTGAACTAGACCTCGTGAAGTGAGGTTAACATACTAAAACCTGGAGTCATTTCCTGGACCTTGCAACTCTGAAAGTGGACCTCGGGGACTGGATACTGCAAGATGTGAGCAACATAAGAGGGAGGATACAGCTTGGTGCATAAGAAACGTAACTGCAGTATGAAGCTTCCTGAACGTGTAACTATAAAAAAACTGAAATATGCAGAGAAGCTTGAGTTTTTAAATTTAAACTAGAGAAGAATGGATGAATTTCTTATACTTATTCCCAAGAACCTTTGTTTATAGACGAATCTTATGACTTGATAAATGTAAATTACTGCTAAGAAGTTTAAGAAATGGAGACAAGAAAATACTAATTTACAAACATATCACTGCCATCCATTTCTCCAACCCTCGTTACCTGGTCTCACTGTTCATCTCACACAGGTAGCATGACATCATTCCCGTGTTACCTCGTCACGTCTCCACCTATCACACTTTGCTTTGGTCACTGTCAGGTTCACAAGTCAAGTCTCCTGTCCACTGTGCCTTAGAGGCTTGTGTTGGGCGTGGCAGTCTAGTGGATACAACTCCCGCCTCCTGTCCTTTGGGGTAGAAGAAGGCGCCCAGGACACCCTAAGTTCACCCAGCTGTAAAGAGGTACCTAACTTTACAATTGGAAAAGGTGGCTAACGCTGCCTCTCTTCTGTACCGGATTTTTTTTTATTTTTCTAGACTAATTTAATCTCCCAAGTAACTTTCCCAACATGTAATGATAATCTGTAGACTCAGGTTTGTCTTGTTGGCTGAGGCGAGCATACTGTTGGGTATAATTAGACTTACTTTCCCTTTTTACTTTAGCCACCACCATCAACACATATGATTTTTTAGATGCTAACATTTAATTCCAGACATAATATCTGGTTGTTGAAATTTAGGATTATACGTTGTGTTTCAGCTTCTAACAACAGCATCTCAACCAACTTATTTCTTGCTGAGTTCGAACACCAGAAAGTCGAGATTTAGCTAAAAAAAACTTTCCAGATCACATTCACCTGAGAGTTCCAAGTTCCTGCAAGAAAGTTTCATCTCATTTATATTGTCAAAGGTTCAACCTCTTGGGAGTTGTCTTTAGGCTTCAAACATTATCCTCAGCTCCAAGTCACAAGGAAGTATTTTTGCCCTAATATTTGGTGTCCAAGCCTTATAACTCTCATGTTCTTAGTTTCAGATGACAAAATATTACTCTACGGTTCTAAGTCCTGCTATAGAATCGTTCCTACAACATTACTTTTCATGGTTCTTTCAAGTTTTGTCACTGGGGTTGGTAGTCTTGCGTCTCATATAAGTTTGTGTTTTTAATACTATTGTTATCAGGGTCAGTGAGACCTTTCATAGCTACTTTATCACCTCCTCTTGTCATTCTTAGTCATAATATACGTCGTTCTTTCTCATGCCAACTCTACTTCATGTTCTTTTCATTTAGTTAAACTTCATCATCATTCACCTCCTTCATTCCTCACACCTTCTTGTCTCTGGAACTCCTTGGCTACCACGTCCCCCAATCCACATACAACTTATATATATATAGATGTAATGATACACCCACACCCACAACACAAGTTAAATCATCAAAATCCATCTTTCTTACACATGGTCAACTAGATACGTCGAGCCTTGAAAATAGTTCACTTGTCGATCAGTGTCATTATAGGTCACGTATGCCTCCCTGACCCATCAAGCAGTAACAACAAGACTAAATAGAAACTTATAAAGCGAGAAAATAGATACAGCAGTCACCAGCCTTTACATGGACTTGTATCGAATAAATTGTAGATATGTCTTGGTGTCTCGTGTGTGTGTGTGTGTGTGTCCAGTACCGTGGCAGGAGTGAGTACCTTCCTTTGTCTCAGTTGTTTTGGTGATGTAAAGAGTCGCGTCACAGTTACCTTGGACAGGGTAGACGGTAGAGACGATAATTGTGTTTGAAAAATTCTTCCCAATATGGTCTGAATGGAGGTATTATTACTCTATATAAAAATGTATATAACACCATCATTAACATTACACTAGAAATAATAAGTTAAACGCATTATTGTCAGACATTCATACCTGCTGAGTGTTCTAGGAGTGAAAAACAACGGTTCATTGTTCTAAAATTAATTAGTAACCAATTAAAATACGAAAGCATCACTAATTAAAGACTGAACGCAGGCTAGTGGCAATTACACAGAAAACTTACGGACGTGTCAGTGTGTCAGTGAGCGGGAGGGGCTCGGTCTTGGCTTATAAACTGTGTTAGTGCGGGCGTCTACTCACGGTCTCACCCACACTTAACTCTTCCATACAGACGTCAAAATGAACACTTCTCATCACCTATCATAATACTCAGAAATATTGTGAAAATTCTCTCGGTAAGTAATCAATCAAGCAGACAAGACTATTATATATACAGCTGACCGATGCAGCTAAAAAAAAACCACACACACACCAAAAAAAATCAGGATAATAAAACACAGTGACATCTCTCATGACTCAGAGGGAAAAAGATGGCGGTCACCCTGGCTGTCAGAGGAATGACACAACAACATTAGTTACCCCGCCAAGAAGAGTGTCCTCACAGCTCTGGCACACACACACACACACACACACACACACACACACACACACACAACACGAGACAGGTATATAATATTGCATATGACAGTTTGCAACACAGCGAAGATATTGTAGATTCATGGCCACAGCAGCTTCCGCCGATATGGTTGTAGTGGTACAGTAGTTTCCTCCAAGTATAAGACATTCCTGTACCCGCCACCAAGACAGACGTGGGTCTACTAACACTCCCCACTAACACGGCGATACGAGGAACTCCAGTTTTAGTCCAGCCCGTGTAGTAGGAGGGGAAGGAGGGAGTGAAGGAATGACAGAGGGAGATGAGAAGGGAGGAAAGGAAAGATAGGAGAGAGGAAAGGAGAGACAGGAGGGAGGAAGCGAGAGAAAGGAAGGAGAAAGGGAGACAAAGAAAGAAGGAATGAAGAGAGGGAGATAATAAACTGAGATATAGCGTATTTACAAACCTCACACTCGTCTTTCTTATACACTAACTGTAATTCCATCACATACATGTACGCGTTGCATCACTTGAGCTGTATAATGAATAAAGTGAATCATACAAGGTGACAGATTCTACAAGGGGATTCTCATGACAGGTTCTACAAGATTCTCATGACAGGTTCTACAAGATTCTCATGACAGGTTCTACAAGATTCTCATGACAGGTTCTACAAGATTCTCATGACAGGTTCTACAAAAGGGATTCTCATGCATCCTGAACAGTATCTAGTGAAGGTAAATAAATTTCGCCAAGCTCGGAGTTTAATTCTCTGATCTGATTATGTGTGACGGTGAGCAGAATTACGCAAGTCTGTACTCAGCATTTAAGAAGACTTTAAGTTTTAGACGTGAAAAGTCGTGAGAGTAAAACCTGTTAGTATACTGAACTGGATATTATAGGAAAAAATAAATATACCTGTATATATATGATGAAGGTGGTAGGATGAGGAAGAAGAGGGAGAGGTGGAAGGAGAGAGGAAGAAGAGGGAGAGGTGGAAGGAGAGTGGAAGAAGAGGGAGAGGTGGAAGGAGAGAGGAAGAGGAAGGAGGTAATGAAGGATTAGTAGAGGAAGGGAAGGAAGGAGTAAAAGAATGGTAGAGGAAGAGGAGAAAATGAGTGAAGGAATGACAGTGAGAGAGGAAAGGAGGGAGGGAGAGAAAGGGAGGAGAAGAGGAGAGAAAGGAGGGAGGAAAGATGAGAAAGGAGAGAAGTAGATACGAAAGAGTGATTGAAGAATTGACAGAAGGAGAGGAAGGAAAGACAGAGGGAATGAGAAAATTAGAAGAACGAGGAAAGAAGAGAAGGAGGGAGGAGCAAAGAGAAAGTGAAAGAGATCTAAAGTGAGAGACAAGCAGAGAGATATAGACATACAGTGCATAGATAGATAGACATAGATATTTAATAGGATAATAGACGCCGTGAAATAGGGACCTATGTCTATTTCTTAAACCGGAGCATAAACCCATTTCTTAAACCGGAGCATAAATCCATTTCTTAAACCGGAGCATAAACACGTTTTTGAAGCCTTCAGAGTACCTTCACTGCCTCCTCAGAGTACCTTTATGCTAACCAAAGGCTTCTCTCTCTCTCTCTCTCTCTCTCTCTCTCTCTCTCTCTCTCTCTCTCTCTCTAATTACTCAACATTCTACTCCTGAGATATATTCCTGACAACACACACACACACACACACACACACACACACACACACACACACACATAATGACTCAGTAAAGACAATAACTCTAGCGCTCTGCCTTGGGGGGTTCATAACAATATACACCTGAACAGGAACAAGAGGAGGGTGAACACGGGCTGATGGCAGTCAAGAACTTTTAAATATACTTGGCAGACCATTACAAAAGTGGCGTGAGTTAAGGGCAGGTGAAGGTTAAAGTGCATGTGTTAATGGCAGACGGGAATTTAAAGTGTTTGAGTTAGTGATGGATAAGGATATGTGAGTGTGGATTAGTTAGGCAGATGGAATGGAAGTGGTAGATGCTGAGAAAGTGCGGTGGCAGATGGAATGGAAGTGTTGTGTAAGGCGGAGAGAAAAAGCATTAGTACATGGGAACAAAGCGTCGTGGTTGATGAGAACAAAGTACAGTGGTAGATGGGAACAAAGTGGCGTGGCTGATGGGGTCATAAAATGCATGAGAAATTAGGGAGTCGTGTCCTTAAGAGTTGACGAGGCTTGTGTGTACATGTTTGAGGGCAAGACTTAGCTATTTTGCAGGAAGGAAATGATAATCACTGAGGACTCTTCTCTCGCTCGTCCTAGGCACAAACGAGCTACGACTCTCTCCCCTCCACGAGACGAACTATTAAGCGGATGATCGTTGCAGGGTTATCCTCGACTCGTGTCCCTTGTATCTGCGACCCACAATGCAATCCTCATTCCGGCTGGGAGATAAGTGTATCACCCCTCCTCCCGCCTGCCTCGTAACTATCTATCAAGGACATCATTATCCAGAAAGGCCTTCAAAGGGCAAGAGAAAACGTACGAGTGGAGGAGAGGGGGTGCAAAAATAAAGAGGGGGCAAGAGAAGATGTAGTAGAGGAAAAGAGGCATTTAGGCGTCACGCAGATCTCCCCAGCCTGCCACTGGGGCTGAGAAATGTGACCTCCCTGGGTTGGCGCGCGTCAGTTGCCCTCGTGAGGTGCGGGAAGGTGGACGTGTGTGAGTGCTGCTGCCGCGCCGACCCACACCTACGCTCTACCGCCACTCCTCCACCACTCAACTACGCGCCAACTCACGTCCACACCTGGAAAACATCACCGAAAAGCATCAAGATGTTTGCTACTAGTTTTTCTTACATAACCGTGAAGACTTTTCCTTATAAACTGTTTCCAGGAAGAGCGTAGAGAGAATAAGAAACGCGGAAAAAAATATCTGGCGACACGAGTGAACCTTTAACGTATCACATTCCCTTCCCCAAAGTGACCGCCACTAACACAGAAAACAAAGAAGAATCCTGATTAATAGTAGGCAATCTAGGTGGACGGCGCGCGGTGGTTGGGAGACAGATTACTCCTATGATAAATAAAGTGGAGGAACTGTTCCAAGTCTGTGAGATAGCATACACACACCCCACCCTCTCACGGGGTGAGGGGGTCCACCCTCACTAACCTGCCCAACAGAAAACACAACATTTTTGCTGCCCGACACGACACCAACGTGCGGGTCCACATCCGGATGAATTGGAATTGATGAGCTGAGGTGACTTGATGAATCACTACAGATGAAAACTGGAAACCAAGTCGCCTGACGGATGGAAAATCGTTTTGCACGACGGCGCCTGACTTGGATTAGAGCATTTTTTCCCCCGAGATTCTGGCGTCAGGTTCTGGAGTGATTTATTGGTCTGAGAAACTGTTGGCGCTGGTGTGTGACGGCTGCTGTCCGCCCCCGCCCACGACCAACTGGATAATTTAAATTTTAAAGGATAATTGTTACTCGCATTATACATAACTTAAAGTAATTATCGTTACAGACTTAACTCGTAGACTAATCTGAGCGAACATAGTGATCAGAAAATCAGAAAAAAACAAAAAACAGGAACAATTGAGCGTTATGGACAGTGGTGGTGGGCCCCAGGTCAGTCGCTGCCTGTGATGAAGGTGAGGGCCCCAAGCCGCGCCCTTCCTGGCTGTGTCCTCCCTGGGGGGCCCTCTTCTGCATGAGACAAGGTGAGTGAGTCAGTGATGGGGTTCGCACAAGTTACATTCACCCTTAATACCTAATGTAATCTCTCCTGTAATCCCGGAAATTAAACCAAGCCTTCAATGACGGTCTCTCCCTGATTACTCGCCAGAAGCTCCGTAAAAGTTGGCTTTAAGGAAAAAGTTCTAGAAAATGGGCTGGTGGGAGTCTCGCTACGCTTCCCTGTCAATGTATGCTTTGTGATACCTGTTTCAAGGATGGTTTTATTAAGTCTTGAGTGTACTAGAGTTTGGTGTTTCTTTACCTGAGCGCTACACACACGGTCCGTCGCTCTGTTCTCTCTATAGTGAGCTGAGGCGTCGTTTTCCATAAATACGCGATCGAACCAAGTCGACAAAACCCTCAAGTGCAGTTCTTGTGTAGTGATCGGTCGGTAAATCAGCGGGAATGGTCGTTGGGCAGAGAGACACAGGTGCGTCCTGCAGTGTGACAGATAATAAAAGATGTTTATGTCTGTCGATACCATCTCCACAATTACAGTATGATGAAACGATCTTGTGGCGATTACTGCAGGCACATCGAGACTCCGGCCACGAATTATTTAATGTTCTTACTGTAAATCAAAACCTAGCTGGGGATGTGAGAAAGAATTTGCTCAGAATACGGCGCAAAATTGATGGCCCTAAGTTATAGCATGAACCAACTGTCCCTTGATGCGATATCTTATTCTCATTTAAGGGGAAAAAATAACTTAAGAATCCTTAGGAATCCTGACCCTAGTGTTTATGGGAGGCCAACCAGGGCCATACAATTCCAGGGATCCCTTCCGTAAAATTTAAGCTCGACGATTGTTTTCACCGTTAATGGGAAATGTTTTATGTTATCTGATTTTTGTCGCTGGAGTTATCGAAGCTTGTTGTGAGACTTGACTCCTCTAGTCTTGGTAATATTCAGTCACATAAAGTCTCTCTCGCTCTAGGCCTGTAGGAGAGAGAGAGAGAGAGAGAACATCAGCTAAAGTCTCTCTCTCTCTCTCTCTCTCTCTCTCTCTCTCTCTCTCTCTCTCTCTCTCTCTCTCTCTCTCTCTCTGCCTGTAGAAGGGAGAACGAGAGAACATCAGCATACGAAGTGTTCTGTTTGAGCTTGGAGAGGGGTGGGGTGAGAGAGAGAGATAGTACTGTACAAGAGAGATCACTGGCCCACATCAGCTGCGTCATACAAAGCAACATGTAGCAACAGCTGTCTTGATGACCTACTTAACACGTGGATCAATAAACTGTAATTGTTGATGCAACTTTGTGTAAATGTCACTTGTCTGGATGGAGGGAAAATGTCAAGAGGCAGAGTTCTACGTGTTCTCTCTCTCTCTCTCTCTCTCTTCTCTCTCTCTCTCTCTCTCTCTCTCTCTCTCTCTCTCTCTCTCTCTCTTTCTATTTTTGTTATTTTTCAGCTCCTTTTGCCTGTCCCTTTCACGTTCTTCTCTCATTCCCTATTCTGTCTTCCTATCTGTCTCTGGTTCTGCTGTCTCTTTTACACACACACTCTCTTGTTCCCCGTAACTATTTCTGTCTTTCCACTCTCTCTCTCTCTCTCTCTCTCTCGGTTTTTTACTTGCCTCTCTCACTTCATTTTGCATTCCTCCCATTCTCGTACTTTTTCTCATCCGCTTTTCTTTATTTCCCCTCTCTCTCTTTCTGTCTTTTTTCTCTCTCTCTCATCCTATCCAGTATCTCCTATATTTTCCTTCTTCTCTCTCCCTCCCTCTTCTCCCTCCTTCCCTCTTCCCCCCTCTCGTGAGCGCTTCTTCATACCCAAGTCACACTCATGCGTAAAAACATTAACAAAAATTCTGGGTAAAATTTAGTGGCAGTAAAGAAAGGTTAGTCGGTAGTGGTGTCCCCTCCCTGGCCACAAATTGGTGATTTCACTCGACATCTTCATCGCGGAAGTGTTGGGCCGTTTCCTGGTCACCCCCTGGGGAGAGACCAGGTCCTTCTTTACAACCCTCACGCACCCTTCACCCACTGCTTCACCGATCACGTCAGGTGCTGCCGTCACTCTCATCGTCCTTCCTACATTTTAAAACAGAATCTTGCGTAGGTAACATGGTCGTGTTCTTCTTCTTATTCTTCTTCTTCCTCTGGTGAATCTCAAGGCGGGTGTGTCGTCGTCTTCCTCCCCCTCCTCTTCTTCTTCCCTCTTTCTGTCCTCTTCCTCTCGACTAGGTCCTCCTCCTCAGTGACTGTGGTCTGCTCCCAAGGTAACATGTCGACAATCGTTCTATTTTTTTTTTCAATTTAGATAATATACTGTAAACTTGTCACCGATTCTTGTATTTGTCTTTGGTAAGGTGATGGTCCAGAGTCTTATATGAGTCTCTGAAGGTCGTACTGTACAGTCTTACATCGGTGAGTCTCTGAAAGTCGTACAATTCAGAGTCTTACCAAAGAGATGTATACTTCTTAAATTGCCTTCCATGTACCCCTCTCCTGGTGACCCATGACTTATCTCCTGGTGACCCATGACCTCTCTCCTGGTGACCCATGACCTATATCCTGGTGACCTATGACCTATATCTATTGTTGACCCATGACCTATATCCTGGTGACCTATGACCTCTCTCTTGGTATCCCATGACCTTTTTCCTGGTGACCCATGACTTCTTTCCTGGTGACCCATGACCTATATCTCGGTGACCCATGACCTGTCTCCCGGTGACCTATGACCTATATCTCTTGTTGACGCATGACCTCTCTCCTGTTGACATATGACCTATATCTCTTGTTGACCCATGACCTTTCTCCTGTTGACATATGACCTATATCTCTTGTTGATCCATGGCCTATCTCCTGGTGACCCATGACCTCTCTCCTGTTGACCCATGACCTCTTTCATGGTGACCCATGACCTATCTCCTGGTGACCTATGACCTTTCTCCTGTTGACCCATGACCTCTTTCATGGTGACCCATGACCTATCTCCTGTTGACCCATGACCTTTCTCCTGTTGACCCATGACATATCTCCTGTTGACCTACGACCTACAGTATATCTCTTGGTGACCCATGACCTATATCTCCTGGTGACACACACACACACACACACACACACACACACACACACACACACACACCAGAACAACTGACCCAACTCTTAGGCTATACAATGGTTGTAAACTATTCCTCGTCTGTAGTTCTGTGGAGAGCTTCCTTAACCCTATATAATTATTAAACTTTAATCCTTTGAGATTTATGAAAGAAACTGAATGAAATAAACATATGAAAGAAAGAAAAGCGATCATTCTATTCCTAAGATAATTATATAACGAAACTAAATGAAATAAACGTCTACAAAAATAAAGAAATATATATTCCTAAGGTGACGATAAAACGAAACTTAATGATTAAAATGTCTAAAGGAATAAAACAAAATAAACGCGATTATCTGGAAGCGATCACCGAAACGAACACAAATTGACGGAACAAAAAAATACGTAAATATATAGAAAAATCTAAATACAGCGTAAATAGAATAATGAATAACGATAATTTATAACAGAAATCGATTTAATATAAAACAAAAGTGGATAAAAAATAATTGAAAAAAATAAAAAAAAAATTATAAAAAAAAATTAAAGAAAATTACAGACAGAAATGAAAACACCACCAAAAATTAAAGATAAAATGAAAGAAAAATGATATAAAAACAAGAAGACAAAAACCAAGCAGTGTGGCTAGTGGTGAGGCATTATAGATGAATACCTCAACTTGTTTTCTATTGAATATGGCGTGGCAGGGCTACACGGACGGAGGTAAGCCCAGGGCAGTCTAAATAAGATTCACACGCGCACGCTACCTAACCCCCAGGAGGCGGTGAAGGAGAGAGAGAGAGAGAGAGAGAGAGAGGCCTACACTCTTCCTTACTACCCACACGCTTTATGGTAGAGAGAGAAAGAGAGAAAAGGTTTTAAGCTTTTGTCTCGCCAGCTTAGGGTGAAAAAGGACTACAGGTGTCACTTAAGCGTTTTAAATACAAGTTTATAGCTAGAGAAGTATGAGAAATATTCGATGAGTTTGAGGAGCGTGTTTATGTTATATAGTACAAGATGCAGCTTAAGTGACGCATAAGCTTGGTTTAGAGTACAAGCTGAAGCTTAAGTGACGCATAAGAGCTTATAACCTTCTGAAGTAAACTACATCATAAGAAAAACAAAAGGAACATTATATTTGTGATAATGATGAACACAGTCATTGTACTCAGGTAAATCAAGGTGTAAGGCAGGTAAATCAAGGTGTGGGGCAGGTAACTCGAGGTGTGAGGCAGGTAACTCGAGGTGTGAGCCAGGTAACTCGAGGTGTGAGGCAGGTAACTCGAGGTGTGAGGCAGGTAACTCGAGGTGTGAGGCAGGTAACACGAGGTGTGAGGCAGGTAACTCGAGGTGTGAGGCAGGTAACTCGAGGTGTGAGGCAGGTAACACGAGGTGTGAGGCAGGTAACTCGAGGTGTGAGGCAGGTAACTCGAGGTGTGAGGCAGGTAACTCGAGGTGTGGGGCAGGTAACTCGAGGTGTGAGGTAACTCGAGGTGTGAGGCAAACTTCAGGTAACTCGATGTGAGAGGTAGCAGGTGTGTGAGGCAGGTAACTCGAGGTGTGAGGCAGGTAACTCGAGGTGTGAGGCAGGTAACTCGAGGTGTGAGGCAGGTTTAGGCAGATGGAGGCAGGTATGTAGGTACGATAGGTGTGTAGGTGCGACAGGTGTGTAGGTGCGGCAGGTGTGTAGGTGTGGCAGTGACAGTGAAAGGAAATACTACTCTATAGTCTGTTAACGGGAAGAAAACGAATAGATTATCTGTTAACGGGGTAAAACCAGCGATGTAACATATCAACAGGAAATCTGTTAACGGGATGAAAAAACAGAATCCAGTATTATACTCTGTCACAGAGAGAGAATCAGAGGTTACAATCTGTTAACGGGAAAATCAAACAATAACCTATTAACAGTAGAATAACCAAAGACATTATTTCAATCTGTTAACAGTAGAATAACCAAAGACATTATTTTCAATCTGTTAACAGTAAATTTTGGAAATAACATCAACGGTGTTTTCTGTTAACGGGAATTTCAAATATAGGTCAAAGTTGAATTAAAGTCAGAATGAGAGAGAGAAAATGTAAAGATCTGTTAACGGTGAAGTGAGAAAGCGGGTCGCCATAATCTGTTAACGGTAGAGCAAGAGAGAGAGATAAAAAAAAGAGACCTATATCATAATCTACTCAACAGAAACCATTATAAGACAAAGTTAACGGCAACAACAATAATCTGTTAACGGGAAGAACATCAGAACTCAGTAAACTTTATCCAGGTAAACCTAAAAAAAAAAAAAGTTAACCACCCATAAATGTATACTGTACCTGCTTCAAGACGGCCATAGGACACACACACACACACACGCACACACACACACACACACACACACACACACAGACAGATAAGACACTAACGTTTACCTATGACTTAGTGGATCAGTTTCCTCTTCCTCACCCTGACTAATGCAAAAATCACCTCCGGACATTTTTCTCCGCCTTACAGTCTGACGTTCTCGTTTTTAGTGTGTGTGTGTGTGTGTGTGTGTGTGTGTGTGTGTGTGTGTGTGTGTGTGTTGTTATCCACCTGAGATACGTCTGTCTGTAGTGTAGGTATGTCTGTAAATGTATGTACCGGTACCTGCATTATTATTTTTGTAATTATTTCCCACCTGTAATCTGTACCTGTAGAAATATTAACACTACATCACATTCCAACCTTTACCTGTAACACCTGTAATAATAATTCATTGTACCTGTATGTTTATCTCTTTTACCATTATCATCATTAACATACACTGCTTCACCATCTCAGATTCACACTTATAACTGTACCCAGACTGTACTTTTAATTACACGAAATTAATGAAATAATTAAGGTGGAGTTGGGTAGGTAGGTGGGTGTGTGTGGCAGAACAAAGGCCTGACATCACACACTCACATGAGCTCTTATTGCCATGGTCCGGATTCCCAGTGGCTCCCTGCATTAATTCCCCCCCCAACCCACCCTGAAGTTGAAATGTAAGAGGCCATTTAACTGGTTCACTTAAGCTACGGAATAAAGATGACAAGCTGAAGTAACTACAGTACGTTCACTTGTAGGTTCGTATTACAGGAAAAATGAACCTTGGAATTATTTATTGTTGTTGTTGTTGTTGTTTTTGGGGGGGGGGGGGTGGGTATGTTAGAGGACATGTTCTTTGAGTTTGTTCAGTAATTTTGTTCTCTGGTTGCATGTACATTGGTGGTACTGTTCTTTTAGTGTTCTTTCTTGTTTGTGTTCTTTATTGATGTTCTTCTGTATTTCCGGGTCGGTGTCACATTCACCTTTAAATGCCAGTGTTGTGAGTTAAGTTTAAGTACATGTACTAATACGACCAGTCATTCTCCTTACACATCCAGTCATTCTCCTTACACATCCAGTCATTCTAATAATACGACCAGTCATTCTCCTTACACATCCAGTCATTCTAATAATATGACCAGTCATTCTCCTTACACATCCAGTCATTCTAATAATACGACCAGTCATTTTGCATACACATCCAGTCATTCTATTTACACATCCAGTCATTCTCTTTAAACCTTCTCAGTCCCTCTTCCACTGAATAGAAATACTGCCCCTTCACCGCCATCTTCAACACACACACACACCCACCCCTTCCCCCTCTACTAAAGACGTCATCTGGTGCCACTTACAGAACAAACGCGTCTACTCATGCTGTGAGTATCAGATCAATATTCTCAACTCGGGAAGTAGCTGAACTTAAAAGCCACGTTTATTATGTATCGGTACCGTATTTATTGTGTATCGGTACCGTATTTATTGTGTATCGGTACCGTATTTATTGTGTATCGGTACCGTATTTATTGTGTATCGGTACCGTATTTATTGTGTATCGGTACCGTATTTATTGTGTATCGGTACCGTATTTAGTGTGTATCGGTACCGTATTTATTGTGTATCGGTACCGTATTTATTGTGTATCGGTACCGTATTTATTGTGTATCGGTACCGTATTTATTGTGTATCGGTACCGTATTTATTGTGTATCGGTACCGTATTTATTGTGTATCGGTACCGTATTTATTGTGTATCGGTACCGTATTTAGTGTGTATCCGTATTTATTGTGTGTCGGTAAAAAAGTGAATTGACCCAAAACTCTGACTCTTGTTTCTCTTGTTCACCAAATCACTTAAATTTACAGAAAAAAAAAACGTTTTTTTAGATACGGGGGAAAAGGATTATATTTACAGGGGGAATTGTCGCGGCGGTAGCCAAGTCGTTTACCTGCAACGACAAGTCATTTTTTTTCCTGCCGTTTTGGTCGTTTTTGTTGATACTTCGGATCACCTTTTATATGATCGGATTTTTTTCCCTTCCTCACACATCGTTCTGTTTATCTTTGTGGTTTAGGAGTCCTACGGTACTGTACTGTATGTGTTATCTCACACAGATAGAAGTTTGGTAGCGGTGCCCCCTCTCCCCCTCCCCTCCAGATACACTTATACACTGTACGCATATAGTGTGTGTGTGTGTGTGTGTGTGTGTGTGTGTGTGTGTGTGTGTGTGTGTTTATCAACTAAAGGAACTGGAATTTATAAGATGAAGTAGATAAAAATATAATTGTAGATCGGAAGAGTTGTAAACACCTGAATCATGCCAGAGTCTATGAAACACCAGAACACAGCATCCACCACACCATCAACCACACCATCATCCACCACACCATCATCCACCACACCATCATCCACTACACCATCAACCACACCATCATCCACCACACCATCATCCACATCACCATCATCCATCACACCATCATCACATCACAGCATCATCCACCACACCATCAACCACACCATCATCCACCACACCATCAACCACACCATCATCCACCACACCATCAACCACACCATCATCCACCACACCATCATCCACCACCATCATCCATCACACCATCATCCACATCACCATCATCCATCACACCATCATCAATCATCATCACCACACCATCAACCACACCATCATCCACCACACCATCAACCACACCATCATCCACCACACCATCATCCACCACACCATCATCCACCACACCATCATCCACCACACCATCATCCACCACACCATCATCCACCACACCATCCATCACACCATCATCCACCACACCATCATCCACCACATCATCCACCACACCATCATCCACCACACCATCATCCACCACACCATCATCCACCACACCATCATCCACCACACCATCATCCACCACACCATCATCCATCACACCATCATCCACCACATTTAATTCTTGTAAAAATATTAGACGAATTTCTTAGAGTTGAACACAGACAAACTCGGTAATCACTCTATACCACCTCCGCCTTCCCATTATTATCAGGGCCATAATCACACGCCTCTGAAATGAAAAGTATTTTACCAAGAACTGAAAAAGACATCAAATTATTTTATAGATGGTAAGAATAAGATATTGAATTGGGAACACAGCTCTCAAATTCCTGGAAAATATGTAATCCTGTGTAAGAAAAATTTGTAACTTTGTGTAAGAAATATGTGTAAATTTGTGTAAGAAGACGAGACAGTAAACTGCGCCTAACTATCAGGCCTTAAATACACACCAAATTATATACTTCCACACCCTAGACAAACACCCTTTCACACCCTAACATCTACCCCTCACACCTACCCCTCACACCTACCCCTCACACCCTAACACCCACCCCACACCCTAACACCTACCCCACACCCCCACACACCCCACCCCCTCACACCCCAACACCCAACCCCACACCCCACACCTACCCCACACCCCAACACCCACCCCTCACACCCCTAACACCCACCCCTCACACCTAACACCTACCCTACACACCCTAACACCAACACCTACCTCACACCCTCACACCCCAACACCCACCTACACCTCACACCCTAACACCCTAACACCTACCACACTCACCCACCTCACACCCTAACACCACCTCACACCCCTAACACCTACCTCACACCCCAACACCCACCCCCTCACCCAACACCCACCCTCACACCCCTAACACCAACCCTCACACCACAACACCAACCCTCACACCCTAACACCTACCCTCACACCCTAACACCCTCACACCCTAACACCTACCCTCACACCCCTAACACCTCACACCCTAACACCCTACCTCACACCCTAACACCTACCCTCACACCCTCACACCTACCCCTCACACCCTAACACCTACCCCTCACACCCTAACACCTACCCCTCACACCCTCACACCTACCCCTCACACCCTAACACCTACCCCTCACACCCTATACCTTTCCCCTCACCGGTGTTGATATAATTAACAGGTTAAGAGATTTTGGAGTTATTTATCACTTCCTGGTAACATTTCTATAAGGCTTAGTGACTCATAATGTTCTGTGATGAAGTATGATGTAATTATACTGATTATAGTATACCGTATAATCTGTCATGGTTTAATATATAATTAGTCATGGTTTAATATATAATTAATCATACTAAGCCATATTATACTCGTATTTTAGCTACTATATAATTACTTATACTCTACCATATAGCCAGTCATGCTATAGTGTATAATCCCTCATAGTTTAACAGGTAATATAGCATAAATGTTCTATATAATCAGTTATACTATAATACTAAACTCAGCCAAATGTATTAGAACGCTTGGTCTTTTGTGTTGTGAGCTTAAGACACAGCATCGTTACAATATTCTAATTAATATTCGTTAGTACTTGAACAGAAGATATTAATGCGAAGTTCAACTCTTAAAATATAACTTAACTCCTTCACTATGGGGTAAAAACAGACGATCTTATTCAGCACAGAGGGGACTCCATACACAAGTTATTATATCATAAAGTTAATCAGCTACGGTAGACGCTGAGTTTGTTTACGGTTTAAATTCCCACTTGTTGTGTGCTGTTTGTGGAGATGAATGGAATGTGAGGTGTTTTAGTAGTGGATGGGTTACAAGAAAGTCTTACGTGTAGTTGTGGATGAGTACAAGGAATACTCTAGTGGGTTACAAGGAGGAGGATGTTGTAGCCTGCTGTGTGATTGAGCCAGGCTAACAATGGCGAATTATAAAAGGTGAAGTTTTTAACCAAATAATAGACCCATTGTTCCTCACTCTGCTATTCTCGTGTTGACTGTCAGGTATATTTAACTCTTTGGAAAATGTATGATGCTGCTCTAAATGTATGATGCTGCTCTAAATGTATGATGCTGTTCTAAATGTATGATGCTGCTCTAAATGTATGATGCTGTTCTATTGTATGATGCTGTTCTTAATGTATGATGCTGTTCTAAATGTATGATACTGTTCTAAATGTATGTTGCTGCTCTAAATGTATGATGCTGCTCTAAATGTATGATGCTGTTCTAAATGTATGATGCTGTTCTAAATGTATGATGCTCCTCTAAATGTATGATGCTGTTCTAAATGTATGATGCTGCTCTAAATGT